>NC_051177.1:56441822-56745988 GCF_013339695.2 Rhipicephalus sanguineus
CCTCTCCATATGAATCATGAAGAAAGAAAGAAAGAAAGAAGAAAGAAGAAGAAAGAAGAAGGAAGAAAGAAAGAAGAGAAAGAAAGAGAAAGAAAAAAGATCAAGAAACGAAAGAAAGAAAGAAAAGAAAGACAGAAGACAAGATAAATAAAGAAAGAAAGAAGAAAAAACTTGTGTGCCGCTTGAGCGCCAATACTGGCATCCGCAACTGATCCGTCAGCTCCGTAGCTTATTAGTGTTGTTACTCCAGCGGCAGCATTTGCCGGTCATTCCTGCGCGCTTAAGTGCTGAACGAGTGCGATAGTACGCCGTCTAATTAAATTTGAAAACAGGGGAAGGTACATCATAATCATCATCCTGACCACGCCCACTTCAGGGCACAAATGTCACAAACGAGCGCGTCAATGACGCGCGCGCGGCCGCTTTCAAACGGCAGCGGGATAGCACGGCGCCAGCCGCCCGCCCAAGAAGCGCGAGCAACGAAAAACAAGTATCAAAAGACGCCGGCGCGCCGCACACCTCCTCACCTCAGCCGTAGACAACCAGCCGCCTCGGATCAAACGCCCGGCAAAGCCTGGATTACCTGGACTAGCCTGGAACCATCTCGAAGGGAAGCATGATGCAACGCCGAGTGACGCCGCCGCGAGTAGAACCGGCGAGAGAAATCTCGCTCTTTCCCTAGCTTTGGTTGTGCTGCACGCCGGAGAACACTCCCGACTCTGCTAGAACCCGGGGAGAGGAAATAAAAGCGTGCACCGACGAGTCGGGGAGTGAGTCGGTCCGAAGATGGTGAAGTTATGTTGAGTGTGGCTCCGTCGGCCAAAGAAGACGTGTTTGTGATGTTGTGCGGTCAGTCGATCGTCGATCTGGAAGAATCGGATGACGACGCCGTATGAGCAGTGAGAAGTTACGTGAGTGTTTCCCAAAAGAGAAACATTCGGGATCGACGGGAGGAACACAACGACGATCAGCGCTGGAGTTAGCGTGAGTGTTTCCTGGAAGAGAAGCATTCAAGTACCGTCCAAGAATTGTGGACTGGATACGCTGTTGAAGATTCGGGACTTTAACTGTTCTTGAATAGTTGTAATGCATGAGATTGCATTTGTAGCGCGTGATCTGTTCGTTCTGTTCCGCTGTGTTAACACCATCTGAGTTATATTGTGAAGTTGTAACTGACACCAGGCGATTGTGCATGTGTTTGTGATGTTTGTACTGACTTAACTGAGAATATCTTTCGTTTGCGTTATCGACTCTCGGCTCTGACTCGGTCTTTGGACCACAACCGGCGTTCGCTGGCGCACTGAAAGGACCAACTCTAAATTGTCCGCGCTTTCGTGGTGCGTTTCCGGGGGCCGACACGTCCGCCCTTGGAATCCGCCCGGCGACTGCCATCCCCATTAACAGGATTAGTGACACCCATGTTTCTCCAATTAACCCAATCCTGTGCTTGCGGCGGCCACATTATCCCTGCAAACTTTTCAAACTCATCTGCACACCTGACACTTGCATTCGCTTCGATGGGACGCTCAAGCACATACATGTTCAAGAGACGCGTACTCCTCCCTAGCTGAACAAAAGTATATAGGAACCAGGGGTACCGGAACAACGCCTATTTTTATGACTAAATACCTCTATAGGGGAGAAAGCTGGAGAGTTTTCCACTGTCGAAACTGTTTGTTTATTAAATGTTTTAGTTTATAGTTTACGGCTGTGCCTTTAAGCCAACTTTAACTACAACTCGCTCATTGATAATTTACATACATACATACATACATACATACATACATACATACATACATACATACATACATACATACATACATACATACATACATACATACATACATACATACATACATACATACATACATACATACATACATACATACATACATACATACATACATACATACATACATATATACATACATACATACATACATACATACATACATACATACCTACATACATACATACGCGCGCGCGCACACAACCCGAGAAACCGGTCTATCCAGCAGCAGCAACAGCAGATACGCGAACTTGGGAGGGCAGTCAGAGTCCAAAAGCTCGTGAATGCACATCCTTCAGTGTAAGTCGCGGAGGCCTAAACGAGGGTAAGTCCAAGCTCTCCTGAAGGCGCGCTCATAAGGTTGATGCCTGCGTGACACTTCTCTTGTCTGCCCCCCCCCCCCTCCCCCGCCTCCTTATCACGCAGACATCGCGATTTTTTTTTACTCGGTTCAACTCCGTTTCTTTTTTTTTCTACTTCCTACGACTATTTTTCTACTACTTTACTGAAGTTGCGAAGTAAGCCCGGTGTTGACCTTCGTATTCCAGACCTCAGTAGGCGTTTAGGAGCTATTCGAGATCCACGCTGCGAGGCATAATATTGTCTGTGAGAGCTGTCAGTGTCGGTGAGCGAGTCTGCGAGTCTCCATTATCGACGCACTAGGTGCTGATATTAACTACCTTAGTGACGTCGGGATGTGTGCGAGCAAGCGCGAAAAAACGCTGGAAAGCAGCGTCACAAGTGAGCTTCCTGAACAAACAAGACACCTCCGTCACTGGGTCTGTGAACGCCTTACTCTGCGCTATGCTGCTTCATCACAACAATTTATTCGTCTGTTTATTTATTTTTTATTCGTGTTTCACTTGCGTTAGTCACTTACTATGGTCTTTGTAGTTAATAGTGGTCTTGGTCTTCCTGGCGTCATTGTCTAGCGGCGCGGGGCCAAAAAGATTTGCTGAAGATTCTTCAAGTTTGCGAGCGTGAGCGCTTGAATCCTTAAGAGTCGCTGACTTTAGAGCACTCTTGAATGCTCGACCAGCTTCTGTGGCGATAGCAACTATATCGACACTCGAGGAGCATTTTTTCCGTCGCCGTCATATTCCGTACAAAGTCCAAATCGATAATATCGCCCCCCGCGTCCTTTGTTTTATGTGGGAGTGAAAGCGTGCAAAGGCTGCCGACGTGCGCGGCTCAAGCAGAGATGAAACGCGCCTGCTGGCTCAGTCGTGCGGAGGAGCATGAAGGCATGAAGGGGGGGCGGGGGGGAGGGGGGCTGCGTCGCTCGGCCAGGAACTGCGAACTTTGATCAAATGGGCATTGTCGCGCGTGCTATCGCGATAGAGATCAGCAGATGGTTCATACCCATGTACTTGCTGTGCTCTGCTTACTTCGCGTAGAAGCGATGAATAGCACGAAAACCACTTTGCTCGCTGGGGCCGCCGTATTCCCTTAGGCCGGAATTTCGTAGAGCTACGCCAGATCGGATCCTGAAGGATTTAGTCACTAGCCTCACTTCGTATAACGTTCCAATTTGTTGCTTCGCATTGATTTATGCACCCTCGTGGCGCAACTGACTTTTTGTTCAGAAAAAAAAATGAAAACGTGCCAGACTGAACGCTAGTATTTTTTTTAATGCAGCGTATTCCTTGCGCACTCGCGCAAGCATGACGCCGTTTGCTTTAGTTTTTTTTTTTTTTTTTGCCAATACGTATGCGTCATCGCGTCTTGGCTAGTGCCATAAGCGTCTAGTTTACGAGACTGCTTTCGGTCTGCTGAGAAAGTGCTTTCGGCCAAAAGCCGAAAGCATTTTCTCATAAGGAAAGTTGGGAAACCGGGAACCTTGTAGTCGAATAAATATTGAAGGCTCCAAGCAGGTGTCACCTCGGTTCGGAGAAAGATGCTACGTGAAAAAAGAAGCTAAAATAACACGGGAAGCCACTCTTCCGCGGTCTGTCTAAAATGTGCACTTTTGAAAATTACCACGAGTGCCTCGCATCTCAGTTCCCTGCTCTCGACTCTCGCTGCGGTGCTTTGCCCTTCGTTCGAGGTCTGTTCTTTGACTTGTTTCGTTGCTGCGTTCATGTTATTTATTTCAGAGTGCGATATTTCAGATATTTCAGAGTGCGAATCGCATGAGAGAAGTGCACTCTCACGATGGTTGCATTGTAATTGTCTATGTAACCATCGCAAGCGACTATGAATGATCATCTAGGCCCACGCTCGGATTGAAAAATAAAAACGGGTACAAAACCCAAGAGCTCTAAACACGTAAATATTATGAAATCATGAATTCCAGCGGAACGGTGTGTTCCTGAGACGACAGAAAATGTTCAGAAAGTGAAGTACGATAAATGCGGAAGAAAAGACGTGGATAGATGCATATGAATTTATCATAGCAAGAAACTCTATGGAATTTATGTTCTAGTGGGAAGCCGAAACATTTAAGCAATGTATTGGGATAGCGGACTCTAATGTAGCGTATACCTTCTCATGTCTGCGCAACTATAAAACAATAGCAGCAGCAGCAACATCAAAAATATCCACAACACTGACAGTTCAATATAAATGAAGCGCAACCAGTTTGGCCGAGCCCCGAAAAGAACCCGTCTGAGCGGAACGCCCGAATGAACAGTGAAGTAATTAGTTGTTTCCGCCTGTTCATTATGCTACGCCTGACCAATCAATCGACGCGCAGCAAGCTGCGAGAGTAGGGCTCAGCTCGGCAAAGCCCTAAATCCTATCGGCATCACAGCGCGCCAACGGGTTGAGCCTCGCACGCGGAAAATTGGACCGCGCGAATCGCGGCTCGCTGGTCGATCACTGAAAGCCGAGTTGAATCTCGGGCATTCCCGGTGACAATGCGAGAACGCCCGCTACTTCGCTGCAAGAGGCATTTAGCGTAAGAGGGTTTATTGGCCACTAGTGGCCTGCTTCGAAGTTTGAATGTCACAAGGCTACTAATGTGGGCTCGTTGGTCCATCGTAAACTGGCTCGTAGCATAGCGCGGGAAGGCACACGGACAAAGAAGAAGTACGAGACGAACACAAGCGCTAACTTTCAACAACAAAAATTTTATTTTCAGGATCGGTCATATATACACACATGAAATCACGCGACAGTAGTGAGATATTTTCGTTTACTACTGATAGCGCATGGAAAATGGCGTTCAATCTTATCCGTCATACAGCAGTTTAAACATGGCAACCAACCTTAACTACCGGGCATGCGCAAATATTCAATTTCTTTGGTGGATAATGACAGTGACACCTTGCTGATACAGTGGTCGCCGGCAGAAAGGATGCGATCTGTCTCTATTATCAGTCTTACAGGCTGCGATTTACTTCTTGAAAGAATTGCAGTATTCTCTAGTAACGGGTGGCATCCACACGTTTTGCAGTGAAGTGCTGAAAAACCGTCACCTGACACACCTTTCACTTTATTTCGGTGTTCCCTCAACCGGTCATTAATGCATCTTCCGGTCTGGCCTATGTAACAATTGCCGCACGAGAGGGGAATGCGATAAACAACGCCAACAGCGCATGGGACAAACTGATCCTTGTGTTTCTTATCACAGACCGACCGGGTAGTCATTACCGGATTAGTAGCTCTACATAGGGTGCTCAACTTGTTCGGAGCTGAAAAGACCACGTTTATGTTTTCTCGGCCTCCTATTTTCTTCAAACTGTTAGATAACTGATGTATGTAAGGTATTACAGCAGTTCTCTAGGGTTCACACCCGTTACCTTCACCGTTTGTCGGGAGGCATCTGTTCGAGCGTTCCTGCTTTAGCACCTTTTCCGCTACTGACACTAGCACATGTTTAGGATAGCCGGCGTCTTCCAGACGTGTCACCTGTTGATGAAAACTTGCCTTCATTAGGTGAGGGCATGACTTTTTGAGGGCATTTTTGAAGCACAGGTTAGTTATGCCCTTCTTCATCAGCTTGGAATGAGCCGAATGATACTGGAGAAGAGGTTTGTTGGCTCTTGGGCTGTAGGACCAGCAGGTCAGATTGTCGGTGAACATGAGGTGAACATCGAGAAAACGTAGTGAATCATCGACCGGCATTTCAAAAGTCACGTCAAAAGGTTTTAAACACTCGCGAACAGTTATGAAGGCATCATCACACTCCTTTTTAAAACTTATGCTAGGGCAGTCAAGAACAACCAAAAAATCGTCAAAAAACCTAGAGGCTTTTCTAAAGACGGTTACTCTCGTGAGGCGTTCACATAAGGCTCTGTCTAATGTTAGGTTTGGAAAAATTATACATATATATATATATATATATATATATATATATATATATATATATATATATATATATATATATATATATATATATATATATATATATATATATATATACATATATAGTTTCACTACCTTTATTTTCGAAAGAGCATTGAGTATTGATATTCCTTATGTCCGATATATCTGATCGTTTGGCAGTCCAGTTGACTCTCAAAACTCATCGCAAGTCTATACCGAACAGGGAAACAGTATAGAACGAAAACACAAATTATCTTGCAGCTAAGAAGTTTTCTGCTCGGCGTTGAGCCACATTGTATAATAGATCAGCAAAGCACCAATGCCTGTCGACGTAGCACACTATGCTTCTCTTCATTTGAAGAACAGAACAGTCGCTACCGAATGCATAGAAGTCACGCCAGCTTGCGTGGCGATGGTCCGTTGAAACCTCATTGAGCACTATTTCTTCGGTTTTCCTCCGCTCCTTGTTTTCATTTCCTTTCGTACTATGTACTATCGTCCTTTAGCCTGAGTGTACTGGACTTCATTGTCGCTCTCTCTCTCTCTCTCTCTCTCTCTCTTTGCGCGAAACAGTTGAGACGACTCTCGTTTATATTTATATTCTTGCTTTCAGAGACCGCTGTGTAGACAATTCGGTCATTGATTTCTTCTGTTATTTTCGTGCACATCGGCTACCTCAGTGGCCAAATTGCATCTTGAATGATTCAGCATTCGCAACAACAGTCGTAAGGCGTAAACAAATTGGCTTCTGCCTTGTTGCCTTCGTTTGTTTGTGCTCTCAATAATGCGTGACCAACAGAAACTGGGTCACGCGCGTTCGATGAATTGTCGTCGTCGTCATCGTGATTACACCTATGTTCTCCTAGTCATGATTGAACGACACGCCCAGCAATCTCCGATTACCCCTGTTCTCGCGCTATAGCTGATGTCAAGTTACGCCTGCGAATTTCCTTATCTCAGCCGTGGCCTCCGCGATTCGCTCTCGCAGCGCGCAGCGCTGCCGGAAGTCATCGCGGAGGTCACGTTTCAGCACACCAGGCTAAGTCTGTGCCGTTCTCGACGTTGCTTCCCTCGTACTCCAAGAGACGGCCGGTTATCTGCCGTACGCCTTACATGGTGTCCCTAGCTGCATCTTTAACAATGAAGTTGTTCTTGGTCGAGCCTTTCATATCCGGGATCCGTGGTAACGCTTGTGGCGTCATAAAATGGTATGCGCCAATGGCATTGGACAAATCCCACTACTCACCAATTGGCCGCTAAATATGAAGGCAATAGTTAGACCAACAAACGGGTATGTGCCACAGAAATCTGTGCGACCTATCAGAAAACTATCAGCATCGTAAAAGCGTATGTACTACAGAAATGGGGTAAATCCCACTACACACAACTTCCACTAAAAAGGAAGAAGGCAGCAGTTAGCCCAACAAATGACGTGCGCGTTACCACAGTCACGCCGCTGTTACGTGATACTTCGCGGTTATAAAAGGTGGTGGCTGTACCGCCACATCAAAGCTCAACAAAGAGTGCTTAATAAAGAGCTGTGATACAACATAACTGAAAGACTTGCAAAACACAGAAATGCGTTAGCCTGACGAAGGGAACGCCACCAGCTTTGCTGTTTCATCGGTGTCCTCGAAATAGTGCTGGTTTAATTTTGGTTACTTTTTTATTCATTTAATGACAGCTACCATATCGGCTGCACCGGCCCCGCCACGGTGGTCTAGTGGTTATATAGCTCGACTGCTGATCCGAAGGTCACATGATCGAATCCCGGCCGCGGCGGCTGGATTTTCGATGGAGACGAAAAATGTTTTAGGCCCCTGTACTTAGATTTAGGTGCACGTTAAGGAACCCCAGGTAGTCGAAATTTCCGGAGCCCTCCACTACAGCGTCTCTCACAATCATAACGTGGTTTTGGGACGCCAAACACCGGCCTAAAGGCGCACATTTATTACAAATATACACAACAAATATTATGCCTTAACGGCAAGTCTATGTCGCAAATAAAAAGAAAAAAGATATCTTTATTATGTATTGGCTGCACCCGCTTGCTCTGCTTATCCACACCGCTCTTTTTCTGTCTTATAGAGCTAAGCCTAACATTTTTCATTCCATCGCTCGTTCAAAAAATACAGAGACGCTACAAATAAACAGAAAACGCATGCGCAAACTCATTCAAGTACCTACTGAAAATAACCCATACCACATTCGTGTTTTATCCTTTGTGCACGCGTCAGCCTATGGTCTTTAATCGCTTGCTCACTCGCTTGCCTAATAAACATTGTGGGGCGTTTTGGATTGGCATGGTGAATGTGTAAATCTGCTTATAAAACGAAAACGAAAGGTGCGCACAAGACACACATAACGCGATGTTCAACTTGTTCTTAACTGAAAATTCCGTCGTCACTTTTACTCGTTGACACACGCCTGCTTGCTCGCTGGCTTGTTTAGCACTACGAGAGTTAACTCATGGTAGAGTCGGCAATTCTGAAAAGAAGGCTCTCTCTCTCTTTCTCTCTGTAATGTCTGAGGGAGCTTGTCCTCTTCGCTGTCATTTCACTTAGGAGTTGCTCGCTGGATTTCGTGGAGAACGGACGTGTCCCCGCGATGCCTTACGGACTAGTCCTCGTGCCTCTCGCCGTCGACGCCCTGTGGCGGTTGCCTCGACCGCTATGCCGTGCGCCTCTCATCGGCGGGGCCTTCGCCGCCTCGTCACCGACGCATATCGTGCCTCTGGCTGAATCGTTGTCCCGTCCCTCGAACTCCTGTGACCATCTCCATCTCTCCTGTCTTCTCTTCTCTTCGTCGCGCCAGTCGACCTCCTATCACTTCACTTCCTACTCTATTTTCTTCTAATTTGCTTTTATTCCCTCCTAAGCCCCCCCCCCCCTCCCACTCCCAAAGGCGCTGAGCCGTGCTGCCGCAAGGGTTGCAGAAAATAGTGCCTTTTTCTTTTCCTTCAACCACACAGTCACTTAGACGACGAACCAGGTGCAGCAGCATCACTTGACTCACAAAGCGCGCCCACTTCCCTCGCTGCAACTCCCGATATCTCTCCTTTCAACAAGTTCCGTGCACTGGCTCGAGTGAAACGAACGTGCGCCAGTAAAACAGCGCGAGGGATAAAACGGCATTTGACACCTAGTATGCCAACAACGCCACAGCGTCCTTCGCTGCGCACGCGACTTGAGTGTTAAGAAAAGTTCTCGGTGTTGTCGTAACGACACTCGAAGGATTAGCGATTATGACAGCCTTTTTTCCAGTGAACGAGGTTCTAAAGGATGCTTTTCGATGACCTCGACGGCAAAGCAAAAGAAGTCTTCCAATAGTATGTTCCCATAAATAATGTGCAGCATTGGCAAAGTATTGAAGTAGAAAGATCGAGTCTGCTGAACATTAAATCTGCGTGGACGCGTGATCCCCTGAAGCTTGAGGGTGCTTTCTGTGAGGTCAGCTTCAAGAGAGCGTATCATTCCGAAACAGGAAATGGACCAGGAAACAAAATTAAACAAAAAAAAGGCTGGAAATGAAAATGCGAAGCAGGGAGCGAGGAGGCAACTGCATTGAAAAATGTGAAGCCGGCGATTGAAACGCATGCGTCTCAATTGGAAGTCTCGCCGCAATCTCGCAACGGCTTGCCGCCGAGTTCCAAGTTTCTATGGGAGGCTTGTCTCTGAATGGGCCGGCGCATAAAACCCAGCCAACTTCGGAAATCTGGGGCATATGCCACGCTTTCGAATCTGTAAAAGTTTGACACGCAGAAACTGGCAGGATCTTCTTTTATTTCTTTTTTCATGTTTGCCTTTTATTTATTACTGTTCTCTCCTTGTGCACGTTTTGCTGATAGAAAGGAATGACGCAGAGCGCCGTCACGGGGCTCAGTATTTCACGAGCCGAGCCTTGTTTGTTTGTGCGAGTCATGTGCCGAAATTTCCCGCGTTTATTAAATGCGCGGGAATCGAATCCTGTACGAGCATGAGTAACTTGTAACGGCGTGTGATATGTGTCGAATGGTATTCGAATATATTTATGTAACATACGCAGTAACATTCACTGTTTAGAAATGTAATACTAGTAGCTGAGGTTTTACATGCCAAAATCACGATATGATTATAAGGGACGCCGTATAGTGGAGGTCTCCTCAAATATTGCCTACCTGGGGTTCTTTAACGTGCACCTAAATCTACGTACACGGGCCTGAAGCATTTTCGCCACCATCGAAACTATAACCGCAGCGGCCGGGATTCGATACCGCGACCTTCGGGTCAGCAGTCGAGCACCACAACCACAAGACCGCAAGTGACTTGTATAGACTTGTGATTTGTGTCGAATGGTATTCGAATATATCTATCAAACATACACAGTAACATGAACTGTTTATAAATGTAATAATAATATCTGGGGTTTATACGTGCCAGGGGCGTAGCCAGAAATTTTTTTCGGGGGGGGGGGGGGGGGTTCAACCATACTTTATGTATGATGTTCGTGCGTGCGTTTGTATGTGTGCGTGCCTATATACGCAAGCAAAATTGAAAAAATTTCGGGGGGGGGGGGGTTTGAACCCCCCCCAACGCCCCCTTGGCTACGCCCCTGATACGTGCCAAAACCACCATGTGATTACGAGGCACGCCGTAGTGGAGGGCTCCGGAAATTTTGACCATCTGTTGTTCTTTAACGCGCACTCACATCGCACAGTACACACGCCTCTAGTATTTCGCCTCTATTGAAATGCGATCGCCGCGGCCGGGCTCGAACCCGCGACCTTGGGGTTAGCAGCCGAGCACCGTAACCACTGTACCACCTAGGCGGACCGCTGTTTATAAAGGTCATGTGGGCTGACAGTTAGGCGAAAATTATTTGTTTGAAGTATTGAAGCGAACATAAGCTCTCCGTACAAGTAATTCCCCTACTTGTGCAGCACCCGATGCATGTAATCTCCGTTCCACGGAAATAAATGCGATTAATGCCATTTTTCGTCTTTACAAAGAACGGATTACGGTGTTAATTGTAATACAAAGCTTAAAGGGACACTAAACGAAGCAACGATTTCTATCTTATTAGTAGGCTACTATATATATATATATATATATATATATATATATATATATATATATATATATATATATATATATATATATATATACTCCCCCATCCCTTGTAGAGTAGCATACCGGTCCTTCTAGGCTGGTTAACATCCTGCCTTTCCTTTCTCTTCTGTTCCTTCCTTCCTTCCCTGCCTCAAGAGGACGCTTGGTAAGCGACAAGAGGTGCACAAAAGAATATGTAAGTGGCGACGCCATCATGAAGTTCGTGCTCCGAATCGCCGTGGCGTGATAGGTTTTGGTGGCGACTTCTAACGCATGCGTAGTTCTTAATCGGTAAAAAAATGAAGTGTATTGACCTCTAGGGTGTCCAGAGGCTTAACTTATCAAGTTTCAGGAAATTTCGTGGACCCAATGGCGCCAGAATGCGAAAAAAAATACTATGAAATTTCTGACGTCACGCTGAGAGTCATGTGCGGGGATTTCGGAGCGAAATTTAAAACATGAAACTTTGACCTCTTTGTTCTAATAAAGGACCTATTATAATAGAACTCATGCCAATAGAGTTTTCACTCACTCAGTGAAATTTGTATATTGTCCGCAATGTCCGACCAGACAGCGCCAGCAACAGCTTAGAAGGAGAGTTATATATTTTCTGAAAAAAAAAAGTACTCGACTGGAAAGTATAGACTTTATGGAAACCACATGATTATTGTATATACGCATCACCTCTTCCTGCCCTTATCATCACATCATACTTCGTCACTCTCCCCCCCCCCTTATCTTTTTCATCTATGCAGAGTAGCAGGCCAGAGCATACTATAACTCAAGCCGACCTTCTCTGCCGTCTTCTAATAAACTGTCTTTATCTCTCTCTCTCTGCGTGCATTATTATCATTAACCGACGCCTGATGTATAACAGTAAAACAATTTCCGAGGTCTTACGTGCCGAAACCATGATACGATGTGGGGGACTGCTGATTAATTTTGACATCCCAGTGTTCTTTCACGTGTACCTACATCTAGTACACGGGTGTTGCTGCATTTCGGTTTCGTAGAAAAGCAACGCATAGCGCGCCAGACGACCGGACTGGCTGACGTCTCCAGCTTCTCATTAAGTCAGCATCTTTCTCTTATAGGCAGACTGCAAACTGTCTAGACTTCTTTCGTGGAAGTAACAAACCAAACCAGGCACGCGAAAAGAGAAAAAGAGTTTTCCGAGAGAACGAGTTGCTATGCAACAGTAACAAGCGCGTGTCAAAGTCGTCCATACAAGGCCAGGGAATCTCATTCTTCTTTGCCTCGTTTCTGCAATGTAGAAGTTTCGTCACACGGGAAATGCAGTATACGATGGCGGCGCCAATCAGAGGCAAGGAAATCGCCTTTCCTAGAAAACAAAAACAGGAAGGCACATTACAGAGCCCAGTACGCGAACGACCGCGTCTTCGCATGAAATGCACCATTCGCTCAGGGACGATTTTTCTGTATAGCGATTCTTTTCCCCAAGGAAAACTCTAGCAGCGAGCAGCAAGCGGTGTCGAAATCGACGGCTGTTTGCCAGCAGACGCCCATTGACCCTGAAACTGTGGATCACTTCCGCGGAAGTTAGTGATGGGAAATAAAAAAGAGGAAGAGCATAAAGGACATGCTAAGAAGATGAATCTGTCTGCTACGCACAGATCTGGTACGTCACTACTCTTGCAGCTGCATGCTTATAGCCGCAGTTATCTTGCCACGTGCAGTAATCAATGCGTCACTGCCTAGCTAAACCATGTTCTTCTTTTTTTACTGTTCTGTACCATGACGCAGTACTGGCCTAGAATTATAACTCCTGTCTTTCGTTGCCTGTGGCCTGATGATAATTTGTCTGCACGCCTAATCGTATGTGTCCCGCGTGGCAAATAGCTCCAGTTGCAGACAGTTTTTGCTTGTTCTTCCTATGTACAAGCTCGCGATGCCGTCTTTATGGATGAAGCGGCATTCATGAGGCCCATTGTGGCAGTTTGAGCGGTCGGGCAATCAATCTCCATCGCTAATGCTGGAACCCCGGAGCATGCGCACTCAATTACACGAGGTCAGATCTTTCGAAGTATGCTCAACAGACAAGTATGCTTGACGTGTAAGTTTGGACAGCAACTAAAAATGGCCCGGGGAAGTTCTGGCTCGTAAACTATCTTGGCTTGGCAAGCATACACAAACGTTTGTTCATAGCGCGAGCGTTTGGGTATGTACGAAGGTAAGCGCAAAAGTACAGACCGGCTTAACGGATTGCTCGCTCGGTAGTAAGCTCTTTAATGTATGCTTCTGAAGTGGTGCATGCTGAAACCCTTAGTAATAAGTTGTTCGTGAAGCAAACGAGTGTCACGATCCTATGCGCTTACTAACTTGGGTTACGTCGTCCTCTTCGTTCGTTAGTTGTTATTGGCGCTCTCTCCACACGAAAAGGAAAAAAAAAATAATGGAAGGAGTCATCTAAAACGCAGCGGCGAGATAGGCGCGGGAAGCACCCATTTGCTGGATGAGCCTTGTCTGTAACTGCTGTCCTCGTCGGTCAGTTCAAGGTTATCCGATTAGTGCCTCGGAGTAATGGCGTCGAGATGAGAAATATGCGAGAGCCATAGTGCCGAAAAAAATAAAAATAAAATAAGAGTGTCTGTATTCGCGCTGCCTAAATCTGTTCATTTGTTCTGTTGAAGAGCAAAAGAGAGTGGGGTCTACGATTCGAATGTAATACCGCAGTTTGATAATGTTATGAGCTCACAGAAATACAATGCATGCTATCGAACTATGATGATGTCATTAAGAAGCCTCTTGAAAGAGAGAGAGAAAGAAAATCAAAGCTTTTCAACAAAACTTGACGCGAAAGAAGGAAAGGATGACGCGCTAAATGGCAGATTTTTTCAGATGTGCTGAAATGGGGGCATTAAAGATTATGCAGTGTTGCATACCTGCGCAACATATGTGCATTATTTGCCTTACTATCTATGTTGTGAGCATTAATTCTCACGGCAATCTAACTGTAGATGTGAGTTGAATCTATGGGATATATCGATGAGGAATGGATGTGTAGAGAGCGCGATGGCCGACGGTAGGTCTTCGGCCTTTTAAGTACGGGATGAACGCAGCTTACCTGAAATCGAGGGCAGTAAGTAGATAACGGGACAAAACGTTCATTCCGGTAATATTCTGGATTCAGTTGCGCTGGAAGAGAAACTTGGGCTGGTTGGTGGTAATTCATTACGTAGGAACGCGCTTCCTCCGTTGTCGCTTCCAACACATAAGATGTAATATTAGACGGGGGAATATATTGGGTCAGAATTATTGATGCATTTGCCTTGGGAAAAGGTACTAATGTCAGCGCGAAGTTAATCCTCGCACATAGTTTAAATGCGGATTTGAATGAGCATGCATACACAGTAGGCAGATCTTTATATATTGTTCCTCATAAAGAAATGAAGAACTTATTGAACTTAAGAATAACAATGCACGAATTTTCGTAAAATGGCGCTGTTTGATTTCATAGGAGCACTGCTATGAAATTACTGTCTTTTTCGTGTTATACTACCTCATTGTTGTTCCTGGTAAAGATGTTAAATAAATAAATAAATAAATAAATAAATAAATAAATAAATAAATAAATAAATAAATAAATAAATAAATAAATAAATAAATAAATAAATAAGTAAATAAATAAATAAATAAATAAATAAATAAATAAATAAATACCGAAGCTATATGCGCAAGACAATTTTCGGGACAGAGAAGAATGTTTCATATTTCGTTTTTTTTCTTTATCTCTCTTTTGATGACATCGGCTAAATTTTCGCTTCCGTTCACGCTTTATGTCGCATTGCCCATTCCGTGCCACACTTCCGCGTAGGAAGCCGCGTGCCAGATAGCCAGTCTTTTTTGAAACAATGAGCCCCATCGCCGCTTGACTCCTCTCTCTATTTTTCAACCCCGCATACATTATACATTAGAACGGCCTGCTTTTTCCTGTGTTCTCACGAAGGCGCGCCTTCCGTGCGTCCCGTAATGAGGGCCGCACAAACCCGAACGGAAAGCGATAAGGCACCTGGCGCCCATCGCCACCGCTCGTCGCGCAACACAGGAGGAACAATCCATATGGCACAGCATGCTATGCAGTATACGTATATGCATGCACGGCCCAAACGACAGCAGATAGCCGTCCGTTATAGCGTCCACTGTATGTTGCTCATTTGTTGCTGCCGAGACAAGCGAACCGTTGTATGCTCACACAGGTTTTAACAGTGCATGTTTTCTCTCTTTCTTTATCTCTCTCTCTCGCTTTCAACTTAAGCTTAGAAACTTACGCTTCTAAAATTCGTGACATGCTTCAGATACAGCTCTCTGCATTCCCTTCCTTCTTCTTAGTTTTTTTTTTCTCCTCATTAGCGCAATGTCAAAACTTGAGTGTCATGTCGGAAACGGGGTAGCGATACGTGCGAGAGAAGAAAGAATAAAGCTATGGTGCCCCCCAGGGGCGTCCAGAAATTTTTTTTTCAAGGAGGAAGAGGAGAGAGGGGTACGACAAACCTTTATGTATGCCCGCTCGTGTGTTTGTATGTGTGCGTGCATACATATGGACTTGCAAAATTCAAAAATTTCGAGAGAGAACCCTCCCCCCCCCCCCCCTCCCAACACTGGGCTACGCCAACTGTGTGCACCATTAAAACCACGAAAGCGTAAAACACGGCCAAGAGAGAGCAAGAAATCAAATGGCCTTGAAACGCACGGTCCGTCAGCTAAATACTATTAGCTCCCCGGCGTTTAGTGTATACCGTACGCGACACGACGTTATCGCGTTTCATTCCACATTTGAGGACGCGGGAGGGAGTGCGGCTCGCAGCCTTCTACGTCGCTATACTAATAGGCGGACTATTGTATTGCTTGTGCCTCGTTCCTCTTCAGTGTTTACTCATTCTGCCAGCAGAAAAAAGGGTGTCCCATTTAGCCGCGATACTGTCGTTCTGACTTTCTTTTTCGTTCTGACGTTGCCCTGTACTTTGCCGACGTCGTTCTTCGCCCAGAGCACGTTCTTTCCTGCGGCGTGTAATTGAGAGTAATAGGTCGTAAACGTAACCGCCGTAATTCAACACTCATGTTCCTGGTTTGCGAGATAACGGCTCCGACCGGAAAGGTCATGCGTCTGCACTCTCCCCGCATGCCAGGGTATTCCGTGAGAGAACCGTAACCGTTACGAACTAAGAAACGAAACAAAGAGGAAAAGTTATCGTGCTTATCAAACCACGACGCAAAAACAGCTCATACCGTTGTGTAAACACGTGTGCTCTACCGCCGCTATCTATACCACGTTTACGAGTGGCAGATAATGAATAAAAACGTGGCGTCCCTATTAACCCTCCTTTTTATTTTTATCTTTATTGTTCTTTTTCTTTTACGCTTTGTCGCAATTACCACGGGTTGTCCGCTTCTGGTAACCGGGCACTAAACTAAATGTATAGCCAAGGTATACAGGACTCGTTTTAGTAATGAGTGGTCGTATGATTAGTGCGGTTCTCTCTGTTTCTTTGTGTGTGTGTGTGTTTTCCTGCCATGATAAATGCAGCCTCGTTACAAGGCCTATGCTGTACGGGACACTTGAAGTGAATTCGTTGATGTTAGTACGTGCAGAAAAGTATGAAGCAGATAAAAGAAATTGCCGTGATGTTTTTTTTTTTTTTCTCCCAGAGAAGCCCTTTTTATAGTTCAGAATTTTTATTTTGAAGATTGCGGCAGTCACCAAGGACGCCATGTAAATCATTGCTTCACATCACCACCCATGTAATGATCACTAAGAAACCAACAGATAAGCCAAGGAAAGCGTAGGGGACGCTATTTCGAGTGCTCAATTAAAATGTAATAATTATGGGATAAAATAAAATGTCAGCTTGAAAGAACTACTTGCCACTGGTGGCAAATGAAACTCACAACCTCCTAATTAGGCGTGTGTCTTACGGGAAACCGTGAAAGTGCTAGCCAGAGCCACTCGTGGTTTTTACTGCATTCGTTTGCCCAATTCATGACTCCGGTGGGTTTCACGAATCGCTGTCATCCACGCCTATTCGGAAAGAAGAAGATTTCGTAAAAGTGACACCAAGCCACATTTGGCAAAGTATACTGTCGTAACTAGTTTAGCGAGTCCAGAAGGAAGAGGGGAGGCGGGGAGGAGGAGTGGGGCTGCAAAGTCGAAGAGGCGGTTCCAGTCATTGCAGACGTGTGTGCTGGAAGCTTGGCGTGTTTCATAAAGTAGCATACTAATGTTTTTCAGTCAGCTACCAGGTAGTGATGTTGGCCATAACGACGGCGTTAAATTCCTTAACGCGTGTCACTCGCTTCGTGCTGTTCTGTACTCGTTGGATGCCACCGCGACCGCCTAAAGTAAGCGATCGTGGAGCAGCAGTTCAGGCGAGGTGGGCTGACGTCACACCAAGACTCATATTTGCATCGACGTCGAGCAAAAAGAATCAGAACATACCAAAGAGAAATCGAAGCAATAAAGTTGGAGCTGTTCCACTCTTTGAAGGTACATCACCAGCTCAGCTGACGGGCACACCAGCGCCTCTGCTATCGCCGGCGTGCTTCACAAGCACGTTGCTCCTCGGGCGTGTGACATCACAGTGTGACGTCATCATGACGTCACATATTTGGGCGATCTGTGACGTCATCGCTTCATCTGAGGAGGTCACGTGGTTTCCTTTTCTGTTCGTGGACGAACGCAAATCAAGCAAGTGTTTCGCTTACAGATCCATTCTAAAAGATTACTAAGCCAGAAGCTGTAGAGAGAGCGAGGGAAAGTAAAGCGAGTGAGGAGGATCACGGGGCATCGAGATTACTTCACACCATTCATCGTACAGTCGACACGTTTTCCATCACGGCCAGCGTGAACAACAAGACGAACAAGTGATATCCCTCAGCACGGGGGTTTTTAACTCACAAGGACGTTTACTACTCACCGACACAGCAGTAATGCGCTACCGAGCTAAGCCTAACCACATCAGTGTTGGGCTCGCGGACAGCAAGACGAAGCGATGAAGATATTCGAGTCCTTGTAAGACGTCAGCCCACATCGCCGGAAATGCTCCATCATGTTCGCTCACTTTAGCCACTCTTTGGCATGCATCACTCAAGGAACAACGAGAAGCGAGCGAAGTCCCACATAGCGTTTAACGCCCGAGTTATGGCCAAAGAACTAAAAAAAAAAACATGGCTGATCCCTCTGTCATAGGAATCGGTATAACACGAAAGTGAAACGTGTCTTCACAGACGTAGTTGAGCGTTTGTTGTGCATTCTCCCCAAGGGCGAAGGAATGAATGCTACAGAAACAAATTGTAATGTCACACGAAGAACGGCAAGCAGCTCGAAACTTGCAACGCGCTGCTCAAGCACAAAGGACGCACGGAACGAACATACACAGGATGAGAGTGAACTATCTGTCACATTTGTAACTTATTTCTGCGTGAGCACCGCTCTCCTTTCGCAAAAGCGGCCGCTGCAGTGAGCCGTACAAACGCGAGACGTACAAACCACCGCGATCGCGAGATAAGCGCACGCACGAGCGACCACGACCTGTAGACGCGGGCGCTCGCCGCAACGGCGACGACCTTTCAAGCGCGCTCTTCTACGTTCTTCGAGCCCTTCGCGCCATTGCGCTAGTGATAACGAAAACACGCTGTAGCGCCGATCTCTGAGTACCGCCACCGGCAAATGGTGTATATACATAGCTCGCTGTTAGCATTGTGAAGAACGTACTGTCCGTGGCCGAATCGTTTCGCGCTGCGCGCTGCGGAGAGAGGGGTCGTAATTTCTTTTCCCGGTGACGGAACTTTTTCTTCTGCTTTTTTTTTTCTTTGCCCACTGTGAGTCTTTATGTTTTACAACGTCATTTCTGTGACGGAAGTACGTCAGTAGAGCCGTGGTGGACCCCGGCATAAAACACTTTCGTGTTAAATTGCGAGTCAGTCGCAATCGCCGAAATGCAGAGCCCAACAACCGGAGGAAATAGTTACCCGTATGGGGTGGGGGGAGGGTGTATGCATTGACGTCACTGCGGCCTCCATTTTGTTTTGCAACCAGCACAGGGAAAAGCATGCGCTATCTCGATCTCCTTATCTTCCGAAGCACAATGGAAGCTGAAAATTTTACAACGAAATCACGCACGTTGACAGCTCATATTGAGGCCGTTCAGACATTCGTGTCCAGATACTCACCTTGCCCACGGGTTGCGCCTTGACAGAACGCGGGAGCTCATCCGCTCCTCAGAAGGCTCTCAGGGCCATGTGCATGGCCTGGCTGGACGCGTCACGACACAGCAAGCGCTGATATCCATAGGTCACCTTGCACAGGGTACTTCATTAGGGTAAATGGGGAGGGGGGGGCACGTTGTTTCACCGCAGCCCCCTCCTACACCCCCACCCCGTTGGTTGAGTCCCAAAGAAAGGAAGCTTCGTAATGGATGTAAGAATGCAAATGAAGCGATGACTTTCTGCGCATTTCGTCCTCACCTTTGCGGGAGTAAAGATGGAGAGCAAACAGTCCTTGGAATGCAACTTCGGGGCTCCTCATCCGCCATTATTGTCTAAAAGCTGCATCACCATAACACTACACTTAAAGGGACTGTCTACCGTCCTTCATCGCTTTTCTGTTTTGTACCGCATTCGAAAGCATACCGTCTGAAGTGTCCAACCTTGCAGCGGTTTCTCTGGAAAGTGAGTAGAAAATTTTGAAACAGAATTTTTCGATCTGCGTTCGGTCTTCTTCCATTGGTGTGAATACGCCCCACAACACTGGTTGGTGGACGCGATGACGATTGTAGTGTCGGTAAAACTTAAAACCGAAAGCACATGTCATTTCTGTAGGATTTCTTTGATTTCTCTGAACACTAATGCAATGAATGTAACAGTCGTTTTAAGCGCACCATCGGTTTAATGAAGCCTTATTATACGATTACAGAACACTCGTTTTGCTATGATTGCATTCTATGCGTTTATTTTAGCACTGCTGCTGCAATCTTCCCACAGACGTTTCTGTAACGGTCTTTCAGGCAAACGATGTAACGAAACTCCTGTACTGATGTAGGGATTTTAAATGCATGCCTTCACAGCGCAGCACGCGCGAGACATCCTATAAGGACAGTGCAGCGTAACGGTACAACCAGCGCGGGATGTTGAAGCAGACGAACTCGAAAGTGGCGGCGTCGGCAGCGCCGCCAAGCGTCTTTTTGGGCGCGTGAGATAAAAAAATACAGCAAAAATTACTTTTTGACGCAATCGAAAGCTGTTTCAAGAGCGGAAAATACACTCTCAAGTTCTACATGTTTGTTTTTAAGCAAAATAAGTCCACCTGCGTGGATAGTCTGTCACACCTATAGATTGCGGGAATTGCGATCACTTTGCTGTTGGGTGACGCTAGCGGTCATTCTTTCACGGTTTTCAACATCAGATTAAAATTATAATTCTTTTTTTATGGGACGAAAGCGCGCTCGTTGCCGCCGATGTGACGAACGATCTTCTCAATTTCACCACAATCAAAAAAATTTTTCCGAGCGGTAGACAGTCCCTTTAAAGCAATGACGGGACAGGACCGATTGAGTAACGGTATGGAGCAGACTTGGCAGCCCCCTTAGCCGATTAAGAGCCCCCATCCCCCTTTGCGCACGCCTATGCTGATATCGCTCATACGAGGCCACGTCTGTTAGCATTAAAATGCGACGTTTTCGCGTCATCCGTGCACTGGACAGAGTCGGGGCCGCTATTTGGTATCTATTCCGACGCGCTAAAATGGCTTTTCGCACTTTTCGCCCTTCGTCAGCGTTCGGAGCGACAGTCCGCTGATCCGTTGATACGTTTTCAATGAGATCGGGCTGGTATGAACGGTGAATGACCAGAACGGCACAGAAGCTAGCGGAACGTCTCCTTACAAAATAGCTACACTCCATTCTTCAGTTACGTTCCTGCTCAAAAAGCCTTTGTTTTCCTGTACAAGCAAGCGCTGCTTCCGGCCGTCTCATTCAGTACTTAAGGAATAAACCTTGTAAATTGACTTCTTTCTGTAGGTACGCCTGATCTTGCGGATGAAACGACGCAGCTTTTGCGAGCTCTCGTCGTGAATAATTTATTATTGCACAGGGGAACAATCCGGTGCCATGTACTGTGGGAGTCGATACAGTGGGACCATCTCCGGAGAGGTAGTAAAAAAATGGTCCAGCAAAGAATGAAAGAGAGCGCTGTATGCACGTGCCACTGTGTTCATTTTCCTGGGTCATATTTTGTATATATTTGTATGTATTGCCTTTATAACGACTCTATGCAGCACGATTAGAGAACGTAAAATGTAGCAGCTTGCAAGCAGGGTTCGTTGCCCGCTTGTGAAATGCGCTTCTGCTCTTATTTGGTGTTCACTTATTAAATGCGAAGCATTTCTTAGCGTACTTCTGCGACTTCGAGCGTATCTATCTATCTATCTATCTATCTATCTATCTATCTATCTATCTATCTATCTATCTATCTATCTATCTATCTATCTATCTATCTATCTATCTATCTATCTATCTATCTATCTATCTATCTATCTATCTATCTATCTATCTATCTATCTATCTATCTATCTATCTATCCGCCTACGACTTTGTGCTCTCCTGGCCATTTCGTTAATGGGATATACACCAGAATTGGCATGGCTTAACATCACTGCATGACGAACATAAATGACAGGTCAAAACATGATAATCATGACGTGCATGTCGTGAACGGCATGATTTACATGCTACGGTCTTGGTGCTCTTGCGGCCGTTTCGTCAACTTGATATGTACCAAAATTAGTATGGCGTGACAAGAGTGTATAACAAACATAGCTGACAGGTCCTATCGTGCAAATCGTGGCACGCATGCCATGTACACCATGATTTACATAACGTGGTCTCGGGGCGCTTGCGGCCGTTTAATTAGATGGATGTATACCAAAATTGGTACGACGAGACATCACTGTGTGGCGAGCATAAATGACAGGTGGTAAGATGAAAATCATAACATGGATCTCATGTACGCCATGGCATACATGACCTCTCATGGTGCGCTTGCGGCCATCTCGCTATCAGGACATGCACCATATTTGGTATTGCATGACGCGACAGTATAAAGAACATAAATTACATGTGGTAACATGAAAATCATGACATCATGTCATGTACAGCATGATTTAAATGCTACGCTCATAGTGCGCTCGCGGCCGTTTCGCTAGCGTGGTATACCCCAAGATTGGTATTTGGTGACATGACTTTATGATGAACACAAATGACAGGTGGTAACATGAAAATCATGATATGCATTTCAAGTACAGCGTGATTTATATGCCACAGTCATGGTGCGCTCGCGGCCGTTTCCCTAGCTTGATATACACCAAAACTGGTACTGCGTCACATGGCTGTATGACGAACATAAATGACAGGTGATGACATGAAAATCATGAAATACGTGTTTTGTAGGGCATGATTTACATGCCATCCTCATGGTGCGTTCGCGGCCGTTTCGTTAGCTTATTATAACCCAAAATTTGTAATTTCATGACGCGACTGTATGATGAACATAAATGACAGGTGGTAACATGAAAATCATGACTTCCATGTAGTGTAAAGCTCGTTTCACATGCTACGCTCATGGTCTGCTCGCGGCCGTTTCGCTAGCTTGACATACACCAATATTCATAGGCGTGCGCACAGGGGGGGGCAGGGGGGGGGCGGCCGCTCCCCTAATCACCTGGGAGGGGGGGGGGGCGCAAAATCTGCCCTATACATTGACTTAGTAGGGTGGGGTGGGGGGCGCTGCGATGAACCTTTGCCCCCCGCCCCCCTGATGGGGAACCCTGCGCACGCCTATGCCAATATTGGTGTTGCGCGACGCGACTTATGACGAACACTAATGGCAGGTGGTGACGTGACAATCAGGACATGCATTTCATGTACAGCATGATTTACAAGCCACGCTCATGGTGCGCTCCCGGCCGTTTCCCTAGTTTCATATACACCAAAACTGATATTGCGTGAAGGGACTGTATGACGAACATAAATGGCAGGTCCTAACATGCAAATCATACCACGCATGTCATGTACGGCATGATTTACATGATACTGTCTTGGTGCGCTTCCGGCTCTTTTGTTAGCTGGTTATATACCAAAATTGGTATTGCGTGACATGGGTGCGTGACGAACATAAATGACAGGTCGTGCACTGTATATACCAGAATGTGCGTTTCATTATATAAAATATTATACATGCAAGCATGCATGCATGACAGACATCTGGTTTCTATAGGGAACGAGATGTCATGACTTCATTTTCCTCAAAGAGAAACAAGGCGATTTATGGAGCTCTTTGTTGGCTGCTTCGCATTACATCGATTGCCACAGTGGGTAGGATCTGCCGGATTTTCGTCATGAACATCCGCAGCTGCATGCGCCTGTAGGTCCGCCGTTTTATGTGTGCGTTGTGTTCCTTTGCTTTTCAGTACCATAAACGTGTTCTTTTTTTTTTCTTCTGTAATTCCGAAAAGTTAGCTTCAACTAGAACTCTTATTAAGTAGACCGGCCCACTCCGGCGATTTTTGACCATGTCAAAGTAATGGTGCTTTTATGTTCCTGAGACGCTCCTGTCACGGCTCGGATAGCAGAAATACTCGGCAAATCGGACAATCATTTTAAATAAGCAAAAAAGTACAGCACCAAAAATGAAACCCAACAGAGCAGTACCGTTTTCACGTGACGTATAAGTCGACAAAAACCGGAAATCTTGCAAGGCATGGCGGTCCCGCCAGCGTAGTATGAAAGCTGCGAAAGCAGCGAGACGCTCAGGGGAAAGGTGACCCTGTCGCAACAGCCGTACCATGTCTGTGACTGACCGTGCTACGTGCACAACCTCCTCGGAGCTGTCGGAAAATGACAGCTGCGATTCGGACGTATTTGGAGGCCAACTAAAATCGCCAATCTTCTTCGGTGAAACAGAACACACCTGTTTAGTTATTTGTTTGCCTGGGTGCGCATTGCACCACCAGATGGCGCCACCTTTCCAGGCGGCTCAAATTTGTGGGGCCGCGATCGGGTCAAACGCTATCGCTAAGAATTTTGTCGACTAACTAAAGCTTCTTAATACCGCTATGGGAAGAGTGCATAAGTTTGGCAATAGCGGCGTTCAACATCGCGTTGGCCTAAGGAATTTAATATAAGCTAAGTACTACCCTCCTTTCGCACAGACCCGGTCACGGTGCACTCTGTATATGTTTCGGAAAGTGTTTCTTTATGATAATGTTCACGCACGTGCACTCCTCAGCCGGTACCGTATTGCCGCACTTTCTGTGCGGTAAACCGGCCCTGCTAGCTAAAACGTTTACTCTTATATAAAGACGCGGGGTAATCGTTAGGTACGAGTGCTTCGTGACTGTCAAGGTAATTATACGGGGAATCGTGTGCGGCCCACAACGCAACACCACTTACCACCCATCGCACGCACGCCCACAAGGAACTGAAATTCGCACGCCCAGCTAAGGAAGCGCTGGCCAAACGCACACACCTCGGTTCCGTCACTTCCGGCTTGCCAAAAATGACGTCACGCTCACAATGTTGCCAATAACTCTTGAAAGCAAGGTGAATAGAGTCGGGGCAATCAATAAAATTCAATTTTAATGACTCTGCATATCTCTCCAGCCTGTAACTTGTCATAAATGACGGGAACGTGAAAAGAAACGTACCCAACGAATTTTGTTGAAGTCCATTGACCTCGAAAAATCACCGGAGTTGGCCAGCTCTGCTGCGAGAGAATTTATCTGCAAGTGTGTTTAAAAAATGCTAAAACATTCGTTTGCACTCAATCCGAAAGCTGTGGGAAGTGCGAAGCAGTGATTCGCCTGTCCTTCAGCGACACTCGCGCTCACGGGCAAGCAAGCGCCGGCGTTCCAAACGTGCAGTCTGCTCGCCGTCCGTGGCGGGAAAGGAAACCTTAATTTATGATGCAGTGGCGACCTCTACCCTCCCCTTCACTCTCACTTCCCTTTCTCCCCTACCACACAGTACTACACATGGTTATGCTATGCATTTTATTATTATTCGAAATTTCTTACGCCAGTTCTTTGTAATTGACGTGCAACATTTGTTATGTAGTAAACATCAATCTCCACGTGTGTGCATATGTACCACCTTCTTAGGAAATAGAAGTAGTTAAAGGAAAAGCAAGACACCTGTATATGAAAATTCACTTCCTGGTGAGACGTTGGGTAAAATAACAGTGCGCTCGCGCTGCCGAGAATCCCTTCCGGTATTGCCCGCGATAGTGTGCGTACAAGGGGGGGAGGCATCCCCCCCCCCCCCCCGCACCTATACCTCGTCTTTGCGCTGCGTTCGGATCGTAAGGGCTTCAGAGGAAGAGGATCGGGAAAAGCGGCGAGTTGGGGACGGGGGGCACTGTGGTGGAACGTTCCACCCTCCACCCCTAACGGAGAACCCTGCGCACGCCTGTTTCCCGCCTTCCATAATAAGGTAGCGGATGAGCCTCTGCATAGCAGCGTCTGAAAACAAGGGTCGTGAAATTAGACGCACTTGCGGTTTAAATTGCTTCGCCTTCGCCGAAACAAGCTTGCTTAGTCAGACGCTTAAAGGCTAGTAGTTCAATCGGTATTATTTATTAACCTCATAATTAGACTGTGTGTGTGTGATGGGGAGAGACTCGGAAGATATTTTTTTTTTCTGAGCAGCAGCTGCTTCTTTCACTGGCGCTTCACGACATAGTTCGTGAATAAAAGTGTATATTACCTCCTCCGCTGGTTGCTGGCATGAATGAGCGCTAATGAGCGCTAGAACATCGATCAGAATGTCTACTTACGCGCGTACAGAAGGCCTGCCTTTCTAAACCCACGTATCTTTTTTCTTATCCCAAGCTGTCTGCCTTCATTGTATTCAGCGGTGAGCAGCGGCCTTTCTTGTCTAATTTAGAAGCGTCCTCCCCTCTTTATTTCTTCCCTCACTCTCCCGATTTATTTTTGGGCTCTTTGCTGTGAGCCTTGCTTAAATTAGCAGCGATTCTGGCAAGCTAAAAAGCTGTCAAAGTGGTCTAGTGGTTACGGCACTCGACTGCTGGCTCGAAGGTCGCGGGATCGAATCCCGGCCGCGGCGGCTGCATTTTCGATGGAGGCGAAAATGTTTGAGGCCCGTGTACTTAGATTTAGGTGCACGTTAGAGAACCCCAGGTGGTCGAAATTTCCGGAGCCCTCCACTACGGCGTCTCTCATAATCATATCGGGGTTTTGGGACGTTAATCCCCAGATATTATTATTAGAAAGGTGTCAAAGAACGGAGGAAGCTTCGATACGTAGTATATGGCTTTGTGTCCCCCCTCAGTGTACAGCATTAACGAGCAAAGACTAAGCGTGTCAGCTTACTGGCCGGGTTTTGTATCTAAGATTTCTCTCAATTAAAATCTTAGCTTCAAGAATTTCCGACGTGTTGTTATCGTCATGCATACATCGTAACCCTTGACGTCATCACCATTACCAACAGTCTGATGCTATCATGCCATTTTAGAGCGCAGCTCTTATGCGCCCGTTCCTGCATTGAGCGGCGTCGCCGTTGGCTGGCGTCGGCACCGTAACCGATAGAGCGAACGAGGACGAAAAAGAGCGAACGCGGAGTCTGTCGGTATCACGAGCCACTGGCCTCTAACCTCGCTTTCTTCCTCCGTCCCGTGCGCTGGCCTCTCGGTCGGAGCTCGCGCGCATGTAGGGCTGGCACGTGCACTGCGGCTGGCTTCGCTTGTAACGGGGCTGTCGGCGTTTCGCTTGGTTCGCGACACCGGCAGTGCACAGAGTGGTGTGCGTAGCACTCGAGTGCTGGCAGTTTCTGTGGCGGTATGTAACGAATGTTACATTGCTACAAGTGCGGATAGCCAAAACTTCAAACATAGTTGGCGTTGCCCCAACACCAGGCTGCGCTCAGAATTCGCATTAGGCAGTATCGTAATCGTCGGTGAATTTTTTTTTGTCGTTATTGCCTTCTTTCGGTGTCATTTGATGTTTTCTTAAGAGTGGCCTCCTGTGGCTTTGTCCAGCAAAATATAGTATAAGGGGCTTTACGTGCCAAACCCACGGTATGGTTATGAGGCACGCCGTAGTGGAGGGCTCCGGAAATTTCGACCATCTGGTGTTCTTTAACGTGCACTAACATATCGCGCAGTACACGGGTCTCTAGCACTTCGCCTCCATCGAAGTGCGACCGCCACGGCCGGGATCGAACACGTGACCTTCGGGTCAGCAGCCGAGCACCGTAATACTTGTACCACCTGCTGCGGAAGTCCAGAAAAATAACATTAGCAAACCTGCTCTACCATCTCTTTCTGAAACTCCTGTAACCTCTTTAGGCAAAAGTTTCGATAGAAACTAAAAGTGCTGAAGACGAGGGCAGAGAAGAGGCTTGAGGCACACGTCCTCGTCTCTGTCCTCGTCTTGTGCGCGATTAGTTTCTATCATGTCTTACCAACGTGCCTGAACAGTCACCTTAGTGAACAAAAGTGTAGCTGGAAGAAAGCCTGTTTCTCCCACCAGCCCCTCACGCCACGGAACATTTTATCTGCACGTGAAGAATACCTTCGTGCTACTGCGCCACCGCCATTGTTTCTACAAAGTCCTGCGCAGCTGACGGCAACGGAATAACCGGCTCGCGTAGCCAAAGGAACTTGCGCCTAGTCAGCGCATCGTCAACTCTTTGCGCGTTCTTGCTGGAATAAGCACGGGACTGGCGCAGACTTCCGGCCTGGTGATTCATGCACCATACAGCATCTTTCCTACGTAGACCCGGCGTCCCTCGCGTCTAACACTTGCTCGCACCTCATCTTAACCGCGGTGTGGTACGATTAATTTCCGGCCATGGCCGTCCGTTCTTCCTTTCTTCCGGCTTTGTGTGTGGCCCGTCCCGTACGCCTCGCTTACCCTCCATTCAATTATGTACCGCACGCGCCGGGTTCGTCAAGAACGTTCACGCCGCAGCGCTGTGCCTTCGTGGCGAAAGAGCCCGACTGATCTCCACGGTGTTCCATACCGAACTCAACACGACCCCTACTCACCTACGCGTGTAGAAAGCGCTTCATCGCGAAATGTTGATAAGTTCGTTTGTTTATGTACTGCACAGCCGTAATTGAGAAAGTGAAATTGAGGGAGCTTATATATATATATATATATACATATATATATATATATATATATATATATATATATATATATATATATATATATATATATATATATATATATATATATATATATATATATATATATATATATATTCACCGTTATCCAAGTATCGCTTTCACAGCGTGCACAGTGCCGTCCACTGTTAAGGTGAACACGACTCAGCGTGGCTGCGCTCCGCATAGCGCCAGTGCAGCCGGCGCGGCCGTGCATCGAAGCGTAGCGGCGCATGCGCACACGGACGCGGAATACTTTGCGCCGTCTGCTTTGTCACTCGAGCGCGCCGCTCCGTAGTAGCCAGGCGCCGGTCTTTGAGTGCTATCCTAGACACTGTCAAATTCCGCCATCTTGTCAAATTTCGTAATGGCGGCACTGTAAGCCAATCGGAGAGACCGTAACAGCCCTCCGGGCCAATCAGAGTTGAACAATGGCGGAATTTGACAATGTCCAGAATAGCACCCTTGATTGGCTGTAGTACAGCAAGAGCGGCGCGCTCATGTGCGCTTGCGCCGCTTCGTTTCGATGCGCGGCCACGCCGTATGCACTGTCGCTCCGCAGAGCGCTGACATAGGGTGCCCCGATGTGTGCGCCTCCTGGAGGCGCCGGCATCGAGGCACCCTACGCTGCCACGCTGAGCCGTGTTCACCCTAAGAGTGGACGCCACTGAACGTAACACGATAAACTGCCGTGTGGTAATAAACACGAAGTTCTCGCAAACAAAAAGAAGCGTTTTGAAACTTTGTGTTCGCAGTTTGTTATAGCCTCTTGTAGTCTCTCATAGCCTTCCCATCAGCTCGAATACGCAATGTATTGCCATGAGCCCAAGACACCATATGGTCATAACATAAACATAGGGATGAGAAGATTTATAATATCGATCAATCAGCTTTCAGGATGCACTGAAATATAATATTTCCATAAGGCATTTCTATCTTCTTAACAAAAGTTTTACGTCAAACAGCGCTTTTTTTAAAGCCTTCTTTATCGTGCATCTACTTTAGCGTGAGCGGTCTTCTGCCTAAAAGCAATTAGCTTGCTCCAGATCAGAGTATATATCTTACACCGCGCTCCAGATATACACTCTAAGAAAAAAAGTTTGCAGTGGCTTAGCTCGGCTATGCCAGGATATACGTAGCGTTAGCAAAGGTTCAGCTGATTATTCTTAGCTTTCCAGATTTTCTAGGATTATTAGCCTTCTTCTGTTCATTCTTCGTACGCTGAACCGCTAATTGCCGGGGAATCACTTCGGGATCCGATGAGATAAGCTTCTCGGCTCTTCGCCGTCGAGCAGCATTTGCGCTCTCCTTCTCCATGGCGTTACCCATCTGCAAACGCCACTCAGAGGCGCTATCAAGCGGCCCCAGCGCAGTGTCAGACGGCGACTGCACAGCGAAGGCGAATAGCTGCGCGCGCGCCGGCGCCACTGTGTCTATGGCTACGACGTCACTCCTCTCGAATGCGGCGCAGACCAGCAGCGGTGACCCACGCGCGGCGGTGGCGGAGTCTGCGCGCGCCGGCGCCAGCGTGTCTGCCGCGCATATGACACCACTCCCTCCCGAACGCGCAGACCAGCAGTGGCGATCCGCGCGCGGCGGTGCCGGAGAGTGCGTGAGATGCCAGCTCCGGGGTGCTATTCTGGACTTCCGCCATTTTCTGTCAAATTTGACGTAGGCGTGACGTGTACACAATGATGACGCAAACGCATGAAATGCTTGCGAAACGTGACGTGAAGGGGACATAAGATGCAAAGAAACGTGCAATTAAATAGTATTTTGTATCTGAAATTGTTAATGCAACAACAAAAAATTAATGAAAAGTGAAGCGTTTAGTTTTAAAGTTGTGAAGCAGACGATATCGTCTGCAATTTAGCGCCATATTTGGAGATGAGTGACAAAGCCATAGTAACTTTTTTAGCCAACAAGCGAGCCAGCCAAGCCAGCGTCGACATTGCCGACATCGTTATTTCGCTGGTTGTTTTGTGTAGGTGTTCTGTGGTTGTGTCGGCAGATCGCCGAACAGTGGGCCGCGATGTTGCATTTTTTTACCGATCGTCCCCGTATGGGGAGGGTGGTTTGCGACTTACTACCGGAGGTACGACGGGAGCCGTGACAGACGATGACAGAGCGCCTTTACCACCTGGGCCCCAGCAGCAGGCCGCCGCCGGAGTGGCGGTGGCTATGGCGAACTAAAGTGGCGGCAGCTCGAGCTCGAGGCGCGGAATGACAGTAGTAGTAGCCAGGCGCCGGTCTTTGGGTGCTATCCTAGACACTGTCAAATTCCGCCATCTTGTCAAATTTCGTAATGGCGGCACTGTAAGCCAATCGGAGAGACCGTAACACAGTCAGGTAAGCTTGCGTTTCACTCGGGTGGTGTTGACGTTTCAGCTATGCACATGCTTATTGCAGGAGAACAGGCGGAGGGCCGTTCGATTTGGCGACGCACGTTTCGGTGGACGACGCCCGCATCGTTACAAGTATGCGCGTCGACCCCCTCTTGGGCTGCGGTGTACCTTCGTTCCCAGGGCCCGCGGCGTCCAGAAGCGCTGCCGATAGTATAGAGATAAGGAGCTGCACAGCATTGCAAGTATTATTAACGCCCCTTCTGTTCCTTCTGTCTTTTTTGTTGCGGTGGCTGTTCCGCGTCTAGTTTATCTTAAGTAATGTGCCAACTAGCCCAACAGCCAGCTGAGTTATAACGTCTCCGATGCGCGAAGTATCTTCCTGAACTGTCGTGATCATTAAGATGGTGCTATATGTTTTGCTGAGGATGCGTAAGGACTACTGTAAGTAAAAGTTACAATCATGTAAATATACATGGAAGCAGAAGCAATAAGAGTTAAGTTTCAGGACCTCACGTTACGCGCGATCAGTTGAACCTGAAAGATAAAGTCTAGGCGAATCTCAATCCACTGAAGTGATGCATCTCCGAAGGTGTTAACTGTGGAAAGTACTTCCACGTTGCTTACAACATACGGATAAGAAGTGCATGATGGCCACAGATAAAGAAGAGGAATTGTAGTATTTCACGCAGTTGATATTACATTGGACTGGCAGCACTAAGAAGTGCACAAACTGCATTCAAAGAGATGTCTTTTATGCAGATGTGCTTGTTTCAAAACTGGCTGGTACAATATTAGAGGCATCCTTTGTCGTTGTTGGCAGCAGTGAATGATAAGACAATGATGTAAGCAATGAGACAACTTGACTGCTTTTTATTATTGCAAGGATGATGAATTGACTCACAATGATGAATTGACAGAAGATCAATTGACTCACAATACATTCTGAAATATCACGTATTACTCTTGCATGTAAACTTTTATAGTCCACCAGAGAAACCAGGACAGAAAGTAGCTACACAGTGCTGTGCCCACGTTGCCCCTTTCGGTACAGGTTCGTTTTGTGCCTATAAGCGTTTACATAGATTACCAACCACAGCAAGCTTGTGCTCTTGCACGTACGAGTGGCTACTACATGAATAGAGCTTTTGTACACACCTACCAGACTCGTACAGTCATCACACGGGTTCGCATTGTGAATAAAGTGCTGAAAACAATGCTCTGGAATGGCATTCAATGTTGCATGCACTGCTGCAAAATAACACAGGCTGTTTACATAGTCACTATGGTCTCAACAAACTAGTCCTCCTATGATTTCTGAGCATGCTTTTGCCTAACTGCTTGGTACAATTAGCATGCTCTCAATGAACGAACACAATGAAGCTTTTGTCAGAATACAATTCCTGCAAGAACACAAGTACAGGGGATAGGTATAGGATCGAACACAATGCAAGTAGCTACTTTGTCATGGGAAACAGCAAGAGCTTCTTGTGTTTCACGTTTCTGTGCACGTCTCGCAGGAATGTAAACCCCATTACATCGAGTTGTGCCCAGCTGTGAACCACTACAGAGCGTGATCCTGCCTTTGCCTACCCGCCTGGTACATGTCTACTGCAGCCGTATCGTCGTTATTGTTGTAAAGGTCCACATCTTCTCATTCGAGTTCTTCAGTGCAAGGGATGTCGTCTGGCTCAGGCAGCTGCTGCCAAACACCGACGTTGTGAAGCACGACACAAACTGCGATGATCTTCGACGTGAAGAGTGGGCCATAGTACAGTGTTCTGTACCTCTGCAAGCACCGAAAGTGGGCCTTGAGGACTCCAGTGCAGTTATACGACACACCGCAGTGAAGAGTGGGTGCGGTGGAATCGGGCAGCAGAGGATCCTGCAGGATGTGCTCCAGGGATGGGGTTAAGCAGCCAAGGTTGAAGCGAGTATGCACTATCACCTGTGGAGGACAGTGTTCCAATTAGCATAATATGAATGTATACATGAATATGTTTATTCCTTTCTCACTTCTTTTAACTTATTCGAAGACATCGTGTCACTGATATGCACTGCTTTCCTTTTTTTACAGCTAGACATATTGACAGAATTGCTTGTCTAGTTATGTTACATAATTACGGCTTTTGAAATGCTCCAACGAAAAAATGGCTTTATTTCCACGTGGTTTGGAATCAACTCAATTCCTTCGTCAGGAGGAATGACAACGAAGCTACTGAACTGCAACCTTTAACTTCTTTCATAGAAAACAAGGGGCGAGTGACAGAATGCGCATCTTCTTTGGTGGTAAGGGTGTTGTGCTTTCTTTTGATTGCATGGCACTGATGTGCGGCTGCAGACGGTCAGCACACTCAAGGCTTGGTTTCCCTTAGTTTTTTTTTGTGTGTGTGTGCTTAGGCCGACAATGGAAGGTGACAGCAGGTTTCTTTTGCAACCATTTGAGTTGTTTTTTAGTGCTTTTTATGAACCACGACTGAAATACGTTTGAGTTGTCAGTTGACTTATTTTATTGCTATATAGCACATGGCTGTGCTTGCTTATTTGTATTTTTATACAAGTTGTCCTTTCTACACATAATTGTATTTATGAATGTACAACATCTATGGCAGTTGTATTTGATGTATTCTTTTTTTTTAACATAGCCTCAGAGTGTAGCATTTTCTGTATCATCGCATGCTTACTATTTATTATTTCACCACTTTATAATAAAGGATCATACAATGTCTTCATGAAAGTTTATTTCATGCTTGACCTTTCTATTGCACTAGTAGTCTTTCCCATGACCATAGAAAGAAAAGTTGCAATTATCAACTGAGAGCAAGTCGGATTATTGTGTGCCGCCTCGGGTCTCAGTATGACTTGTTTTCTCAAATGTGTGCATGAGAGAATTTTCATTCAAGGGAACACGAGTGCCACTAAAGTAGATAGTGTTCGACCATGGTAGCTGCCAGTAATAACATACGGGGCAGAAATTTGGACAAAGAGACTTGAGTAGTTAAGAACCATGCAGCGTGTAATAAAATTACCATGAATAATGTTTTTGCTACACTAAGACACCACACAAGCATTCTCACGCTTGCATACCAAGCAGCTATTCACCAACCTGGCCACGGCGTCCACTGCCCAGTCCTGGCTCACGGTGGATGTCTTCCACATAAAGGCGTCGTGCACGGGCCCCGAGTGCGAGGGCAGTCATCGGCAGGGCTGGTCACATGCCTCCAGAGTTTTGTTTGCATTGGAAGGTAGTCGGCAACAGCTATACAACCAGCTACATGCAGAACAACTGTAACTATGTGGTCCAACGCACTTATTTCTCTGGAGTTGCTTTCGGAGCGCAGCTTCGACAGCTGTATACCTTTCATTTCATATGTGGCAGTTACTGCATGTCTGCATGTCACTGTTTATGAAATTAGAGCGCAATAAGCATGTTTGATTTCCTTTCATGCATTATTTTTCTTAAAAGCTGCCACGATCAAATATGAAGCTCGATGAACTTTTTATGGTGTCAAGTCACCTCTGCCAAAACTAAATAGTGACGGAAACTCCCTTTACCGCGACTACTGCGTTCTTTTCTATCACTGGATTGGGAGCCACGGCAAATGTCGTTAAAATATTGGAGAGTGGCGAAAAGCTGTCTTTCACGTTCCTCCTTTGCATTCCTACTTTGCATTCCTCCTTTGCATTCCTTTGCATTCTACTAACGGCATGCGCGAGATTGAATAAGATGAAATTTGTTCTCACCACCATGACGCTGAGGGCGTAAAAGTTCTTGAGGCAAAAGTAAGCAGCCTTGTTGCCGTCGTCCTTTTCATACGGCACACATATGCACACAAACGTGTCGTCGACCCCCTCGATGCAGCCTACAACTCTTGCATCTATGTGGACAAAGCCTTCCTTTTGGCAGGGAATCCACTCATTGCCGAGGCGCTCGACGATCGCTTCCATGACAGCATGAATCGTGAGACCCACACTGGACTAGCTCGTCGCCACGTCCTCGTTGTTCGCGATCGCGTCGTGGTAACTGCCGGTGGCGAAGAAGCGAAGGGCGCAAAGCACTTGTAGCTCAATAAAAACAACAAGAACGGTCGGGGCTGTTCTCGTGTCCGTACGCCACCTCTCCAGGTCCTGGCGAAGCTCCCCGCAGAGCCATCGCACAATGCCCTTCGTCAGCCGGCACCGCAGTTGAAACAATTGATCGGTCATCACAAAAACATCGCGGTACTCGCGGAATTCTCTTTCTTCCTGCAGCTCCAGCTACTACACGACAAAGGGCAGCGCCATTTTGCTTCGCTTACCTAGGGTTCTCTTGCGGCGAGAATCGCAACTTCGAACATGCCAAAATAAACAATAACCTTTTATTTTTACAAGCAAGCTTCATGTATAACACTTTATAGTAATATTAGCCGAAAACATGCTTGTAAAGTAACTCACGGAATGAGATCTACACATGCGTATGTGAGGCTGCACACCGAACAAGCAACTCAATTTACAACAATATGGCGGCCAATTTTGGGCACTTCATCGTTCTCACATTTTAAGCTGCAAATTTGGCAGGATGCAACGTCACGCAACGTCATATTGACGCTACAAAGAGTGAGGTCCTGTGACGCAATGGGCACCATCAGTGCAATGTCCAATCGCGTTGCAGACATGGCGGCTTCTCGTCAAGCGAGCAGTAGTTTCGATAAACCGCAAGTAGACCGTAGGCACAGCTTAGTACCATATTTCGGTTTCGTTGTTCAACCCAAACCTTTATTTCTACATGGCAGAGTACGGCAAAGCGTTAGTTCAGAAAAAATTGACTATTTTTTGTCACGTTACGTCATCGCGGATTCCTGTGTCGTAACGTCATTGCAGCGCCACATTGCGAACGACCTCGCGTGACCAATCAAATCAGCAACATGGCGGAATTTGACAATGTCCAGAATAGCACCCCTGGTGACCCAGCTGTGTAACATCACTGATCCTCGCACATGTGCAGCACTGCTCATGACCCTCCATGCGAAATCGGCTCCGGCTAGGCAAGTGTAGCTAACACTACAGAAATTAGAGTATGTGTTAATCTTTTCGTTGAGGCCTGGCCTTTATGACTCTCTTTAAAGAGACATTGTTAATTGTTAACTCCATTTTGATCCTCACGACTCTCCGATGAGACAATAATGATCTCCAAAGAGAGTTTGCGTGTCTCTTTAAAGAGAGTGATATATGTGGCAGGTCACGACTCGCAAAAAAAAGTTACAGTATTTTTCTTTTTTTACAGTGTACTGATTCGCATTTAGAGCGCTGTAGGAGATGACAGGGCACATATTCATCTCCTCAATAATACTGCGGATTGGAGGCACGTTTTATCCTTTACAGCAAACCTCCTGTAAATGCTACCAATTCCGCTGGAGCCGCAACGTCTTAAGGTGGGGTGAGACTTCCTTTGGTCAAAAAATTCAATTTTGGGATTTTGCAATCACCTGATAGAGAATTTCTTTATATTTAAGGAAATATATCCCACTCGGGCACTCGTGTTTTCACGAATAAATTTTGGTCCTTTTTCTTTGACATGTTGGCATTGAAATACACGTGTACCCCAACGTAATTTCTGCGTTTTTCTGAGAACAACATTTTTTGACGTTAGTGTATCTTTTACTAGGGAACTATCAGGCGTAAGCAAACAAAAATTTTTAGATGTGTCAATTAGTGACATTTAGATAACTGGAACTAGAATCAGTAGCCCAAGCGCATTTGTATTTTTTTAGTATAAAAAACATTCATAAGTGACAATTTGCATAGATTGACAAAAGTAAAGAAAAAAAACATAACAAATCTAGTTTTTATTGTACGCTCACAATTTTAGTTCCACTTCTGCAAATCGTTAATAGCTACATTTTTGCGAAATTCCAGTGCTCTGAATATTGCAGATATTTTTTAAAAAGAAGTACGTATGCATAAAAACAAAATAAAAACAAAAATAAGCATACTAAACATAATATGAAACTAATTTCGAACTCCGATGGGACTTGCGTCTACCTTTAAAATACCTTGCAAGTTTTATAGTCATGGGTTTTATTACCACTGCTTTAGAGCCAACTGTTGAAACTCAGTTTTAGAGTCTCACCCCACCTTAAGGTTCCTGTTCTAGTTCAGATGTAGTTGATGGTTTTATACCTACATCTAGAGAGAATAACTGTAGCTTTTGTCGAATAAATTGGGTATTTTTGCCGAGATGACGGTGTATCTGTCGCAGGAGTAGGCGGAGCTCACTACATCAAATAGGAAGATTCATTGCTTGTACGCTATTGTGCACCCGATTCGCAGATAAATCCGCCGCAGTGTTGCCGGGAATATTGCAGTCGCCTGATATCCACTGATCTGCCACAATGTGATTCATCACGACTGCTTTTATGACGTCTTTCAGCGTCCCATACAATACGATTGTGTTTAAGGAATATTTTTACAGCGATGTGAGAGGTGCTTTAGAATAACTTTCTTTTATGTAGCCGCCCCATTGTATACGCCCATATATATGCTTCTTGAAACGAGGATTGCGTCATAAGCTATTTCACTTCTGTGCCCCTCATTTCCTACCAATATTCTCCTAAACTGAAAACAGAAAATTAATTATCCGTACGCTCTTTTCATCTCATTCATCCTTCATTACCATGCAAGTCATGAAGCTATTCATTACGCCGCACCAATTCATTTTTCTTTAACTTCTTGTTTATGTATTCATAAATGTCCACGTGCCTTCGTTTTGTCTATTCCAGTTCGGACACTGCGGTATTGTGCGGGATATGCAGATAACGTCTTTATCTCATTAGTATCCTATTTATGCGCGAGTCTCGCTTTGCCATATAGAAAGACGTTTGGCGACCCTCAAATGAACGCAACGAAGCTTGAAATCCATACTGGCACGCGCGCAGTTTGCGACAAAATTAGTGCAGCTCGCACTAAGTCGCGCGAGGCTGCATAGTCTTGTCACTGCAGATCTGGTGGGCGCCTAGCTTGTCCTGGCTGGGCTAGGCTTTAACCCTCTCACCTCTCTCTCTCTCTCACCGCTTGATGTACTATACTATACTATACTATACTATACTATACTATACTATACTATACTATACTCTACTATACTATACTATACTATACTATACTATACTATACATGGTTATGCTTGCTCTCGCCTAGAATTGCTCTCTTTTTTTCTCTCTCTCTGTACTCGTTCTCTCGCCCATCAGAGTTATTGCATCCCACGCCGGAGAAATGGAGGCACGTATTCAGAGAGCGAAGCAGAATACGACAATGAAGAAGAGAGCGTGTGGCGGTTCATGATGATGATAATTTTCCATCTAAGACACACGGCCAACCTCGAACGTAACAGCTCTGCTGTAAACTAAGCACACTGCGCGCCGCGCTAAGCCGTGGCCTCCTGTATATATTGCCACGCCCAATTCTTGTTTTATTTTGAATTATTCCGGTTTGACCAGCAAGGACGTTTATCAACGATCGACGCTGTCCGCAAAGCAGTGTTCGAGAAGCTTCTCGATTGTAGTAGATCGTTTTGTTAAGATTGCACGCCGCCCGTGAATGTTCTAGCTTTGTCGAGAGATAATGCCGCCACCAGCGATATTGCTGGAAAGTTCGATAGCGCCTGTATAAAAGCCGACGCGCTTGACCGCTTGTCAGTTGATCGACGGTCGACGCTCTGTTCGCCGCAATCAGTTTATTGCTGTAGCTGGAGTTTCATTTTCCCGGCCACAAGTTCGGCCTAATAAAGAGTTTCATCTCGGACGTGCTGGCTGCTGCCTTCGTCGACGTCACGACCACGTGACGTCTGGTGGAGGTGCTGTTCCTTCATGATCCGGACGCCCCCGTCAAGCCGTGAACCCAGCCCCCAGCGCGGAGAAGACATCGACGCCAACCACGACCAGCGAGCTAGCCGTAGGCAACAAGGCCTAGCACCGGAGTACGGGCCTCTACCCGACAACACTCGGAACAGAAAGGCCAGGACCACGACTGCGGCAACGATGACAGACGCTGTGCCGCCCGCACCGATCCTTCTCCGGACGCCCAAGGAGCCACCAACCTTCCGCGGATCGTCATTCGAAGACCCGGAAAGCTGGCTGGAAGCCTACGACCGAGTCGCCGTTTTCAATGCCTGGCCCAGCGGAGACAAGCTACGGCATGTCTACTTCGCCTTGCAAGATGCCGCTCGCACCTGCTTCGAAAACCAAGAGCGAACCCTGACAACGTGGGACACATTTCGCACCAGGTTCCTCTCTACCTTCACGAGCGTCATCCGCAAGGAGAGGGCCGAAGCGCTGCTTGAAACCCGTTCGCAGCTGCCAAACGAAAACGTGGTGCTCTTCACAGAAGAGATGACCAGACTCTTCCGCCACGCCGACCCCTAAATGCCGGAAGACAAGAAAGTTCGCTTCCTCATGCGAGGAGTAAAGCAGGAGCTGTTCGCGGGTCTGATGCGGAACCCACCGAGTACTGTCCAGGAGACGCTGGAGATGCGCACCCGACAATTCAATCGCCGCTCGACGCCAGCTTACGCAGAAGTTCAATCATTCTGCTCCGACGACCTCCGTGAAACGATTCGAGTGATCGTGCGGGAGCAACTGCGAAAGCTTTTACCCCCGCCGCAGCATCAAGTGGATTCAATCGCCGACGCTGTCCGCGAGGAAGTCCGGCAATCGCTTGGAATTACCGAAGCACCGCAGGCTCAGCCGGAAGCCATGAGCTATGCTGCTGCAGCCCGACGCAACGCCCCCCCCTCCTCGCCCGCGTCAAGACGCCGTGCCGCCGCAGCAGTTCCGCCGCCAGGCACCGCCGCCACCACCACCGACGCCATACCGCCCGCCGACAGGACAACAATGCGCCCCCCCCCCCCCCCGAAAGACCGACGTTTGGCGTACCCCTGACAACCGTCCGCTCTGCTACCACTGCGGGGAGGCCGGCCACACGTACCGCCGCTGCCAGTACCGTCATATGGGGCTACGCGGATTCGCCGTCAACGCGCCGCGCCCGCAGCCAGGCGAACGGCCTCGCGACATCGACGACTACCTCACCGGAACACAGTGGCAAGAACGACGACCTTCCCGCTCGCCGTCGCCCGGCCGTTACATGTCACCGCACCGCCGGCAGTACACTGGCCCAAACCGGGCCCGGTCGCCTAGCCCGTATCCGGAAAACTAAGGGCAGCAACCGATGGAGGTGAGGTTGCTGAACGACGAAATGCTGAAGATCCTCCGCCGTCGACAACGACGCCGCGACGAAGTTCCGAGCCCCCGCCGCACGCCGAACGACGTCCTGAAGACGAAACCTTGCGACCGGAAGCAGACCTGACGGCGCAACGCGGAAGCAGCGGTGCAAACCGATGTAGCCGTGACCCGACGCCGCGACGTACACGCAACGCAAGACGGCGGACTAGCGACCTCGACGTACTATTCGACGGACACAACGTTACCGCTCTCGTCGACACTGGGGCCGACTATTCCGCCGTCAGTGGGTCATTCGCCGCGAAGTTGAAGAAAGTTATGACTGCTTGGGAAGGTCCTGAAATCCGCACCGCTGGAGGTCATTTGATAACGCCGGCTGGAGTCTGCACAGCAAGAGTCAGCATCAGTGACCGAACCTATCCTGCGAGCTTTCTTATCCTGCAGCACTGTTCCAGGGACGTGATACTTGGGATGGACTTCCTAAGTGAACATGGTGCCGTAATAGACCTGAGATCTGAGTCAATAACACTAACCTCAGAAAAAGCGCTGCCGCCACACACGACGCCAGGAAAGCCCGTATTGAATGTGATAGAAGAGCACGTCACCATTCCACCTCTCTCCAGCATCATCATTTCCGTCGGCACCGAAGAACACGCAGACCTTGAAGGTGTCATCGAGGGCGATCAGCACCTACTTCTCAACCGTCAGATTTGCGTCGCAAGAGGCCTAGCCGAGCTGCGTGATGGCAAAGCAAAGGTAGTGCTGACAAATTTCAGCCACGATTATAGGCACCTCAACATTGGTACGACGGTCGCCTACATCCACGAATTCGTGGAATCCAGCAATGCTCTCGCCCTCTTCGATGCTACCGAACCTGCTTCGACGAATCGACGAAACCAACCAGATTTCGACGTCAACCCGAGCCTCCCGAAGCACGAGCAAGACCAGCTAAAAACCCTGCTCCTACAATTCAAGGACTGCTTCTCGTCGTCGTCAAGAATTTGACAGACCCCAGTCGCGAAACATCGCATCATAACAGAAGAAAGTGCCCGACCAATCCGTCAGAGCCCGTACCGAGTTTCGACGCGAGAACGCGAGGCCGTCAAGAAACAGGTCGACGAAATGCTACGCGACGACATCATCCAGCCGTCCAAGAGTCCGTGGTCGTCACCTGTGGTGTTAGTGAGGAAGAAGGATGGAACCCTACTTTATTGCGTCGACTATCGTCGCCTGAACAAGGTCACGAAGAAGGACGTGTACCCTCTCCCACGAATAGACGACGCCCTAGATCGACTCCACAACGCCAAGTACTTTTCGTCGATAGACCTCAAGACCGGCTACTGGCAAATCGAAGTAGACGAGAGAGACCGAGAAAAGACTGCCTTCATAACACCAGACGGCCTGTTCGAGTTCAAGGTCATGCCCTTTGGTCTTTGCTCGGCGCCCGCGACTTTCCAACGCGTTATGGAGTACTGGCCGGCTTGAAGTGGCATACGTGCCTTGTGTACTTGGACAACGTTGTTGTGTTTTCCTCAAACTTCGACGAACCCCTTCGACGCCTTGAAGCTGTACTTCAAGCAATCAAGACCTCCGGACTCACCCTGAAGCCTGAAAAGTGCCGCTTCGCGTACGAGGAGCTCATGTTTTTGGGTCACGTGTTCAGCAGGAATGGTGTTCGCCCGGACCCGCGCAAAACAGCTGCCATCGCTGCCTTCCCACCACCCACCGATAAGAAGGCCGTACACCGTTTTCTCGGCTTGTGCGCCTACTACAGACGCTTCGTCAAGGAATTTTCACGAATAGCCCAGCCACTAACGCACCTGACGAAGACCGACGTGCCATTCAAGTGGGAAACGGCGCAAATCGAGGCATTTCAAGAACTTAAACGACGCCTTCAGATGCCTCCAATACTAGCGCATTTCGACGAAGACGCCGATACGGAAATCCACACCGACGCAAGCAGCCTAGGACTCGGCGCCGTCCTCGTGCAGAAGACTGACGTTCTGGAGAGGGTCATCAGTTATGCTAGCCGGTCGCTATCAAAAGCAGAAATCAACTATTTCACAACGAAAAAGGAGTGCCTGGCCATCATCTGGGCTACATCAAAGTTTCGCCCCTACCTCTACGGGCGGCCCTTCAAAGTTGTGAGCGACCATCACGCCTTGTGTTGGCTAGCTAACTTGAAGGACCCTTCCGGTCGCCTCGCACGGTGGAGCCTACGACTGCAAGAATTCGACATTCACGTCGTTTACAAATCCGGAAGAAAACACTCTGACGCCGATTGCATGTCTCGTGCCCCCGTGGACCCGCCGCCGCAAGACGACCAGGATGATGAATACTTCTTGGGAACCATAAGTGCCGACGACTTCGCTGAACAACAGCGATCCGACCCGGAACTCAGAGGCCTTATGAAATACCTCGAGGGCAAGAACGCAGTCGTTCCGAAAGTGTTCAAGCGAGCACTGGCGTCGTTTTTCTTACGCAACGGCGTTCTCCAAAAGAAGAACTTCTCGCCACATCGAGCCAAGTACCTTCTCGTGGTGCCTCCAGAATTGCGACCAGAAGTCCTCGAGGCCCTGCACGACGACCCGACAGCAGGACACCTCGGTGTTTCCCGAACGCTGGCAAGAGTACAGGAAAAGTACTACTGGCCGCGCCTTGCCGCCGACGTCACTCGCTACGTAAGGACATGCCGAGACTGTCAGCGACGCAAGACACCGCCAACAAGACCAGCGGGCTTTCTTCAGCCGATCGAGCCACCTCGGCGACCGTTCCAGCAGATCGGGATGGACCTCCTGGGGCCGTTCCCAACGTCGACTAGTGGTAATAAGTGGATCGTCGTAGCTACCGACTACCTGACCCGCTACGCCGAAACAGGGGCCCTACCTAGAGGCAGTGCTGCCGAGGTAGCGAAGTTCTTTGTTGAAGACATCGTTCTGCATCATGGCGCCCCAGAGGTCTTCATCACCGACAGAGGTACGGCGTTTACAGCGGAGCTAACTCAGGCGATCTTGAGGTACAGCCAGACAAGCCACCGCCGGACCACTGCCTGCCACCCTCAAACCAATGGCCTCACCGAGCGGCTAAATAAGACCATCGCCGACATGCTGGCCTTGTACGTTGACGTCGAGCACAAGACGTGGGATGCCATCCTTCCGTACGTGACCTTCGCATACAACACCGCTGTGCAAGAAACGACGGAGATGACGCCGTACAAGTTGGTGTACGGACGGAGCCCGGCAACGACGCTCTACGCCATGTTACCAAACATGACCGACGAGGAAAACATCGACGTGACCCCTACTTACAACGTGCCGAAGAAGCTCGACAGCTCGCCCGCCTGCGCATCAAGACCCAGCAGTACACCGACAGCCGTCGCTACAATCTTCGACGACGCTTCGTGGAATACCAGCCCGGCGACCGTGTTTGGGTGTGGACGCCGATACGCCGACGTGGGCTTAGCGAAAAACTCCTTCGGCGATATTTCGGGCCATACGAGGTTCTTCGACGCCTCGGCGCTCTTGACTACGAGGTCATCCCGGACGGCATTACGAACTCCCAGCGACGCCGCGCACGACCTGAAGTCGTCCATGTCGTGCGCCTTAAGCCGTTTTTTGCGCGTTAGCGAACCTGGGGACTCTACTTTACCTTTGTTATTGTAATTTATTTATGTATGTACTTGTTTATTTTCTCTCTTCTTTGTTCTTTCACAAGCATCGCGACGATGCTTTTTTCAGAGGGGGGCAATGCCACGCCCACTTCTTGTTTTATTTTGAATTATTCGGGTTTGACCAGCAAGGGCGTTTATCAACGATCGACGCTGTCCGCAAAGCAGTGTTCGAGAAGCTTCTCGATTGTAGTAGATCGTTTTGTTAAGATTGCACGCCGCCCGTGAATGTTCTAGCTTTGTCGAGAGATAATGCCGCCACCAGCGATATTGCTGGAAAGTTCGATAGCGCCTGTATAAAAGCCGACGCGCTTGACCGCTTGTCAGTTGATCGACGGTCGACGCTCTGTTCGCGGCTATCAGTTTATTGCTGTAGCTGGAGTTTCATTTTCCCGGCCACAAGTTCGGCCTAATAAAGAGTTTCATCTCGGACGTGCTGACTGCTGCCATCGTCGACGTCACGACCACGTGACAATATTTCGTATACTAGTCTATGGCTAAACCCGTGGCTACCGCAAGCACACTGGCGCGCAAGAAAACTTTGCTCCACTGCGATCTCGGAAGCCGCGCTGAAATGCTATTTCCTTCGGGAAAAACTACTGGGCGCAATTCTGGCGTTCTGTTCGCTCCGTTGCCACGGTGATAGTTCATGGGTGCATTCGACTACTCGCTGTGCATCCTGTTTCAAAGGTTCCTGTGACGTTAGCTGTAAAGTTTTGTCTTTCCAAATTTGTAACCGTTAATAGTTTTCCACGCGTGAACAATGCAAGTATTGTCTGCTAGTGGCGAAGAAAGAGAAAAATGCATTGCACATTGGACGAATTGCACCTTCTACATAATCGGTGTGATGTGCCTGACTGTAACCGATCCCTTTGGCGAAGACACTAAGATGTTTGACGGGTCGTTCGACGTGCTGTGTTCCAGGACCAACATCAAGAGCATTGTTTTTCTGTGCTCGAAATGAATAAAACCAAAAACAAAATGCGGATGCATTCTGAGCCTATGATTTGACTCTTTTATGTAAATGTGTATCATGGCTGATAGCAGAATAATTAAATATTTAATTACACGCTAATTGCAATTAATTACTGAAACTCGCACAAAACAACATATTACTTGAATTATTTTTTCTTCGAATGTAATAATGAATGCCTTGCAATTATGTTGTTCGAATATGACGCATATTCAAACAGTCTACGATAATTCGCGCCTTAAGCGGTAATCCATATCGTCCAGGCGGGCCGCCCACATCTCGCCGTTCACAGGCCAGCTCTATCCAGGAGAAAACTAAGGGTTCTCAACAAGTCCCTCCTTGATATATTTTCCTCTTTTCGCGGGAACACTGTCACCCACGCATGTTTGTGGGAACCTCCCACGCGTCTGTGTACCTACGAACATTTTTTTTTGTCTCGTATCTAGTTCCCGTCACCATGACAACTAGAGGCTAACGTCATCAAGACATCCAAAATACGCGCACAATGTTTATGCCTTAACCATAACGCCAGGTTTCGCACTGACCGCGTGCTTTATTCTACGATAGCAAGAAAATAAAATTCCAACTCACATCTACAATTTCCTCTTTCTTCTGTTCAGCTCATCTTCATTTTATGGCGCATAATATTACTCATCCTCCACAAAGATTTGTCTTAATCTGTTCTTCCTTTTTTTTATTATTTTTGTTCTACGGATTCTCTCTTTACAACTCGAAAGCGCTCACGACACTCGCCACCAACGCTGATTACGCTCGCAGCAAGCACGTCGTTCGTGGAATTCTTTTCGTAGTAAAGCTTCCGTTGCTTTGTTTGCTTTTTTCGTGTTATTTAGCGAGATCGCATTGCATGCTTCAGTCGAAACTTTGTTTAATCTGCCACTGACGTTATGTCGAGGATCCCGGTGGTGTAGTACCTTGCGCAGGCTAATTATACGGCAGCAGCTGTCGTTCGTGGAAATGCGACGCAGAACACTCGAAGGCTAACCATGGATACAGGCAAGGGCCAGCGACAGCAAGATAGATTGCATCGAAAACAAAACAAAAACGTTATTATGCTCCGCTGCACACCGCAAAAGCTCGAGATCCCGAGTTAAACATTTCGAGGAAATTTGCGACACACTGCTGCCGCGTAAAGTTTAGTTCGGCGCGACTGCTGGCAGCGAGGGCTCGTGATAGAACGCGTCGGCATGAAATTAAGGAATTTATTGCTCCTGCTTTTTGGTTCGTGATTTCCATGGTGGAGTCGGCCCGAACGCTCTCCGCGCTTTGTTTGGTGATCGATAAGATGGACAGCAAATAAAATAGATGGCGGAGGAAGTGTGAGGATGATGTTCGCTCCGGTACTTTATCAGATCTTAACGGGGTCACTTAGACGCACTTGCACTTGAAACATCATTGCCGGACCACAGCCGAGTGGAGAGAATAGGCGATGTGGTGAATGTGGTGAAGAGAAAGGGGGGGGGGGTACACACGTTACGGAGCTCGTTGTTCATTCTAAATAAACAAATTCAGCCAGCTTCACTAACTTAATGTCGCGAAGACTGGTTAGTGGACCTGGTGGCGTCATACATTGCTGTTTCGTTGCTTGACTTTGCTCTGTAGTAAAATTGCCACACTCTGCCTACACGAAAGTCCGGTGTTCCTGTCCAAAGTCAAGAAACAATTCTTGCATCACATGTAACGTACAGCTGCTTTATGTTGGGATTGATGCGCGCACAATTCACGAAGAGATCATTTGCGTAAATTACGCAAGTGGAATCTTGGGAAAGACTTTGAGTACCCTGAATGGAACTCTAAGTGTTTGCACTTCTTTCCTTTGCCTGTACATTGCTTTGGATGCTATCTATCTATCTATCTATCTATCTATCTATCTATCTATCTATCTATCTATCTATCTATCTATCTATCTATCTATCTATCTATCTATCTATCTATCTATCTATCTATCTATCTATCTATCTATCTATCTATCTATCTATCTATCTATCTATCTATCTATCTATCTATCTATCTCATATTCTAAGTTTGAAACTTTCAAACCCCCCATCCGTTTTCCCAGTGTAGGGAAGCATACTGGTTATTCTTAACCGGTTAACATTCCTGCTTTTCCTCTCTCTCCTGTTCCTTCCTTCCTTCCTTCCTTCCTTCCTTGCTTCATTCATTCATTCATTCATTCATTCATTCATTCATTCATTCCTCCAGCCACCTCGTTCATTTTGACAGGCGACCGAGTTCTGATGCAACCTGGCCGATGCTCATAAAACCACGGCTGCTCCGGTAACGACGGGAATTAAGCATATACTATACCGCTCCTTTTTTTCGGACAGAGTTCAGTTTCGTGCTGCCTTTCCTTACTTCGGCACGGGTTAGGCTGAAAGCGGCTGCCTGTCGGGAGAAATGGGATGGCGTAGGACGGTCCGGAAGCCGAAGTGGGATTAGGGGCCACGACCTGTGGTTAGAGCAGAGAGCGATGCCCCTAGCTTCGACCACTCGGCTACCGCCCGTCCGGCAACGTATAGCGCCACAGTCATAGCCGATAGCGTCTTTTTTGGTCCGGCCGGTCAAGCGCCGATTTCCTGCCATTCGCGCTGTCGCCAGCTAAAGCCGACCAGATTGAGAGCTATGGCTGGTCTACCCTGCTTGGCTTTTCCTTTCCTTTTTTTCCCTTTGTCGTTTCCCGCGCAATGTGGTCGTGTGGCCAGTGTGGCTGCATCGAATGGCGAGAGAAAAATAGTTCTGGGCCCGCATTCACAAAAACGTTTTAAGATAAAGATTTTCGTAAAAAAATATTTCAGCCAACCACGATGCTGGACATTAAGCTGTCTGACCAATTGGAAAACGCACTTACGAAAAAGAAGTTTCGTGAATTCGGCCCCTGTGTTTTAGTAACATTTGCTGACAGGCTATAGTCGGTCAGGGGCGTAGCCAGAATTTTTTTTCGGGGGGGGGGGGGGTTCAACCATACTTTATGAATGTTCGTGCGTGCGTTTGTATGTGTGCGTGTATATATACGCAAGCAAAACTGAAAAATTTCAGTTTGTGCATGAAAAATTTCAGTCGGTGCATAAAACCAAGAAACCAGCATTCTGCCCTGTGACTTCTTGGTATCTTGTTACATTTGTGTTGTTGTACCCACGAACTGGGTTCTTACGTGCCTTAACCGCGATATTACTATGAGGCATGGCGCACTCGGGGACTCAGAATTAACTCAGACCACCTAGGATTCTTTATTTACACGGGTGTATCGCGTTTATTCGCCCCCGTCGAAATGTGGCTGCCGTGGCCGTGAATCCCATCCGCGTCTTCGAGCTTAAACTTCGAATGGCGAAGCGGTGCACATTCCGGAAAGACATGATTCACGAAGCATCTCTAATCTAAAAGATGTTTGCGGTTGACCGGCACGCGCCAGATAATTGAGAAACATTCTCATACGAAATCATAATGTGGCCTCATAGCGATGTCTTGCCTTAGAAGGAAACACGGCTCGGCGCCTGTGAAAAAGTGGAAAGGAGGTACGAAAAGATGGTAAGAGAAAAGTGGGAATCAGCCTTTTTCACAATGCCACGGCGCACGCGTGCTTCCCCTAGCGGAGAAGTCCCAAAACGCCTCCTGGTCTCGGAGGCTTTTATTCTGGCTATACCGGCCGTCCTGGCCCCTGCCAGTACCTTACCAAAACGGCAGAGGGAAGCACAGGAAAACGTAAAAGGCGGATTGGCATGGGTGAGGGCTTCATTTAGAGTATATACAATTGGCCATTCAGGCCAGTGTATTTAAGACAATTCAGGACCGCTTTGAAACTCCTGGGTCCACATTTCTCGCTGTCTGTCTTTCTCCCTTTATATATATATATATATATATATATATATATATATATATATATATATATATATATATATATATATATATATATATATATATATATATATATCAGACAATGTTCAATGGCCATCCCATACCAAATCACCGTCGGAGTAGACAGTAGTACCACGGGAATGAAACATGCTATACAGGTGGAAATAAATCCTACAAAAACGCTGCGACAGCCTTCCGGAACATGACAAATGAAGCGTGGCGGATTCCGTTCGATGAACTTGTACAGCCTTCTTTCGTCCAGCCGGCTCTCTTCACGCCTCCCCTCAATATCGGGTGCCTCGATGGACAAGCGGAGAAGGAGGGTGTTCCGTGTCGGCGTCAGTACACGACCCCACTAGACGAGGCTCGAGAGCGGTCGGTCGTCGATCAATTTCGTCCATTAATCTGCAAAAATAAAATAAAATAGGTGCTCATTAAATGAGATTATCCGCGTCTAACGACGCGAGCGCAACCGGATCGAAGCTTACAGCGCTGGTTTCAGATAGAACCAAATGAAGCCACCAGACAATTAGGCCAAGGAAAGGGACATTATTTGTTGTTCTGGGTATGGCAGGGTATGTCGACCAAAAAAAGCATTTTTTTTAAATCTTATTACTACAAAATAAGACATGCATGGGCGAGCGCGTTGGAGCGCTCCAAGCCTTTTAAAAATGGCGCCAAATACCGCGCCTCCTTACGAATACGCGGGCTCTTTTTCATCATTGTTTCTGCGTGTATGCATTTTTTTTTATAATAGCTATGGCTACATCGGTTGAATATTATCACTTCCTACCATTTTCATACTTTTTGATTGCTAATTTTTACACCAAAATGCTTTTTAGCGTTATTATTGCTGCACGTTGTTAGCACGTTTCGCGCGTGTTTTTGAAAGTAAAACCATGTTTTCTTTTTTTCTTAGGATCAGTTTTTTTTTTTAATTTTCCAAACATGATGTACCTTTTCTGGAAAACTATCCGACCGATCGCGCTCAAATTTTCTCAGATTATACCTAAATTCCTTCCAAACAGTCTGAACCTAAAATTTTGAAAAACTGTTCAATTTATGATTTAAAAAATTAATTGGAAAGTCGCCTTCACGGCACATGACAAGTGAGTACAATATTTTTTTTTCTTGTGAGATAAATGTAGCAGCCCGTTTTTATAGCTTCGGATCAATAACAATATCGTGTTAAATAAATGCGCCAAATTTCACCGTCATACTGTTGGTTTTTAAGAAAAGGTACATTTAATATTGTGCACCAGTCTGAAATTTGCTACTCAACCAGAAGCAAGTAAGAAAAGCTACAGGGTCAACGATGCACAGACTGAAGGCCACAAGCTCTCTTATAGAGCACGCAAAATTTGACAACAAACTATGGTACATTTCCTGAGATATAAAGCTGAAACCAGGACAATCTATCTACCCTATACCATATCTCCTTAAAGGGGTACTGACACCACTTTTCGAAGGCGAGTTGACTCTGCCATACAAATCTCCTCTAGGCAGTTCTGAGCAGATGCGAAGCTTAGTAAGTGCTGGTAAGATATTTTATTTTGACATTAAAGTAGATTGTCTCATGGTGCACGCACTGACATCAAAGCTATAGCGACGTCAGGCTACAGTGTCACTTCTCGCGACTTCACGTTCCAGTATGGCCAGTTGTGATGACGCCGGGTACCTAAACATTCAAAATTGCCGCTTGTGCGTCACCAACAATATTCAAAATGGCCACTAATGCGTCACCAACGGAGCTACGGAACGGAGCGGCCGTGGTAAACGTCACGATATCTTGCGCTAGTACTTGACGAGAAGTTCATACCGTGTTGTGACGTCAGGGTACAGTAGGAACAGAAACTAGCTTTCAAAAACGTACTGTAATTACTTTTTCAGATTGCACTCACGCATACCATTAGATTTTCTAGGCTCTTGAGGGCTTGGCTTTCATTTGACTCAAGCAAAACGACAACTGAAAATTTTTGTGCCAGCACCCCTTTAACTATAGTGTACTAATGATGACGTAAATCTAAACGAAATAAAGTGCGCGAGAAAGCACTTTCCGTTGGTGGGATCCGAACCCAAAACCTTCGAATTACATCTCCGATGCTCTGCTATTTGAGCTACGACAGAATGCTCTTCCCTGTCAATATTATTCATTGGTAGAGCATCGGTAGAGCATCGCACGCGTAATTCGAAGGTTGTGGGTTCGGATCCCACTGGCGAAAAGCGTGCTTTTCGTCCACTTTAATTCAATTCATGTCATTATTGCAACACTGTAGTTAAGAACAACAGATATAGTCCCCTATGCTCTCCTCGACTTAAGCGTCTGTTGGTTTCGTTTGGTTGCGTCTATCAAGGAAAACGATCCCCTTTCGTGGTTTCAGGTATCCGACATAAAAAGAGATAATTAAGAAAATATTATGCCAGCTGCGCACTAGTGTGGTGCCAAGCCTGAAGGAAAGCGGATCTGGGTGGCCTTCCTTGTTTCTCTTTATTTTTTTTTCTTTCTTTCTTTCTCTTTTTTTTCCCTGTTTCTTGTATCTGTTTTTCGTACCTGCTGTTTTCTTTTTCTTTCTCGGTCTATCTATTTGTCTCTCTTTCTCGTTCTATCTATCTTTATTTCCCTTTCTTCCTCCCTGTCACTGCTTCTTCCTCTCTCTTTCTTTATTTCTCTCTTTCTTCCTCTTTGGATCTTGCCCTCTGTTTTTTTCTGTCTTTTTCGTGTCACTTTCTTTCTCCTCTATGTCTTTCTATGTCTTTATGTCTTTGTTCTCTTTATTTCTCTCTATATTTTTTTCTTTCTCTTCCTTCCCTCTCTCTCTCTCTCTCTATTTCCTCTTTCTCTCTATCTCTTTGTTTCTCTCTCTCTCTCTCTCACGTGTTTCACGTGCTCCACATCGCCGAGCAGAGTTTTAACGCTCGCACCTGCTGTACTCGATAGTGGGGCTTGCCCAGTTCCTGCGGCGCATGCCCACCTGCGGTTTTCCGCGGACATCATAGTTTTTACGGCAGGCTTAAACAGCTCTGCAGTTAAAAAAACTCGCATAGAGATGGATTCGATATGACGGCATTTGTGCAGTAGATAACCTGAGCGAGGCCTTCGGGTGTCAAATGGACTGTAGCGAATAATGCGAGGCGACGTTGTGAGTTAGAACTCAATCAGACATGACATCTCGCTGTTCGGCTTCTATTTCTCAGTTCCGACGTGCGTTTGTGAAGTCGGCCCGATATAGTAGTTATAACTGGTGAATCTCTTTATTCTGTTGCCAGTGAATTGCGATTTGCCCAACGAGGAATGTTCACCGCTTCAGGCGGCCCACCCGAACTTGCCAAATTACGCTGTTGTCCGTAGGTGATATTTAAAAAAGAAATTATTAGAACTAAATGAACATGCCAGTTTATTGTGTTTGCTGTGTTCATTGAACTGCCTTATCTATCTATTTGAGTTACAACGCTTTAAACACGACGCTGTTTATATTTTTACAAAATTCTGGCTTTCCACGCTTTTTCGCGAAAAAGCCAAACATCAAGAAGCTGACTGCCGATGTATAAAAACATCGTGTACACTGTGACTATATTTAATATGAGCTTATCTCCTAGATGTCAAACGTGTCCTTAAATAGGCTCAGCAATAGCCTATGGCGAGCATCATTACGCTGTATTTGTATCTTAATGAAACAATCCTGACAGCCAAAGCTTCCTGTTAACAGTAAAGCTTATCTTCAAAACCTAATAAATAAAACACTTATTGTATGCGAGCTCCCGCTTCAGCCGCGATTCGCATGATCACTCAACGCTATAACTTAATTTTCAATGTCTTCCATCCTATTTATTTCTAGCGTCTCTTACGTAAAAGGGTTACACAACATCCCGCACACTCCTTCGCGGTACAAGTCAATTCATCTATCCAGCGATCGCTACTTTCTTGAGCTGACAGGCAAAAGCGTAGCAATATAAAACTAGAGCGCTCTGTATAAACCCTTAAAGATGCACACACACGCGCACACACACATGCCCGCACGCATGCACAACAAAGGCCTCCCAAATTGACGTCCTCTGTAGTTTAGAAAACCACAGCTTCTCGACAACACCAAAAAACAGCCTACGCCTCCTCCCAATACGCGACTTAGTTTAAATTTAAAAAAAAAGATGGATCTAAAGTAAGAAAAGGCGCCGTGACCTTTCAATAACCATTTTTCCCCGTCGCCTATCCACACCAAAGCCGGCCCTACTCCATAACCTCTGGTCTCCATCCATGCGACGTATCACTGTGTAACTCTATACGGCATACCGTATATATGCGTGTCGATATGACAATGATGGAAAGCTTTGCCGCCGCTCCGTGACACTTACTTGTTTTGTTGTTGTTTTTCTCCAACATCACATCCGTCATACACTTCCACGAAACCGAAAATTGCGCGAGTAAGAGAGTCCGGTATATATCCGTGACTCTTTCAACTGAACCGCTAACTCTCTCGCGCTCGAATATAAAACGTAGACAAAAAAAAATATCAGGAGCCCTTCCTCTACCGGGAAAATGGGGGCACTTGGCATCTGCGTGCCTGACCTAATACGTTTCTTTCTTTCTGTCGCATTGCGCAATGCTCCCTCCTAACTGCTCCCCCCCTCCATGCCGGGGATTGGACCTTCATCCACGTGCTTAGCCGCCCAACACTTCAGTTGCTACAGGCAACAACGACGCTCATGATTTCATATCCAGGCAACTATGAAACGTGGCAACGGGAAATGACAAGCCACCTCGATAAAAGATCAGATCGCCATATCAGAAACTGTCGATCGCCGAGAAAGCCCACGATCGAGAGAGAATCAGTTATTGGAAAACAGCGCATCCAAACTCGCGTGTGTCCGGCGCACCTCCGAGGGCCGCATTTTTTTATTTTTTTTTTACACTCCCCGACGCCGGGTTTTGCGCGTACGCCGCCGTCAACGAAGTCTCTGAGTTACGAAAGTGCACAGCGGGACGCGATAACGTACACCGATGGCCATCGCGCGCGTAGTGCCCGGTCGTGTCATCTCTCTAAGGAAACGGGGCGGATCCGCGCGGATTATCCGAGGTGAATAATTAAACTCGCAGTTATCCGTCGCGGCCACCCACGCTTGGTGATCGAGAGGAAAAGAATAGACAGCAGAACAGAGGAAATGGGTGACGAGGAGCGGGAGGTAACTGCGAGGATGCCTCTAATCCACTTACTTCGAATCCGTGGGCAGGATTCATCGCCACGCGCAGCAGATTTGTTGTGCTTGGGTGGAAGCACAAAGGTAATCTAACACCGTCGTGTTGGTTTAACCCAACGCACTATAGCTGCTCGTGCCAGTGCTCAGTGTTACGTTGTTCTGTCAATGTTGTAGTTTTCTTTGGATGGTGCAGTCCTGCTTCCACGGCATGGGCTTTCGTATTTACTTCTTTCTTTCTTTCTTTCTTTCTTTCTTTCTTTCTTTCTTTCTTTCTTTCTTTCTTTCTTTCTTTCTTTCTTTCTTTCTTTCTTTCTTTCTTTCTTTCTTTCTTTCTTTCTTTCTTTCTTTCTTTTTGTGTATAGCCGACTCGCTTCATTTCGTTCAGCGCCGTGCGTTCCAATTGTCTTCCACCTGTTTTTCCCGTCACTGTTCAAATTTTCAGTGTCCCGTACTACATGGTTGCGCCAGACGCGATCGCAGGAGGACGCTCCTGCAGGTAAACAGGGCATACAGCATGTTGACGTATGCATATTTAGTTGCTCGCAACCTACGACGCAAAACGTCAAGCACCCGCTTCTAAGCTTTTCCTACTACCACGCTGTCTTCACGGACACAGGAGAAAATAAATAACCAAATGAGCATAAAATAATATAAGCGAGAGCTACAGAGCTGCGACGCATTACGAAAGTCAAGCTCGCATTTCTCGTATACGGCGTCAACTTCACGGTTCAATTATTGTTGAGCTTATCCCGCGCCATGCGACACCGCCTTTGCTTTCAGCTGGAAACAAACACCGCGCGATGCCTGTAGACACTCGCGGTGCATCGTACACACGACAACAAGGATTCGGGCCATTTATGATTCAGTATTTGTTGTCTCTGGATGCTATATGTGTGACATCTGGATTTGTTTTATATATACTGGGTGTTCAAAGTTAAGCTTTATGGTTTTTGTTAAAATTCAACACTGGGAAGAACGTGAAAACCACCTTTGCAGATAATTTATGTATCCAGGGGGACACAAAGTGAGACAATAATCATCGCTGTCAGCCGTCCAATTAACTAAGATTGAATACTGAACCTTTTAATGAGTGTAGCAAGCGGACATATTTCTATTGAATAGTTGGAGGCAGTCGCGTTTCTACGCAGTTCCACTTGGAAGAATTCTTCTAGCATGTCTGTGCCCCGATATATCTCACCGGAAAGTTTAATTGCGGTTTGCATGCTTACGCATGCAAGACGGTGAGGATCGGCGCACTGTTCCTACCTGGTGTCATTGCAGCTTGCTATCGTCAGCCGGTAGCGAAAGGGTAAGCGTTATCATCTTTGCCTATGCCTTCGACCCGTTGTCAGATTAAACGCCGCACGCAACTGCCGCGGCACATTGGGGAGGAGCTTTGTGCCAGGGCTTACTGTCTTGCATGCGTAATGGTGCAAACCGCAATTAAACTTTGCAGCGGGATATCTTGGGGCATAGTCATGCTAGAAGAATTCTTCCAAGTCGAACTGTTTAGAAACGCGACTGCCTCCAACTTTTCAATACAAACATGCCCGCTTGCTGCACTCATTAAAAAGTTCATTATTCAATATTCAATATTCGTTCATTAGGTGGCTGTCAGCGATAATTATTGTCTCACTTTGTGTCCTCCTGGATACATAACTTATATGCAAATGTGGTTTTCACATGCGTCCCAGTGCTGAATTTTACGAAAGCCATAACTTAATTTTGAACATTATATATATATATATATATATATATATATATATATATATATATATATATATATATATATATATATATATATATATCACTGATCTTCAAGATAACCACCGACTCTACCCACGTGGCGCAAACCTCACGAAGCAGCATTTGGCGTGTCCCGACGCAGACGCCAACATCCGTTTTGCCGCCTTCCACGAACTCTGAGATAAATCTCGCGTTTGTGTCGCTCAGTCCAATATATATGGCGCCCGTGACGTGTTTCTGTCTTTGCATTTGCATCCGGCGCGTTAAGCAAGCAAAACTCACCGTTTCCCTTATACTGTCGCCTACGACGACTCGAAGGCGAAAGCCATCTTCTTTTTATTCTTAGTCGATGTATTGATCCTCCTCCGCGCCCCTCCTTAAGCTTTCCGCATCTAACGTGGTTTCGCATTGCCTCAGGGATTGGAGGCATTGCTAGTTTTCTGCACCCCACCTGATTTTGCACTGCCCCCGTGGGTGCATTTTTGACCAAACGACGATGTCATATGATGACGTCATCACGTGACGTCATCATGAGGTCACAAATTTTGGCGATCTGTGAGGTCATGACGTCACGTGGTGACGTCATCACGTGATGAGTTCTTGCATCACTCTTATTGACGCCGCCGACGCGGGACGCCGATGTTGGACGCCGACGGTTAATTTTAGCGTTCGATGAGGCATCTAAGGCCTTCGCCTTAAAAACACGACCTTCTATATTGGTTTCTTTTACTCGCTGGAAGCAGTCACTGGGACGCCTGGTTTCAACGCCCCTTATTGCTCACGTCTTCAGCCCCGATATTCATAACAAGCAGTCCCCACTTAAATTATGGCGGGCAGCCGTTCAGCACAGTCGTGCAAAGTGGTCGTAAGGAGATGCTATATAAAGGAAATGGGTAGACAAAATCGAATCCAGAGCCAAGAGCGGCATGATTTGGCCATACGCTCGGCGATCTGCGCATTCATAAAACATTTAACAGCTAGGGAAGAAAACAGCTAGGACAGGCTCGTCACTGGCTTTGAGGCGCCTATTCCGCTTGTAAAACACTTTATGCATCTTTCTTTCTTCTCCTTCAATTTCTTATCCTATCCAAGTTCACTATTCCGCGCTTCTTGAGTGCGGCGTTCACTTTTCCTAATGCAATATGGACGTGTCGCCATTTACTCTTTACAGCTGTTTATAACTCATAACTATACTGTACGGCTCCGTTTTACTGTTCCCTGACTGCAGTAAGATCCAGAATTCCTTTATGAACAGTGGAGCCAGCCAGAAGAGCAGGTTTTACAAGCGGACTGGCAGTGCTCCGGGAGCAGGCAAAGCAGTCGCAGGAAATGACGACGATAGAGGCAACAATGCCAAACAAAGAACAGCCGTCATGTACTCAAAAAAAAAAAAGTTTTTCTTCCTGTATCTAGTTATTCTTTGTTTTCTCCGCAAGTGTTCACCCGCTGCACCACCTTTCTTTTGTTCTTCTTTTTTTTTTTTTACGTTCGCTCGCTTTTTGCGAAATTGGCGTTTCACGATAGCAAGGGGTGTAGGCAGCTTGAGTTTCCAGAGCTCTATACCTTTACGGCTGCGCGCCGGTGCCGCCAGAGACGATCCCGGCTACGGGAAATAAATTCGTGCAGTGTACTAACGTCGCTTATGTGCGTGTAGTCCGAAGAAGAGTGCGAGCCGGGAGGGGCGGTATGGTCGCGTATCCTTTCATGCCAGACTCTCGCTAGACGGGCAGTGAGTCAGCGCATTCGTGACTCACTCCGCTTCCATCCGTTAACAGAGGAGTACGGTGAGCAGAGTTTATAGGCAAAGACGTGGCACGTGTTCGTTCAAATGAATATTTAAATGCATCTTCACGTAAACCCCTGTAACGTTGGTAATCTCAAACGTGACTTTTTAAGAATTTTTATTGAAGTCAGTCCGCCACGCTGGTACAGTGGTTACAGTGTTCGGCTGCCGACCCGAAGGTCGCGGGTTTGATCCAGGGGCGTAGCCAGGGGGGAAGGGGGGGGCACACCGGGCCCGTGCCCCCCCCCCCCCCCCCCGAATTTTTTTTTGCCATGGCATACAGAGCTCAAAATGACACTCGATCACATCTGCCTGCCCGACCCCCACTTCAGATCAAGGAGGTGCCCCCCCGCCCCGAAAAAAATTTCTGACTACGCCCCTGGTTAGATCCCGGCCGCAGTGGTAGCATTTTCGACGAAGGCGTATAGTGCTAGAGGCCCGCCTACTGTGCGACGTCAGTGCACGTTAAAGAACACCAGATCGTCGAAATCTCCGGAGCCCTCCACTACGGCGTCCCTCATAATCATATCGTGGTTTTGTGACGTAAAATCCCCTATATTATATATTACATTTTGTACAGAGCTCTCGGTTACAGTGTTAGGTTAAAGAAAAATATAACGGTGGAAATTAATTTCTCGCAAATCAGTCCTAATGTATCGACACTAAATTATGTTAAGAACTTGATGAGTCAAGTCACTGTCACGCACTAAATTCAGTTTCTCTTATCGACCCGACGTGTTTAAGAAGTATCGAAGACCTAAAATTGAACAAAATATCGCGTAGAGTCAGCGTGGAAGCAATTACGCAGTCATGATCCCTGTTAATAAATGCGGCAGAGGATTGCTAGATTCGATGCGCCCTAAACACGCAGAGGCGGCGGTGCGTGAATCGGCGCACCTAGGGATATCAACCGACGTCGCAGGCGTAACGCGAAACCACAGCCCGAAAATTAAGGCCGGCGACGGAAAAAGACAGGGAAAAAAGAAGAGAGATCGGGTTAACCGACGGCGAGCATATAAGAGCCACGCTGCAGCCCCGGTCTCGCGTGAATCGAATCTTCATTAATCGCTCGCGAAACGAGCGGAGTCGCGCGGCCGCAGGCGCTTAGGCAAATGGTTCGGATTACTAACCGCACCCGTTATTTTCTCGCTTGCCGCTCGTGCCTGAAAGGTCGGGTCGCGACAACGGAGTACAAGTAGGCTTAATGGGTGGTGATAGAGGGAGCGGGGAGCTCTGACGAGCAGTAATCACGATCTGTGAAAGCACACGGCTTTGCGGCCAACCACGGCGAAAACCATGGCCTTCGGGTTGGCTGCAGATTACTTTATTTTCGTCGCGTACCGCTTGTAGCCACTGCTGTCCTCTGATCCTGGAGAGTACGGGGCGTGTAATTTATACCGTCCCCGAACATCTTCTTCGCGCGTACATCCTTATTCGCATTTGCTTTGGGGTCACACGTACAGAAGTGGATGGGTGGGACCGCCTCATTACAGTCCTCAGCCGTGCTACACGTTAAAGTGATGAGGGGCAGCAGGATGGGCGACGGTTGATGGCCGAAAGGCGAGAACAAATTATGTGGCAAGTCCTTTTTTTTTTTTAACCAGGGTCCCTCTCTTAATTCGCTAAAAGCAGTGTCGTGGGGATCATACTTCTATATGATCACATAAGTCATTGCGGTCACCCCCGGTTTGAGTAGTCGAGCTCCGCTTATGCAAAACTAGGGGTGCGAGCCGATAGGACGACGTCGCTCGCGCCCTCTGTAAGCGGCGCCGGCTTGCACTTTTAGCGGACTACCATTCTTCCTTAAGGGATCGTAAGAACATGCAGCTTCGTTTCCGTCGATCTCTTCGAGGTGAACTTTCGCGTTCTCACTTCATAAGCACCCCGTAGTCTTCTTCGCGACGGCATCGCAACTCTGGTCGTTCACCTTCAGCGAAATATTCCCAGAAGCGACCGCAGCTTCAGAGCACACTCTAGCGGACGCACAGGACGCACTTGCGATCGAGATCAGATTGCAAGTACGCCCTTTCTTTCTCATCGTTCTAGTACTTCTGTCTAACATATTCGTGTAGAGATGTAAACCGGATGCTTGTTTTGATTTCCTTTCTTTCACCTCGCGTATTTGTAATCGTACATTCGACATGTCGTTTTCGAGCGCTCCAGAGCGCTCTCGCGACGCGCGTCACGTTCGGCTGGTCGAAATCGAGCGCTCTGAATACGTTCGGCTGGTTCTTTCAGAGCACCACGCTCCATCTCAGAGCGCTCTGAGGCGCTCTCACTTTGAAGTCGGAGCGCGACCGAGATCTGGCACAGCTCCGGTCACGTGAGTTCAACGATTTCCGTCAGTGCGTCATCCGCTGCGGCGTTTGTAGCAGAAGTTCTGTGCGAGCACCGTCCGTGTTCTGCAGTACGCTGCTTCGCATCCTCAAGGACGCACGCTACACGAAGCATGCTGAAGAAACGGTACACGAAGGCTTTAGCCATGCCATCGGTGCTTCTTTCTGTCATGGAAGCCGAAGACTACGGTAGCAGCAGCAGCGGCTCCGACGACATCCCTAGCGTTTGCGAAGTTTGATGAACTGTTCGGCCCCCGAAAAGGATACCTAAAGTCATTAATTATGTTGGAAGCGCAGTCCGGACATATACCGAGACGGAGGTAAGCAATGAAATGAAATAAATACCACAAAATAAACTACAAAAAAAGAAAACAAAAGTAAAATACTTTGTCTTTTTCTTATTATCAGTACGTTAGCAGTTTCGCAAGGTTTTTATGTCTTGAATTAAGTACTTCCGCTTTCGGTTTCTGGTTGTTCCAGCGAGACGCTGTACGTTCGGCTCGGACAAGCTTTCTCCGTTTCCGATCTCGAGCTTCCCAGGTGTCGTTGCAATCTTAGTCAGAGCGTGGGGGCGCCCATTCGAATGTACCATTACAAACCACAGGCGTTGAAAAGAGCACAGACAACCCTAACTCAGCGCCAAAAGGTGACAGTCAAGTCACCCTCTATCTCCCTTTGGAATGTCGCTATCGGATATTGCAAATCAAACATCAGCGTACTAGAAGTTGCAGCTTCAGTGAGATTGCGCAGAAACGTTAGGAAGAACTCGGAAGCGTTTTTTTTTTTTTTTTTTTTGTAAATTGTACGTGTACTAACCAGCGTATGTAATGCGGTCATTTCATCTGCGCACTTACATGGCGATAATCTTACCTAATCGTCTCATAAAAAACTCATCGGCATCCATTTCTTTTTTTCAAGCGAAGCTTATATTCACTCATCTGTGTAGCTGGTGGTCAGAGTTGATAATATGAAACTCAATGTTGGTGGTGTTCCAAGAAACCCTCCTCGCCCATAGCTGGCACGTGTGCTCCAAATAAATAATGAACGAAACAAAATAAATGTTCTCTCCGGGGCTGGGGTATGAACCCGGGTCCCCGTGGTCCGAAAGCGAGCGCCTTGCAGTCTATAGCCACGCGCCCATGCTTACCCAAGGTGAACTGAACTGAAGCATATGAGTGCGTTCTACCGACTATAGAGCACTGCACGGCCCCGGCCCAGCCCGTGGGCCGGGCCGGGCCGTCCGAAGCGTTTTCCGGCGGGCCCGGGCTGGGCTCGGGCTTGAAAGTGCGAGCCTGCGCCGGGCCCGGGCTTGAGGCTGCGGGCCGGGCTGGACTCGGGCCCGCTCATTAAAATGCCTATGTCGGGCCTTCAAGCACACGCGGACGTTATGTATTGCATAACTGATCACGTAGCGCAAAATTTGACACAGGACAAGAGAGGGGGACGAAGACGAGCGCTTACTTCCAACAAGGCTTATTTCGAGGAGCGTACACACATATACTCTCGAAATGCGAAAAACAAACAAATCATTCATGAAACTCACAATTGCCATGCGCGAAAATATTACATTCTCAGGAAAGACAATTCTTTTTGACAAAGCCCGAGAGAGGGAGTGCTGATGCAGTTCAGCCCTAATCTACAAATCCTCTCTGCCTCGATAATTTCCCTTGTCGTTTTATTTCTGTTTTTTCCTACGATAATGGTGTCATGAAAAAGCGGTTTGCAGCCACACGTGCTGCAGTGCAGTGCTAGGAAACCATCGCGACCATTCTTGACATTACAAGCATGTTCCCGGAGCCGGTCATTAATACAGCGGCCAGTTTGTCCTATATACTTCTTGCCGCATGAAAGAGGTATCTGATAGATTGCATTTGCTGTGCATGTGACGAACGGGATTTTGTGCTTTTTTGAGCAACCTCGTTTTGCATTTGAAACATCCTTGGTGCACAAGTACGACAGCTTTTTCGGGGCAGAAAAAACCACCTTCACATTGGCCCGCTCCCCAACCTTTTTCAAGTTGTGGGAGACTCCATGTAGGTACGGGACTACAGCAAGCCTCCGAGGCCTTACTGGCTCAACATGTGGGAGCGCTTGTTCCGAGAGCTGAAGCTTCTTCACCAAACTTTCCGCAACTGAAACCTGTATGTGAGAAGGGTAACCGGCATTCGAAAGTCGCTCTGCTTGCTCTTTAAAACTGGCTGCCATTAGATGGGGGCAAGACTTTTCTAATGCATTGCGAAAGCACATGTCCCCCTCTCTTGTCCTGTGTCAAATTTTGCGCTACGTGATCAGTTATGCATTACCAACATGCCCAACTTCATACTCTTGTTATGTATTGCATTCTGTGCCAAGCTGAAGTGACACGTGCAAAGAGCTGGGTCTTAGTAAAGCTTAGCAAAGAAAATAGAAAGACATTTGACGTTCTATTTTTTATCTTTTCCACAAAAACGAACATGGCTTCCGCGTGAGGAAAAATGAATTATACAAAACATCGTCCTACAAGCATTTTCCCCGTTACCATTTTGGCGATTACACTCGATACTATTACATTATTATAACGCTAATGCGAAGGGTATATATCTATACTGGTGCGGTTATTTTATGCTGTATGCATTTCGCCCCCATCAAAATGCGGCCGCCGTGGCCGCGGGAATCGCACCCGCGTTCTAGGACTTGACAGCGAAACAGCTTAACCGCTCAACTACCACTGTGGGCAAAGCAACATCTCGATGCATGTGCACATCGGATTTTCCGTCCGATCGCCCGCGACAATGCGCGAGGCATTGTCGCGAGGCACGAGGCATAATTAATAATCATCATCAACAACTAATATCCTCTAGCGGGCCCGGGCCAGGCCTTGTCATGAACACGCGCACCCTGGAACGCCCGGGCCCGGGCCGGGCTCGGGCTGGCTTCGGTCATGTACGCCCGGGCCTGGGCCGGGCCCGGTCTTTGAACCACGGGCCTGGGCTGGACTCGGGCTTCGTAAAGCGGGTCCGGGCCAGAAAATCAGGCCCGTGCAGTATTCTACTACCGACGATGCAAAAAAACAATTCGGAAGCAGTACACTTGATGTGGGCGCTTCATTGCAATATTTCGTGTTGGCGCTTTAAAAGCGATCTGCTGGACAACGCGTAAGGTCGATATCAGTAATTGCACATTTCAGGAACACACAAAACACACATTTCATGATGGCACAAAAAGCAGAAAGAGATGCTTCCGTAGCTCAATAATACTAAATGCCGAATACGCTAGCGGACAATAAGCACTGGCTGTCGACTCGTACTAGACGCGTTAAAAAAACAAAAAAGAAAACACGCCGTCTGAAGAATGATCTCGGTTGCGATGTGTTTATGCTTTGCCTGGGAGGAAAGCCGAGTCTTTGAGGTAACATTACATACAGTGGTCAGTGGGCCCTTTTCAATGTTCCTATTTTCATGGTGCTCAAGTACATGTCCTCATCGGTCACATCGCCTCTGCAATCTGCCGCGCAAGGTGTTACACCTACTGCATACGAAACGGCTTGGTGCCGGTAGATATTGTGGCATTTTGCGGCATGGTTACACCGTCCAGTGGTCACGTCAAGCGGATTGGCCGGATCATGAAGTCGGAAATTTGGAGGCAGGTTAGGCTACTGTACGATTGGATTCGGGTGTTGTGCTGTGCTCGTGACCCGGATTGGATTGCTGAAGAAAAAATGAAGATCTTCAGGCGGGTCGCAATGCAGAAGACCGAGTTCCTGTGGCAACGAGTCCTGCATTTCATGCCAAGGAAAGTAGGGAAGGCGCCCGTGAAACCCTCCAGCCTGGTTCTTCTTGACGATGCGTCAGTGTCTGAAGGCGTTGCTGCCTATGAGAAAGGACCGAAATACGGCGTTCCACCCAAGATCCCGACACACGAACTGCTCGCGCTAAACAGGAAACTGGCTTATAAAGCTGGGGAAGATAGTGAAAGGTGCCTTTTAGATGGTGTTGACAGCATCACGAGAATTGCACGGAAAAGGGACCTTCTACCAAAGGACAGCACTCAGCAAGTTGTCTCCTACTTTGAAAGGAATGACCTTCGACTGCTACAAGCAGATAAAGAAGGTGGTGGTGATGTCAACGTCATCGTACAAAGAAAAGGCCGCTCAAGCATTGTCAAAGAACTTTGTACAGGTGAGCCGCAAAGCCTGCAGAGTGAAGACTAAGGCGATAGCCATCTGTAATGAAATGGAGCTCTGCAAATTAGCCAATGCAATTAGCAAATGCAAGAAAGGAACTTTGGATGTGTTTTTCGCTGTTAAAACGCACACGCTGGATATGCCGTTCAGGTGTATCGTTAGTGAACGTGGTACATGGTTACAGCAGGTCAGCTCTTTTTTACTTGACCACTTGAAAGCCCTTGATTTGCGTGATCCATTCCTAACAAGAAATTCGACAGATGTCATTACCTTTTTAAAAGAGCAGACAGAAATAGGATGTTTATTTTCGATTGATGTCGAGGATTTATTTTACTCCGTGCAGCATGCAGAGCTGTTTATGTCTGTCAGAGAGTGCATTGAGTTTAATGGGACAATTTCCTTTCAAAATTCAGCGGGCATTAGTGTTGAAAGGTTCATGTCTCTCCTCGAGTTCTACCTTCAGTCTACAGTCGTATCCTTTGATTCAGGCTTGTTTATCCAAAAGAAGGGGATATGCATTGGATCCTATGTTGCCCCAGTGTTGTGTAATATTTTTTATCGTCTATTGACCGTGATTTAGAATCCACCATTGACAAAGGCACAGTCCTGCGAATTTTTAGATACGTTGATGATTTTTTGGTGATTTTAGGAACCGATTTTAACTTGGCCTATGACAACACTGTGCAAAGCGCTTTGTGCTCCTTTAGAAAGTTAGGAAAAGGCCTTAATTTTACGCATGAGCTGCCGGTGAACGATTGTCTGCAATTTTTAGACATTAGTATCAAGTGTCTCGAAAGACAGGTGTGTTGGATGTATTTACCCAGAGCCAAGAAAGAGTTGTTGCCGTATGGGTCCGCACACTCTAGGACTACCAAGAGGGCTATCGCTTCCCTTTGCCTTGAATCTGCCATGACTAAGTCCTGTGAACACATGGTTGAGACGAGCTTTAGCGTCCAGATTCACAGACTGCAAAACGCGGGTTTTCCCAGCTCTGTTGTGTCTGCTGTAGCAGAAGCATTGCTACAAAAAAATGAAAGGGAAAATAAAAAACACAAAGGCTTGGCCTGAGCACAGGAGACCGCAAGTAGTTCCCTATACGCACCGAGTTGCGCATGGCCTGAAAAAAGGTTGCCGTCAGGTATGGTGTGCCTGTAGTGTTCTCGGCGCCAAGGAAGCTGTGTGGGTTATGCGCACGTATTGGACGAGAGAAGAAACCACAGTGTGATACGAAGCATGGCCAGATCTTTGTGGATTGTGCTGTTGGCGTCATATACGAGATACCACTGACTTGTGGGAAGGTTTACATAGGCCAGACGGGTCGTTGTGTAAACACTAGAGCGTGGGAACATTTCAAATCGTTAGAAAAGGGAACAGGATCGAATCTGGCCCTTCACTGTAAACAGTGAAAATGTAAGCCGGTACTGACTGATTTGAGAATTTTGGGCCGAAGTCATGAGAAAATGGCCCGTGAAATACTTGAGGCCTTTCACATTGCGATGAAGGGCGAAGCATGTTGTAGTGATAGCTCTGTGGCATTGCGCAGAATCGAACAAGATTTCTTGCAATCTTTTTTTGTAATCTCGAGAAGGAAATGAGGATGCGAAGATGACACACGGTAATAGCATGCCATGTTTTGTGTTATGCTTATATGGTTGGTTCGGTTGATGTTAAGAGCGATAGTTATATGACCATGTGACCGCATGAGTGTATATATTTGAGCCTCGCTTTGGTGATTAAAATAGTTGGTAGTCTAGCCGGTCTAGCCGCTTTCCTGTCTCCTTCACCGGTTCCTGTGTTCGTCTGTTTTCGGCTGGTATAATTCCTTGATGCAATGCACCAACTAGCCCAACAACGAGTTCTACTAGAACATTACGAGCTCCGATATACATCCCGGCTATAAAGAAACCGATCTAATACTTCGAAATCCTCAATATCAAAAAGAGCGGAATACCTGTAAATGCTATTCGAGCAAAAATAAGTATTAAGTGAACAAAAAAAATTCTTCAGGTAGCACCGTTCCCTCACATGCTGTGGGAATGTCCCGTCCAGTACAAGAATGTTACTACCGAGACCCTCTCGTCGAGATGGTGCGCTGCCCTGCGCAGCTCCCACCTCGACGATCAGATATACGGGCCATCCAGCAAGCCCGCGAGGAGGCGAAGAGGCAAGACCTCGACGTCCCCACGTGGGAGGCCTAGGACAAGGCATTTAAATTGCTGGTTGATAATAAAGTTTATTCCTCCTCCTCTCGGACGTTGTCTGCCTGCATGCATCAGAAAGCCTCACCTCGTAGTATTTCCAGAAAAAAAAACAGTGATAAATCCAAGAAATATATTCACTGTGTGTGATCGCAAGAGATAACTTCTAATGCGCGCTTTATATACACACGCATGAACACGTGCTTTGAGAGATGCGACGCCGAAGACGTCGAACAAAGGGTGTCGTTCCCGGTTAAGGGGGGTCGCGTCTTGCCACATAAGAGGCACAGCAATGGTGCCATGCACCATCGTCCCGCAAAGCCGTTCCACAAGCTGGCAACGAGCACAAGCAACAGAAGCGTCGGCAGCACTGAAGAGCACCGATAAGAACGCTCTCAAATTTTATGCGTTTTTAACGACACTTGTACGTGCGGACGACCGGTCGCACGGCACGTGTTCTGAAGCTTGCAAGAGCCTCAAAAAGGGAGAGATGGGGAGGGGGGGGGGGGGGGGGGGAGAGTCGTTGTTGTGACGCGCGATGGTTCACCCGTTCAAATCGCCTGGCCACGGCAGTGGAGGGTAGAGAGGCTAGAACGCCGCGAAGAGAGAGAGAGAGAGGGGGGGGGGGGGCGATGAGCACCGCGGAAGACGATGACGACAAGGAGATCGTCCTTTTCAGAAGCCCCTTGTCCGCCACGCCGCACTCTTTTGCGATCTTTTTCTCTTTATTTTGTGCTTATTTCGCTTAGATGTTGCGACGATGAGGGTCGATAAAATGGAGCATCTTGTGCGCAGAAATCGCCACAGGGTCCTCTCCGCCAGACCGCCGCGTTCTCCGGTCTTTGATCTTTTCGTTTATGGCGGGGCAATGCGGACATCCCTACACCCTTCCCCCTACCCTGTTATGTCTTGCCTTTCTTGAGAGTTGCGGATGATCGCACCCGGAGGGAGGCCACGCCACCACATGACACGATGCGGCCACTTGAATGGCCTGGGCTGCTTATGCGGCTTTCTTCGATCATCACCGTGCGTTCAATGGGCAAATAATGAAACTTTCAATCTCGCGCGTACGACTGGGCGCCATTTGCGATTGCACGTGTATTTCGTCTCTGTAACCGTTTCCTGCAATCCAGTGTGAGTCCTAAGTCATCGTCGAGTATATTTTTTAACTATTTCTCGTTGTGCATTTATTGTCTACGTTAAGTGTTGCATAAATGTTTTACCATCTGACCGATGAACGCTTCATGTATATTGTGAATTTCTTTCACACGGTGATGTTATGGTGATGGTACTGCGATGGTATGAAGCTATACATGACGTTTCCGCTCAGTTCACATGACTCCGAACAGTTGAGGTCCAAATAGATTCTTCCGTGTAGAAAGCTCCAGCGCGCGAGGCCTACAGTCGAGGCTACGCAGGGGACATTACTGCAGAAGCTGAACGGACGACGCCTGACGCACAGGAACACGCGAAGTAGTAGGAATACTTGTACCTCACGAGGTACGTGCCACCTAACCTAACCTAACCTGACTTGCATGGCAGGCGTGTGATCCAAGTCATCGCTGAGTGACGCGAACTGTGATCTCCATTGCAGTGCGTCACGTCGCTGTGAAACAAAGCATGTGTGCTTTGTTACACAACGACGCTGTACCATCGCTGTACCATCGCTGTACCATCACCATGTGAAAGGTATGCATGCTTCGTTTCACAGACTCTATAAACGATTCATTCGTGCTTCAGCACCCCCACAACATCTACAGTGTCTTGAAGAGAGCGCAGTTCCTGAGGGAAGGCTTTGCTCATGTAAGAAGACAAGCTGACAAATAGAACCGCTTTCAAAGGTTCGCAGTTCACCCACCAGGGCCAAATAACATGCATGAAGATGTGTAAAAATATGAAGAAAGGGCAACCGTAATGAATAAACTGCGATCCTTCAAACAAGCAACGGGGTGCTTCCCCTGGGGCATCTCATTGTAGAAACGCGGCGACCAAGCTGCCTCACTGGAAATAAAGAAAAAGAAAGCAGCGCAAACATAGCTAGCGTCCCCAAACCTCTCTCGAGAACCTGGCCCTCGGGGCCAATAGCTGAGGTAGCGCATGGTATGAAAGTCGAGATATTGGCTTATTTTTGTGGTCTCGGAACGTGGAGGAAGCGGATAGATGCCGGGTAAGAAAGCAATATACAAATTGAGGCGTACAGTACAGCTAGCGAGGAATCGGCGAAAGTCAGTGGCATCAGGAAAAAGCGAAGGGTGATGACGGAGCGAAGACGCGTACTAGAAGCGCGGGGATGCTGGCGGCCGGCAGCGGCGGCGCGTGTAATTTGGGATGGAAAAGCATTTTCGCTGCAGGCTTTCCGGACCCTGCCTTTCGGATAGCGGTCGAAGGGAGACCCGGCCAGCGGTGGCCCGGGCTTGGCGTGACTTAGGCCAGCGGGCCGTTTCCTGCCTGTACGGCTACGGCCCCCGTAATCCTCGTGAGGGCCTCGCGCCACTGCACCCCTGATGGATGGCGTGGGTCCACACCGATCGGCGATGCCGGGCACGTGCGGCGGCAAGCCGCGACTACAGTGCGCGCGCCGTTGTGGGGCTATCCGAACAGCTGCTTATATGGAGGCCGCCTAAATCCGATAGAAGAATCCGACGAAAGAGGGGTTGGAGTGCGGCTTTTTCCCATATTGGCTGTTCTTTCGGATCACCACCGACGAATCTTCGTGCGAGTTGCCAAGAGCGCTCTTGCTTCCATAAACTCGAATTTATTAATTAGTTGCGCGCTGTCTTCGCACTGGTACAAGAGCCATCTGCGATTGATACACCTTCGGTTCTTTCCGAGTAACGCCACGTTTACTATAGCCTCACACGGTTCAACATTAGCATGGTACCTCCGTGCGCTTGTGACACTTGAAATACTAGTTTATTTGCAGGCCACAGCACACTTAAGTGAGCCCCTTGCTAAATCAGAGCCTTGGTATATAGTGTTCACTAAGGTGAACTTAGTGAACAACGCTGACTTACAATAACTTTTATTCGGACGCGAGCAATATGACGATATACACGCACTTTATAGAGTGCGCTCGTGTGTCTGTGCGCTTTCAGTTTCTGTCTTGCTATGTTACAAGTGAACGTCTTGTTCAAGCTCGACTGCCGTTCCAAACTTCGTCCCCACTGCTACTATACCAGAAGATTGTTTGGTACATAGTTTGAAAGAACGACGACACCCAAGCTTCAAAAATGCGTACACAAGAGGAATTGCATAAACGGGAATTGAAGCCGTATCCTAAAAGCCTAGCTCTATGCATGGTACCTTAACCGCAATGCTAACCGCGCCTTAACCGCAAAGCGGCGGGTAAAAAGAGAAAAGAAAGAAACGGTGGCTTAGTCGCGAAATGCGGAAAAGAAGCGGGCTGCTGAGCTACGGGCGCTCTACAGGTTGGCGCCGTGTGTGGCCAGCTTTCGTTTAGGGCGTGCCAGCTGTCACTTCGTGTAGAGGGCGCTGCGGAGGGTTCGTTTTCACGGCCCGTCTCCGTACGTCCGTTCCTCCCTTGGGTCTTCTTCCGCTTCGAGCACTTCACTGACGACAGCTCAAGGCAAGCTTTATCACCATACTTCGTGCCTATTCTTTCTTTCTTTCTTTCTTTCTTTCTTTCTTTCTTTCTTTCTTTCTTTCTTTCTTTCTTTCTTTCTTTCTTTCTTTCTTTCTTTCTTTCTTTCTTTCTTTCTTTGTGTCCTTCGTTTGTCTTGACGGCTGCCTTCTTTATTACGGCAGTGGAAGAAGAGAGGATCGAAGAAAATTCCCTCTGGCCACACTGTAACTGCCCAGATTAACGACTGTCACCTGGGAGGCAGTCAGCTTACGTGGGTGGGCAAATGGGAGGAAATGAATAGGAAAGATGGACGGGCCACATAATAGCAAGCTTCACTACAACAGCGAGCAGATTTTTCGCTCTTCATTTCCTTTATCTATTTCCCACTATTTTACGCTTATTATTTGTTAGTAAAGTTCTTGCGTCGACGTGTGATGTGAACCACTTGCGAAACGGATGGTATACGCAAATCGCCGCTAGAGTTCGGGTCTTCTTAGACACCAACTCAAAAGCGTCGTGTTCGCTTAGTCAAACGAGCCTCGGCTTGGTTAACCTCCCTGCCTTTCCACTTCTATCTCTCTCTCTCTCTCTGTTCGGCGTCTCGCGGCTGGCCGACTACTTTATTTCCACGCTTATTGCTCTCAATCTTGAACGAAAGCCGTGGAAAACTAAATAGATGCGGTGTTTGTTGTCATATAAAGCGGCGCAGTGGGCTGCCAAAAACACAGCATTTGAGGACTCCGGGTTGTTATAATCATTACATACCGGGTGTTTTACAAAGTACATGTTCGAGCCGCTTTGCATGCCACCGTCATCGGATTAGAGCTGCCCCGGCTGGGAACTGGCGATGACACCCGCGGCATGCCTTCCTCTAACTAGGCTTGAGAATCAGCTGATGTGAGAAAAAAAAATTAAAAAAGAAACTCACAGAGTCGCTTGTGCATTCGCCTAAGACGACTCCAAGGCGAAATCCATTACGTACACCATAATTAATCATCCTTTTGCGCAGTAGCGAAGTACTCACCACGTGTCTGTGAGGCAATGTATGTGCCTGCTTAGCTGCACAGTGTGTTTACTATGCGGCTGACTATTATTATTATTATTATTATTATTATTAAATTATGGCTGAACCCTTTGTAATGGGTGGGCAGCGTTAAACCACCCACTCGTTACGCTATTCACATGGCGTGTAGTATGGTGCTGTTGTCTGTGCTTCTGCCACGCAATATTAAAGCTGTTAACGTGACTCCTCGACCGGCATGACACCTGCATTGTTTTTTTTTGTTTTTTTCTCCGAAGAAGTTGCATATGCGCTGACGTGGCTCTCTGGTAGATTGCTTCACTGCTTGATTGCCACGTAGAATGCCTGAGTTCGGTTCCACCTCGAACCCTGGCTTTTATTCGTCATTGTGCGCGAGGTGAGTTCTTGTTCCGCACGCCGAGGTTGTGAAGGTCAGCCTCTGAGGAGGCACCTAAGGTTCTCGCCTTAAAAGAAAGAAAAAAGTGAAACTGTATAGACATGCTGTGTGTGTGGATAATGCACCGGCAACGAAACGGGGCCAACAGAGCAGCGCCATATTCTTTAGATATATTTGATTTACTACCTTGTCACCCTGGTTATTCATATCGCTACTTAGCATGTTTGCTTCAAGAGCTACGATGACACATAGCGTCTGACGCGTTATGCAAGCGCCGTTCGCTAAGATGACAGGGCTAAGTTCGCACGTTTGGGCGAACGCGTTTTGGGGCGAGTGACATCCTCTGCCATTTTTCACCGCCACGCGGCGACAAGCGTCATCACTTAAGCCGCGTCGCGATCGAGGCTTGCCAGCGCCGCGTTCGTTTTGTTTCTCTCCAGCCACTTTCAGAAAAAATCATCACCTTTGTAGTAAGGAGCTTAGTTGGCTTAGTACTGCTGCCGTAATCGCTTGACAGGAGCCTTGTTAATGTCTTAAAGGGCACTTGAAAATGGAACAAGAAAGTGCGCTGAGTAATGGAACAAGATCTGACCTCAAAACTGGCCCACTAAAACGACAGAAAATTGGTCTATGTTCCGTTTCACAAATAACGTGCAACGCTGCAGAAGCTAGCGAGACTTCGTGCAGTAGATGCGTTCGCACCTAGTAATAGTCCAATAATTTTGCCACTCGCAATGCGATTTTGTTTTTGTTCTTAGACCAAGTAATAAACGAAGTTGCTTTGTGCCTTAGAAATAAAAGGAACTCGTTATTTACACGGTTGTCAATAGGTTGTTCCGGATCGCTTAGCGTCTCTTTGTTTTCGTATCGTGGCCCCCGAGATTAGCTCCAGTAGCGCGCAGCCGCAGCCAATCGCGAAGGGTACGTTTACAACGACGAAATCCAAGCGGACACGTGCGGACTTAACAGCTGCTGACCGAATTTCTTGCATAGCTTCCACGGCGTTGCACCTGATGTACGAAACGGATCATATGATTCATTGTGAAAGTAAAGACATCCATACACGGACACGTGATCGAAAAGAAAAGGTTCACAACACGAAGCGTCGTTTGTGTCGTCTGTTTATCTTCTATTGTGTCAGTGTTTGCATACCTTACGTTTTGTTACGATGACACAACACTTTCTCTCAAGTTGGCATGCTCGCTCATTACATTGGTTGGCGAAGCCTCTTTTATAAAGCCTCCTTATCTGTCATATCTGAGACCAATATCTGAAGCCCAGCTGGCGCTTCACTTTTCGCTTCCAATAGTGCTTCATAATTAGTGTATTTTTTTACTGGCTTCAGCAAGCATGTCTGAAGCCTCACCTGCGTCATGCGTCTAATCACGCGAAGAATGCAAATAAAACCTCTGGGCTGAAAGGACGCAAATGTGGAAGGCGACAATTGTCACTGGCCGAGCGCATTGGCACAATACCGAACCAAAGCACACCGACTAGAGGCTTCACCAAAACAGTATATGCGACTTGGTAGCACTGCGCCTTCGTAATTTCGTAAACGCGAAGCTGTATAGCTGTGATTGGTCACTTTAGTGACCAATCACAGAACCGTGATCTTATGAGATCACGATTCGCAACACGTACTTTAGCGTAAGTGCGAGCAACACTTACGTGAGCTTATCCCGTGAACAGCCTTCTATATGCTGAAAGTACGGATATCCATCTACATTGATGAAATAAGCATGCGCGCTGTCGCCTCAAAATATAAAGGCATTCAAGGCACCCGCTGAATAATTAATACTTCAAGCCAAGTTTGTGAATGATTTTCTCGCGGCCACGTATTGAAGGAGTGGTTGGTGTAACGGGGCTTGAAATCGGAGCCTAACCGGTCCAGCTCGTGTCTGTGTTTATCGTCTCACCTGCACTATCTCAACAACCACGACTCACCAGTCACACAGACGTTTCACCAACCACGCAGCCGCACAAGCTCCCTCATGCTTCCCGTTCCTTAATGTATTCACTCCTCGATCTCGCTATAACAACGTTGTCATTGTAACTGGCGCGCAAACAGCTAGAGTGGAATGGCACAGCTAGACAATATTCATCCTGTACCTTTCCTAATTGAGTGGTCCTCGTTTGCTTGTGGGCTACTCGTAAAGAATCGGTTCCAACTCGCCCGCACACCACCATTCTTCCGTGGACTCAACGTGATCAGTCTTTGTGAGGGGAAAAGCAAACGGAAGAACATTAAGGCAATCCTATACTGTTCTTTTGTTCAGTCATAAGTGACTTCGTTTTTACTAGCTTCAAGTGCATGTGCTGCGCTCGCCTCAAGACGTGTCTGGCATCGACTAAGATGTCAGCACTCCCTAAACACACATTTAGCGAGAAAAAAGAAAAGAAATGCTGAAAGTTCAGCTCCGCAATCATCAGCGCGAGCTTTGCCAAAAGCAAGCAGTGTTTCCCCGCCACAGCCTGTACAGTTGAGAGAAAGCAAATGGCCCCCGTGGTAACAGACGTCCGTGACCACAGGACAAAGCCCAGTTAGGAGCGCCGATAAGGTTCCGTCGCCCCAGATTGTTGCCGTATAGGGAAAGGAGGGCACAAGTTGTTCATTCCTGCTTTCTCTATACAACAGAGTTGCCGCTCTTGGAATTGTCACGGACAAAGGGAACGAATTAGCCACGACGGTTCATTAGCGAGCCGACCCGGGAGAGACCCGCGGTGTGTGTCTGGGACAGCCCCGGAGTTTCCGGGGAACATTCGACGACGCCACTGCAGAGATTTCGCTGTCTGCCGCAGCAATCAGACTGTGTGCCCTTCTTTTGCTGCGCATCTTTGGTATATACCACAGCACCATCCTCTTAGTTTTTCGTGTGTCACGCACGCTATTGTCTCGCGCGGAGTTTGTGTTTTCTAGGTGTTCTTGCATACAGTAAACTGAAGGGCAACGCTAGTGAATCGCGCTAACCTACGAGAAAAAAACAAAATAGTAGGTACGCGGTAGTCCCTGCCGCAATATATTTGTGAGATAGTTGTGTTGTTTTATTGCGATAGTATAGGTCACTCTTCTGAGTATATGCGCAACATTAATAGTTCTTCAGTTCGTGAAAAAAAAATACAGAAAACGTAGATTCCGCGCACCTGTTCTTCGCATTTCGGCGCGCCTTTGGATCCACAGAGCAGGAATATAGCGGTGCGTCCTGTTCAGGCCCGTAGCCAGTTGGGGGAAGGGGGGGGGGCTAGGGCCCTCCCCCCCCCCCAACCTTACTTTTTTGTTACTTTTTGTTTCCCTGTAAAAACTGAATGCGAATCAAGAGACCCGAAATGCAAACCCGAAGAGAATTCGAAAACCAGAAGCAAAAACCGTAACTGAACGTGAGACACGAAGTCAACTGTTTTAGCAGCAGCAGCAGGAACAGCGCGCGTGTTGTGTTTTATTTGCGTTTCATTTATTTACTTATTTTGCTCTTTCTTGACGTTTATTTCGGTAAAAAAAATGGGGCGCAGTTACGCACTAGTGGCGCCAAGACTGAGGAAGCGGTAGTGCTGGTGGCATTGCCCTCCTCCGCACCCTCACTTCCCTTTCCCACCCCTTGCTAAACTATGGTATACAAGAATGTGCTATACTTTACCCTCACACCTTTTTCATGTCAATGCTATTAATATCGCAGTCTTCTGGCGATATCCACAAGTATACTGTCACTTGCAAAAAATTCAGGAGCCCTTGCGCTATCTGGAAAATGGGGGCAAGCGAAGCTTGTCGGTGGCCGTGCCTGACGTACTGCTTTTCTTTCTTTCTTTCTTTCTTTCTTTCTTTCTTTCTTTCTTTCTTTCTTTCTTTCTTTCTTTCTTTCTTTCTTTCTTTCTTTCTTTCTTTCTTTCTTTCTTTCTTTCTTTCTTTCTTTCTCTTTTTTCTTTCTTTTCTTTTCTTCCTTTCTTTCTTTCTTTCTTTCTTTCTTTCCCATTGCGCAGTGCTCCCTCCTAACTGCTTCCTTCCTCCAAGCCGGGAGTTGGACCTTCATCCCCGTGCTTAGCAGCGCAACGCTTCAGTTGCTACGGGCAACAACGACGGTCATGCGTTCGTGTCCACGCAACAATGGAATGTTGCAACGTGGAATGACAAGTCACCTCGATAAAAGATCAGATCGCCATATCAGAAATGGCCGATCGCCGACAAGCCCACGGTCCAGAGAGCATCAATTACTGGAAAACGTCGCGTAGAAGCGCGCGTGTGTCCGGCGCACCTTCGAGGGCCGCATTCCTATACGATCGCCAGCACCGGCTTTTTTTTTTTTTTTTCGCATACGACGCCGAAATCTGTAAGTTATAAAAGATTCGCTTGAAAAGGTTGTCTACGGTCTGAAAAACGACATTCGGGAATTGCGAACGACGTTTACGTAGAGCTCGATGAACGCATGCGAGCACTATAGTTCTCCTCGCGCACGAGTGCGTGTAACTTCAGGGATTGAGGAGAATAAAAAGAAGTATCGCAAAACCGAACGGGACAAAACGAGCAATAGATCTAAGGACTCGTAAAGAAAGGAAATCGGCGAGAGTCGAAAGAAAAAGGGAAACCGATGCCTCTTTCCCCCTTTCTTCTCTCACGCTCAGTCCCGTGAAATATCGCCCCGCAGGGGTCTCGGTTTTATCGCCGTTACACCGCCTTGTTTCGGGATCCGAAAATTGTTTCGTCGAAACCCGTACAAGTGCCGACATGCAGTCCGACTGGCGCGTTACTCGGAGATTTGTGTGCAATGGGAAACACAGAAACGAGGGACCCCTTTTTCTGTTTCGATCTGTTTGTTGGATGCAGTGGATCCTTTTTTTATATCGTATTCTTTCGTGCTCTGTAACCCATCGGCAGTATATTTTAGAGCCTACCGCTTGTACTCGGAACGTGCAGACACACGCATTCACATACACGGAGACACACAAAGCACACACGCACGGTATAGCTGTGAGCGCCCCTTTATACTGCAGCAGTGCTTCCGAGTCTAAACCGATTTACTGCTATGCGTCAGCTCCTCTCCTGATGTCCCTCAAAGCACCGATGCCTTCTTCAATGCTCCTGCAATACTGCGAAAAACTATCTTCCCTACACACGACACCTTTGAACGATACCTCTATAAGATATCACGTGGCACAAGACGATGTCAGCAAATCACGACATTTGGGACTGACCTAACCATGCGAGGGCGTAATCTATACTGGGGCGTTAGGGGCAAACGCTGTCGATAGACGAGCACTTTGCTTCTGTGGTCGTCGACCTCAGGGTATACGTAGGTTTTCCATACAGCCTATCGCAAACTCTTCGCGCTGTACCCTCTGACATGAAAACCGTACTCTATACCCAATTCAACTCTTCGAAGACATTTGCGGCCGCCATATCGCGTTTGGTAAATGGGTCCGAATGAACCAGTCTATCGTCACAATTCTGCAACAAAATAGTATACGGTAAACGGAAAACTTTAGAAAATCATTCGGCGTAGTGATATAGGAGAGAATACGGCAATGTTTAACGAAATATAAGGTATCTAGTGAGAAAAAGAGGCGCCGCGGCACGACAGCGGTATAGCTATTTCCGCATATGAATGGACCGTCTCCGGGAAACTGGCTTCTAAACGAAAGGATAGGCCGTAAGCTTACAAAAACTGATCGATGGACATATGCAGTATAAAAAAAATAAAGAAACCATACCTTAAAATTAAATATACAGAGAGTGAACAACATGACTTGAAAAACAGTTTCACCGCGGTGTCTGACCCTGGAGCTTGCATGTGTGCAGCGCTGTCATGCTCCGACTGATCTACCGAGCAAGAACGACTGAGGTTGCTGGACTTCTGGGCCGAGGGGAACCACATATTACAGAGCGCAGAAGCTGACCACACTCGCTTCGCTCGCATGCTGTTCTTCATAAAGCTTATCCTTCCTCTTTCTGATCCAGCTCGCAAGGCAAAGTGCTGCCTTCAAAATTCACATTCAAGGACAATCGTTCTTTTTTCGTTTTTTTTTTTTTAAGACCATGATATTCTAGAAGAAGCTGGGACACCGTCTCCACAGCTGGGACAGCGGCTCCACCTCGTTGCCGTTGGAGCTGGTATCCCAGCAGCCCATAAGACACCGGCTCCACCTCGAAGAAGCTGTACACAGGCTATCTCGCTGTAAAATTAGCGACAACCATGGATAGATGGATGGATGCATTGGCGTAGCCAGGGGGTGGTCAGATTTTCACCGCAATTTCTCAATTTTACATGTGTATATGTGTGTGTTTGTATGCGCACATACAAACACACACATGAACGAACATACAAAAAGAGGGGCAGAACCTCCCCCCCCCCCCCTCGACACCCCGAAAAAAATTTCTGGCTACGACCCTGGATGGATGGTAACACTGCAGCAATGTTAACCATTAACGAATTAACCATCATAAGAGCGAATGTGGTTTATGACGTCATCAGAACCGAACATGCATAGTTAGCCAAGACTCCGCGACTACGACTCCATCTGTCGCCGCTTGCTGACGGTGACAGCCTTAGTCTGTGAGGGATCCATTAGTAGCTTGCCTTGGACAGAAAAAAAAGCTATCGAAGAAGAATGGAGGCAAGTGTGTGGAAAATCAATTGCCCGGGGTGGAAAAAATGATAGCCGGCAGCCACAGAGCGAGACAAGGATCGATTTCGTACATCGTTAGGCACTACGCCTACTTAGGCACAAAGGCGTATCTCCCACGAAAGCGCAGCATTAGAGCTGCCGTTGTGTCTGCGCTTTCTTTTACAATCTCTTCGGCCACTGGCGTGACACAAGCGTCTGGTTCTCTGTTCTGACTTGAGGCATAGCGTAATAATTAACGCATGTGAGCGGAACGCGAACTGAACCATGAGTCCTGGAATATCATTTTGGATCACTACGCGCTCTGTTAGGCGGTCGTTCGAAACATTACTAAAGGATACGAAAGTATGTGCACTAATAGGTTTCTATTCATGCCGGTAGTCATTTACAGGACATGTATATGCAGTTTTATCATGGTCATACTCAGTTTTATCATAAGGAGTGTTGCCGGAGCTAATCACGGAGGCCACGCTTTTATATGCGTAGAAGCGATCAGAGCACACGTGTGGCACCGTGCTCACGCGCCTGTCCACCATCTCGCCTTACTGCCGGAAGACCAATCACGTACCCTCGCTTTTTTGTCGGACAATCCTGCCCTGACGTTTCTACCTTCCATCAGGTCATACCCCTTTACCAGAACGGGAATCAGAATCAGAACGGCGAATTCTGATTTCTCCGTGGCATTTCTCTCAGCCACAAGTTCGACTGACAGTACCAAGAATCTGACAAAAGTACAACTCTCAGCTCCAGCTCTCAAGCAACTTTCTCTGCTTTTGCGGTACAAGACGCACAATACAAATACCCATCTGTACATACTTATGCCTCAGTAACTGTGGACTGGTCTACAGAATCACTGCCTTTCCTGAGAAGTCACCACCGTAAGGATTGAGCTATCCCGCCAGACAACATCGACTGCCGTGGAGAATGCTTGGAGAGTGCACTTCGCGTAATTCGTGACGAAACCCCCCATCCTCCATCCCCCCCCCCCTCTCGCCTCTTTAAACGGAGCATGTTCAGTGACTAAAGGCAGCTCTTCATTGTTTGATTTTTGCCTTACGCCGTGAATCCCGCGAGCAATTTATCCTAGGAATTAGAGAGCACCTTCATCACCTCGACAAGCAATTAGGATGAGCAATGAACATGTCGATGCAGCTGCTCGATCTGCACATGAAGATGGCGTCCAAGGATCCATCCTTCTCTCAAGAACAGATTCTGCAGCGAAAATTCGTGCGCTTGCAAATGAAGCCATAAATTCTTATGGCTTCATTTGTACGAGCACGTCTTTTTGTCATCAAAACAATGCCACCTCGCATCCTAGCGAGGTTCGAACTCATCACTCGAAGTTCTGTGCACATCCGGTACACGAATGTAAAGAGACCCTTCATACGACGCTTCAAATGATAATATTCCGCGGATAGAAGGTTATTAGTAAATCAGCTCTGAGGCGCTCGATTTAGGCCCTATATATGATGCGCGGATAGTTACAGTGAGGTGCTCCACTTTAGGCATATATATGATTCGCAGATAATTACAGTCTAACGCGAACTATCTCAGATCAAGCCGTATCCGCATATGCTCTCCACACGTGGTCATAAAGAAACGCTGATGCGCACCGTCGCCGGAACGCTACTTCCATGAAGTCCTCCAGTTTCACTTCCACGGCTCATTCGATTCCATAGCGTGCTCTTCGCACGAATGCGGACGTCTGAGACGAGGTCGTTAGGGTGTCATTACAGACACCGAGCGCTATGCAGTCAGTTAATGCGTTTTAGCTCTTTTGCTCGTCGAGTGATTTGGAGTCGAACTCGAGCATCGTATACCCAAGTATGTTCACTGGGAACCTATACCTGGACCAACGATGCGCAGCCGACAGTGCGCGAGCGGGGCGTTACGACCGAAACTTTAACCATTTATTTTTCCTCCTAACGAAACGGCTGGGATAATGATGCGTACGCGTCGTAATTATACGTTACGTTAGAATACGTTTTCGCGTATGGAAAGTCACAGGTGTGGCGCGGCCGTCAGCTCTCCCAGGACACTGTGCTAACGACAAAAATAAATGTAATACCGCTGGTTCCTCCGATGGAGTTTCTCTCGCAAGCGCTTCCGTCCTGTGGTACCTTCGAAGCCTTGGCAGTCTGCGAGTCCTACTACATAACTTGTTGGTTTTAGCGCGCACTGTAGAACAGTCGTGCACTGCAAACCGTTTCACACCTTTATAGGTGTATTTGCGATAAAACACCTATCGTACACCCTTTTTTTCTGTCAATATTATCCGAAAGGGTGTAATGTCTCCATTGCACACCCTTCGCACACCCTTTTATTGTTTTTGGGTGTACAATGGGTGTGTGTTCTGTTAAACACCCATGGGTGTTCTTTGAATTTTACACCTATGGGTCAATTCACGCAGTGAATTGACCAATAGGTGTAAACAGGTATCGTTGTACTGCTGAATGCGATTAACTGAGACACTGAACACCATGGGCAACACCTTCTGAAACCACGGGTCACCACCCTGTTCGACAGAGCGTCTTGGCACAGGATACTGTTTCACGAGGCACCTGAGTGTGAAGCTACCTGCTCGTGAATCAGTAATGGTTCACATTGGTCTGCTAAGCTTGCCACTAAATTTTCATTCTTTTAGTTGTGCATCACAAGTCTGCTGTAATTGCAAAGACGCATGTATTTTGCCTACTTTATTAGGCAAGTGGTAGTGAAAATAAAATATAGCATTGTCGTGCCTGAGGTTCTGAATGCAGTGAGTCAACTGATGTTACTTATTTTGAGCTCACATATATTTAAGCCTTTACATCCCGATTTATTTTTGAGAAATCGTTTCTAAAATAATTTCATTTATTGCTTGATTGGATTGACACGTTGAATGAATGCCCAAAATACATTCGGAATAATATATGTATTTGTTTAGCATTCAAAACATTTGTTCAGTTTACGGACAGTTGGCTTCACTGCACTGTGATCATCGCAAACACCTCTCCTAACGCTTAATCTATAGCATATATATACAGTGAAATCTCGTTGATACGATTCTGCATAATACGGTTTTCAGCCTAATACGTTTTCGTTTTTATTCCCTGCCAACATCCCTTGAAAATAATGCATTTTCATGCGTTTAATACTACCACATTTTTGCCAAAACTGGATAATACGACCGCGAAAGTGGATCTTGACCGATATATCGAGAAATCCTGCGTTTATTCTTCGCTATGCCAGCTCCCACATCGTTCCAACAACCCATGATCTGCGCGTAGCAGAGCCGGCTGAGGCCACAGCAGCATCAGTTTACCGGCGAAAAGATCGTTGCTAGGCGATCTTTTCTTTGAGATTATATATATACATATATATTGCCGCTTTGTGAGGGCCCCCCTCCAGTGAAGCGAGACTTTAAGCCCTGCTTGTAGTCATGCAGCCCTTACTGTGTCGTCGCAATGCTTAGTGCGATTCGAATACACTGTGTAAAGCATTACAAAACATAACAATGCCGCAGAAAGAAAGTTGCGCCCACGCGACCCAACAACGGCCGGGGCGCCACCTCCTCTGCCGGCGCAGCCGCCGCGCGTGCGCAGCGCGCGGAACAGCTCTATCACCACGTGACTTATGCAACGCGCTCAGACACGCCGCCGGACTCGACCGTTTTCTGCGTGTGTTGTGCGTCGCCTCCCGATCGGTCGAGTTTTGCAGTCGGTGTTTCGGTTGTTTGAAGTGTGCCCGCGCTGTGTGCTCGTCCTTTACCTTCTGCAAGTGCTGCTTATTACGAAGATGCACTACTGGCACTACACTCAAAGGGAGACCTGCAGCTTCATATCGTGGAGCACTCGAACTGAAACGGTATGTACCACTAACACGTTGCTACGGCCAGCGCTTTGTTAACTCCGAGAGCGCGATCTAATGCCGTTAACTAAGCTTTTCTTAACTGGTTGACGATCGGTGAGCATTTGTTAACGTAGCGAGCATATGTGAGTGTATTGTTTCATCGGGATGAAGGCAAAGTTGTGTGACATTAGGCGCGGGCAAGCTTTGCTTTGTTTGGTGTTGAAAGCAGTGTGCGCATGCGCGGCTGTGATTCGGAGGGGGATTTGAACTCAGTTGTGGCGGTGCCCTCCTGTCGGCGGTGGTGTTGGAAGGGGGCCCCGCTCTCGATGAACCACTATTTTGATTTAAGAATAATTGGGTTGTGACGGCGCCTGTTACCTCTAAGCGTCCAGCGTGTCTAAGGCGCGTATGCTTCGGCCTGATGGTAATCCAAGTGCATTTTTTTTTCGCACAAGAAAAAACAAACAAAAAAAACAGGACAGAAAGCAACGACGTGGTGTCCGCGTCGTTCTTTTCCGTCCTTGTTCGTTTTGTGCGCTAAAACTACCGTGATGCTCGGGTTGATGCGTGTGGGTCATTTTAACGCAGCATGTTGCTTCGTTTTAGGTACGCCTCGCGAAGCTCGCCTAAGTGCTAATACATTCCGTTTCGTTAAATTCGTACCGATGTTTTAATTCATCCGTAACATAGGTTGCCTGATAATGCCGGCACCCGTGCATGGGGAGCCGTTCGTTAAACTTGACTTATGTTCGAATGAATTTTTCATGTCTATGTGTGGCCGAATCGCCTTACCTACCTGAACTGTGCAAGCGCTAGTTAGAGCGTTCGAGCTTAGACGTGCGCAGGGTTCCCCATCAGGGGGTAGGGGAGTAGGAAGGTTAATCGCCGCCCCCCTCCCCCCGCCTTACTAAAAAGTCAAAGTATGGGGGCAGACTTTGCGCCCCCCCCCCCTATGTCTGAATTGACCTTGGGGGGGGGGGGCGCACCCGCCCCTCCCCCCTTCGTGCGTACGCCTGAGTGCCCGAGCACCATTTATTTTATTCTGTTTGTTTCCATTATGTCTAGCTTTCATTATTTTGTTGTGGTTATTAAGAGTTACATGCGCCTCGTCTCGCTTTGGCGTTGTAACTTCGGTAAATACTTTTACGTGTACAAACATTAAAAAACGCAGTTTGTACGACCATCTCCAATGATATTATTTGGTAAAAGACAAGCCTAACGATTTAACAGATATTTTAAATTCTCCAATCATCTTCAAGGCTGCAACTTGCAGCCTTGAAGAGAAGTCCTTGTGCATAGTTTTGTTTTATATGCTTTTTATCGATGTGCAGGAATCCTTCATGCCACTAAAGAATGCTCCTTTTTCTTTAAAAATGCGGATGATACTTGTCAAATAGTACTTTCTATTTCCCAAACAAGCTAATTGCACGTAGAAAAGCTGTTAATTCTCTCCAGTTACATATGGGGCATGTTATGAACTTCATATTTGGATGGTACTATCGTGAGCAATATGAGCTCGAACACGCGAGCGCGTGGCGAACAGCCTTGAACCTTACGTCGGTTGATTCGCAGCAGCGGCTGTCGGAAACAAAGTGGAAAGGGCGCCGCGCTTCCACTAGCTGTTGACCCTCCCGCTTCGATATTGTTGATGCGAAACAGCATCTCAGAGAGTGTCAGTGGCCGCTAGCGGTGATATGAATTCCCATCAATGCGAACAGCCACATCAGACTAGGTAGCTGCTGAGATATCGGCTGTGACGTAGCCTGGCACAATGCGCAGGCCATGCTTGCGCATCGGTATCTCGGTGGTGTCGGCTGAGGATTTTGCTGCGCCTCATTTATTTATTTTGTTATCATTGCTAGCGGTCATTGACACGCAATCAGCCGTCATCTCGCAGCAACGCTAGCGAGGCGGGAGTACCAACAGTCAGCGGAACAGCGCCCCCCTTCCCCCTCCAGTTTCGGCAGCGCCATCCACGTATCACCCTATCTCAGTTTTGAGGCTATTTTCCATGTGCTCGCATGTTCGAGCTCATATTACTCACGATAGTACACGGCACAGAAACTGTTATTTACTGAAACAAATAATTGAAGTCTGCGTAGTGCTTTCCAGACAATGATATTTTTATTTTTTATCATGCAGGGAGAGAGCGTTCCAATAACACCTTGCATTGTGTACGATGGCCCCGATCTTCCATATGCAAGCAAGCTTTTCCTCCATGTGGACAAAGAACTGCTCTTCAGTGTGTCCAATGCCGAAGAATGAGTAGCTGCACTCACGGAAGCACATTGGCTGTTAAATATCGACTGCCATCACAAGGGGTTCAACGTTCTCGTCGCTGTTGAATGGCTCCTTCTTGGCCAGTGGGTAATGACTCCGAGGACACAAGTAGTAAAGCTCCTGAACATTTTCAAAAAAGTCTAGAAAATAGGCCTTATCTTCTGCTTAAAGTATGTCGCCACCTGTGATTAATTAGAGCTTAAGCCATAAAGTTAATTTTCATATGGTTACGAGTAGTTATTTGTTTTACATTATACCGAAACGAATACTATGGCGATACTAGTATTTCATTTCAATTTCTTGCTCATTTTTTGTGACATTTTAATACAAGCCATTTTGTCTCTGCCGATTTCAACATGTTCTCGCAGGTCATTCCATTTTGTGTTTATTGGCTTAGTTTTTATATTCAAAGGACTTTGTGACTTTTTTTGCAGTAGTTTTAATAATTGAGATATTTTGCTATTGAAACTTTAGCTTAACAAAACTGCCAGTACTTGTCAGTGAAATCAGTGCATCGAGTATTGTTTTAAAATTTATTTTTGAGCTATATGACAAGCTTTAAGTTTTGTCAATATTTTTAAAAGAAAATAAATACTCGTTTTATTCAATTACCAATGATTCTGTTGTCTTTGCTTGGAAAGGGATAATCTTTAAATTTCTCTGAACATGCCCGTGTAAAATTTGATTCTACTGTTTTTATGTAGGTAATGCTTCTGCAGTGCTGTCGTGGTCATAACGTCCCTATTACCATGCATTTCCTGCATATTACCGCATTCAGCATGCGCTGCAACGTGCGCGTCATGGCCCGATTGCTCACTTTTTTGTGCTGGAGCCACAATCTATTGCTTTTGAGAAAGTGGGAAAGATTTCATAATTCCAGCAATGTGCACAGTTTTCTACTTCACTCATGTACTTTCCCAGAAAAGAGATAATATGGAGGCCTGCTGTGGAAAACGATATTCTGAGTCCTTATAATGTTGCGCGAGTTGTCACGGAGGATTGATACCCTGCTCGTGTATCAGCTACAGCTGTGTGATGGCAGTGTTTACCCTACTAAGAAAGTCGACAACATGCACAGTGGTGTGGGCACTGCTGGAATTTTGAAACTTTATCAATCCACTTTCTCATCAAGGGATTGCACATTTCTGAACTATCTCCTTAACAGGAGAACGATCAGACCGTACCTTGTGTGTTCCAGTTGATTCCAAACACATACACTGATGTTATGCAGCCCATTTAAGATGATGGCAACTGCAAAAGTGCAGGTATAAGAAGTAGCACCAATATTTCCCTTCTTGGGAAGGGCAACTACAGCGGGAAAATTCATTCTGGGTGCGCCCAAAGGGACCAGGTGTCTGTAGTGCCCCAAGAGGGCTGACAGGGAAGAAGGTTCATTTGTGCTTCTCCCTGTAACTGCTACCTTTTCGAGGGCGTTTTTATATATTACAACCCACTCGCACGGGTGTCGCTTGTTCTAAGACCCATACTGCACTAAACGGCTGTGTTACAATGAAGCATGTTAAATTGAATTCCTCTTTATGAAGTGGAAATAATGCCCTTGCTTCATATTTTGACACAAACGCCTTGGTCATTCGTGCTCCATGTCATTTGTGCTCCTTGTTTGGCGGCATGCGCGATGCCGTTCTGCACACTCGAGAAAGGTCATTGAATACCATAGAATTTGTCTCGGATGTACGAGCTCTGTGTTTATTAAAGCTTGACTTTATTTTGTACTATTGGATAATTGTGTGAACATCTTGCAATATGTGTCAACACATTTTAAGTAATGACTTTGTATTCAGTCACGATTGCACTGTATATGTAAGGGCCATATATGCCGTGCTTCATATGCACCATAAAATCAGTGCTGCTGCCAGGATTTTCCCTCTGTGGCAGGAGCCACTACAATAAGTCATGCGCCCTTGAAAGGACTAGCTAAAGGGTAAGCTTTCTAGCGTTTCAATGGGAGCCAACTGGGAGGGGGGAACCACTCGAATTATGGAAATTTTTGCCTTGGTGTTTGGGTGTAATTGTGCATAAACACCCCAACGCCCTTTTTCTCGTTTGGGTGTAATGTGCTTTTACACCCTACACCCTTTTTTCATTTGGGTGTAATATGCTTTTACACCCAACCACACCCATTGGGTGAAAGTTCGAAATTACACCCATTGTATAGGTGTAATCCTGCTTGGTACACCTATTTTTTGGGGTGTAGGGGTGTGAGTTATAGACACCAAGTTACACCTATACGGGTGTAAAGTGGTTTACAGTGTGCTTGAAAGAACGTGCGAGTGGGCATGTTGGTAATTGAACATATGGCCAAGGTGATAGCGCACTATGACACACGAACACCCGTCCCGTCTCGTCCTTTTGTTCACCCACATCGGTGCTTTAGTGGTTATGGTGCTCGACCGTCGACCCGAAGGTCGCGGGATCGAATACCGGTCGCGGCGGCTGCATTTCGATGGAGGCGAAATGCTCGAGGACCTTTTACTTAGATTGAGGTGCACGTTAAAGAAACCCAGGTGGTCGAAATCTCCGGAGCCCTCCACTACGGCGTCCCTCATAATCATATCGTGGTTTTGGGACGTTAAACCACAGTAATTATTGCATTATTGTCCTTTTGTGCGTGCGTCTTGTAGTGCGCGACCACCTTCGCCATCCTAATGCTTAATGCTTAATGTCCATGAGATGCTCGTGTTCATTTCTTGGCGTCTCGAACGTACATCGCTGCAGTACCGTCACATAAGAGATGCCAACATTGAGTTGCTGAAGAAGGGAAGTGTTATTGAGTTGTATGACTTGGTAGCGCAACGCTAAGATACGAAGAAAGAACATACGCGAACAAGCACATACCCGCAACTGAATCATACCAACTCGCCCAAATGTCTACGCTTCTACATTGTTACGGATTGCTGGTCTCTTTAGCAGCGTTGCTTAATGTTACGCTGATTACCACTACTTCAAAGTAAAGCCGTGTAGCGCTGTGCGTTGCAGCAGGCAGAATGATCATAGCCATCTTCCCAGATCATTGTGGCTTCGTGGTATTGTTATTCGTGATCGGCCGACATGTTAATGTCCTTGGTAACTTGTAAAAAACCATCAGCTGTGCTATAAGCACGTTCGCAGCTCAGAAGCGAAGTGCACTTTGGTTCGTTGCTTGAGTGTTTCTTTCTAACGTTGGCTCCAGCGCCATTCCTTGCTCAACGACTACTGATCACTTCAAGCCTGGTTCTTCCTCTACACTTCCGTCTTTCTGTCTGGTTTGGATTGCTTATTATATAACATTTCTGCCACAAAGAGTAGTTTACTTGTCCAGCTCCGTTGGCCCACTTGTTGTCCACGAACTTTTAAATGGGTGAACTGCCTTGCTCTCTTTTTCTCTCTCTCTTCAAATGGGTTTTTGAATAGAAACTGTAGACCAGGGGTCTCAAACACGCGGCCCGCGGACCTCTTGTTAGTGGTCCGGCCCACACATGACTGACCTCGTCCCATATATATATATATATATATATATATATATATATATATATATATATATATATATATATATATATATATATATATATATATATATATAGGTATGTTCATGCGCTATGCAAACGTGACTGGTGTCAAGCATTTTTCTTTTTTTGTGTGTGAGGCAGTATCGATGTGTTTCTTTCTCGATACGTGACGCCAAATCCCCTTCAGAAACGGCCCATGTGTGGGATATGGAAAAAGTGTTCTTTCAAATGGCAACGTTAGCTGGCATATTGTTCAAACTAATACACCCCCCCCCCCCCCCACGCATACACACGCGCGCACGCACACACACACACACCAACCTCCTTCATTGGCCCGGCCTTGCGGCAAACAATTTCGTGACTGCGGCCCGCTAGCTGAGGCGAGTTTGAGACCCCTGCTGTAGACACTAGATGAATAGGTCACGAACTTAGCAGAGTGCAGATCCCCACCGTTTTCTTCTATGAAGAAAAATAAAAAGGCGCATAAAGAGAAACAAAGGCAGGGGTAGATGTGAGAAGTGAGGAAATGAGGCAGTTAGGAAGAGAAACGAGTGACCGTAGAACGACACGTATAACGAAGCCACCGGAGGCGGCCTCAAAAAATTGGAAAAGCGTTCGGTCGCGAGAAAAATAGAAAATTGCGGAAGCGGCGAAAGCTCGAGCACGTTTTGATGTCAATTTTATCACCGGAGAGTGCCTCCACCGCCGGGCTAGCCCTCTTACGCAAATTTTAAATTGCCGCTAGGCTCTTCTGTTTTGTTCATCATCTCCATTTTCGGGCGATTTGGGCCACATCCCGCTGGATGCCTTTTAAATGGGATGAAACCTTTATCGACTCACTCATAGCACCATTTCCTTCCCTTTTTTTCTTTCTTTTTCTTGTCTTTTTTGTGCAGCCACGTTCTGTACTTGTTTTGGTTTCTAAGCTCTACTCTTTCTCTTTTTTTTCGTCCGTAACCTTGAGTCTGAAGTTATGCAGACAGGAAGAGTGGCTCGGAACCCGTAAAAGAAGTTCCCTGAAGAACGAAATTCAGAGAACTTCGCTGTCATGTGCTGATGCGCATTGCTCTATATCGCACCTACTTCTTTGCTCAGTCGCTCATCTGTTTTGTTTTGTTTTGTTTTGTCGCGTAGGGAAAGTGGCTCATCTTCCCTTTGCCTAAACTTCCTCTTTCTTCGAGTTTAGATTTGGTTGCTTCTTCTTCGTCTTCTTCTTCGCCCCAAGGGAGTATGCCTCCCTTGGGGCAAACGCGCCGCATTTTGACGCACGGTCTGTTGAGTGTCTGACGCTTTCTGGCAAACGCGTCTTTGCCCACTTTTTCTAGACAATAACGCCGACGTACCATTCATTCGTTCGTGCACGTACGCGCAGAAAGAAAGTGAGCATGCGTGGAAAAAGGGAGGCAATAAGGCCAAGCACTTGAAGACGCCATTGAGTCGACCTTCCATATGCGCCACCACATGGATTCAATTCGCCTTCAACGCGCCGTCGTGCGCGCGGCGAACTGCTTTTCGCAGTTTCAGCCATCAGCATCATGCGGTTGCACCGCAGTGTCAGAGCAGTTGCTCGTATTAGTGTAAGCCAGACCGTTTTTTTTATTGCGATAGCAATTATATGGACAGTCTCGGCTGGAAAATGTCCGTCCCCGTCGCCGTCATTCACCGTATATGTATAAGTATGTATATATATAGAAAGGCCACAAAGAAAAATAATTAAGAAATTCTTTCCGACGCGCGGAATCGAACGGGCGACCTCTCGCTTTGCAGCCCGCCGCGTTAGACGTTAGGCCACGACAGCCCCGTCTCTCAGCCTGCTAACGGCGCGCTATTTATATACATCATGTAATTCAGCATGCTTTCTTAGTGGCCACATAGATGGCGCGACGTGCGCGCGTGTTGCGCGCTTTAAAGATCGTCGCCCCGCCCCTGCGAACACCGTTGCTGTTCGCTCTACAGGGCGTCGTCGCTTTCGTGCGCTTATCTCAAGGAAAGAAGGGGCGGCCGGTGGGGTGCTTCGCTTCGCTCGCTGCAGCGGCCGCGTTTGCGAAAGGAGCGCGCTGTTCAAACAGAAATAAGTAACAACTGTGACAATTAGTTCGCGCTCGTCTTGTGTGTACCTGTTCGTTTGTTTCGTGCGTCCTGCTTTATGTTTGAGCAGTGCGCTTCAAGTGTCGAGCTGTGACGCATTAGTTCGCGCTCGTCCTGTGTGCGTTCTTTTCGTGCGTCCTTTGGACTCGAGCGATGCGCTGGCAATTTCGAGCTGCTTTCCGATCTTCGCGTTACATTACAATTTATTGCTATCGCAATCATTGCTTCGCCGTTGCGGCGAAACTGTGACTTTTTTTTTAGGGATGAAGCACCTTAACGTCTCGGCGTGTCGGCGTGCATCGTCGTCTGCTGTCCATATGCTTGAGCGCAAGAGAGGGCGCCACCGCCTCAGCGCTCGCCGTGTGGCGAGAGAGAGCGAACGGCGCGAGTTGACTATGAAGCCGCTCTTCTGCGATGACCACTGAACTACCATCTCGCAAAGAACGAGAACGCGCCCTCGCCCGCGAGAGACAACGCCGACGCAGGCAGCGTCTGCCAGCGAGTTTCTTCGTGAAAAAAAAAAGCGACTGCTCGCGCTGCACAACCGTTCACCGGCCACCCCGTATATATATGCACTGGACCTTGACCTGCAATGTAGTGCCGGTGGGAGATTTCTTTTGTGCGTAGTTGAACAATAGAGATTCGCAGCGTCACGTTAACTAAAAGCGGACTGTGCGTCTCTGTGTCTAATCTTCCCTCTCTCATTGCCCATTAGGAGTAATTTTGCTGTGGGAAACACCGGCGCACACTGCATGCTTCTCCTCTCCACAGGTTTCACGTTAGTGGAGCTGTTTAGAATCCGTCCAGCACGAGCGAAGTTATAGGGATTTTTCTCGACGCTGCGTTTCTTCGATATTACTCTGTTATTGTTTTCATGCCCTTTCAATAAAAGATGGGCTTCTCACTCGAATTTTATTTGTGCCAATTTGCAGTTTTTTGCCGAAGAAGAGGTTCCGAGGTAAGATGGAGGTTCTTGAAGGAATACTGGATATGTTTTCTTTGCGACATGTCTACTTCAGATGTCTTCGCATGTCTACTGCAGAAGACTCCCAGGTTTACATGCTCAAAAGTACCTGATAAAGTGGGCGGGAGGATGACTGCTGCTGTAGCTCAATTGATAGAGCATCGGACGCATTATCCGAAGGTTTCATATGCGGTCCCTGCCGGAGGCAAGTTGTCTTTGCGTGCACTTTATTTTTTGCACATTTGTATCATAATAACTACAATACAGCTAAAGAATTACAAGTAACGTAACGTCCGCTATGCCTTCCTTGGCTTCATTGTCTGTTGGCTTTCATTAAGGTTGTGTCTAACAAAGAAAAACGAGCCATTTCGTCCACTTAAGGTGGTACGACAAGATACGAAATCATACGCTTAGTGCATGACAGATGCACAAGATACACAACACACCACGAAACTCGACAAACGAAAGTATCTCATTCAGACACTGTGTCTGAGGAAGGTTACAAGGGCCTTCGTTGCTAGAGATGCGTAGGCAGTGTTTGTCCACAAGCGAAGAACGAATGCTGGCTCAAGAGACGACAGCACTCAGCTGGCGTTGGCGTGACTGTTGCTGGACGCTATCACCCGCTCTGTCAGTCAATATCTGGATATGTGTATGTTTGTGGTAGGAGCTGTCTTGTCTTGCACAAGTGGTCGGCACCGGACGCAGTGCAATCCAGCGTCTACAATTTCTCTATACCTCACAACGTGGTATAGAGAAAAAATTGGGGAGGGGCGAATCATGTAGGGAAGGGTGTTCAGCTCCACTGGCGTGAAACCAGGGGAGGGGCGAAACATGCACTGTGCGCCGGTGTTTCCCAAAGCAAAATTGCTGCTAATGGGCAATGAGAGACAGAAGAAGAAGAAGAAGAAGTAAAAGAACAAGAAGAAGGGCCTCACAGAGCTGCGAGCCGCCACAGCACACTTTCAGACCATTTCGGAGGTCCGCCAGTTCGGCAGGGGAGGTATCCTCTGCTTTTCGTCTGACCAGCTTTGTGTTCAGGACCTACTGAAGTGTTCTATGTTCGCTTCCAATCCGGTGAGCGCATTCATCCCACCTCACTTAGCATGTGTGAAAGGACTTGTGCGTGGTGTTGACGTCAACATGACTCCGTCGGAGGTATTAGAGATGTTTGCAGAGGCTGGTGCTATTTCAGTGTTTAGGTGTGGGCGAGTTATTGATAAGGCTAAAGTCCCTACCGAGTCGGTGATTGTAACTTTTGCTGGGTCGAATCGACCAACGGAAATTAAGGCGTGGCCTCTTATCTACCGCGTTGAAGCGCTTTCGCCTCGACCCCTGCAGTGCGTAAAATGCTGGCGCTATGGCCACACGCTGAAAGGGTGCAGATCTGCTCTCAGATGCCGAATGTGTGGTGAGCCTCACAGTGCAAGTGATTGCCAAAGCAAAGAAGAAAAATGTTGTCTCTGTGATGAAGCGCACAGTGCGGACAATCCCAACTGCTCTGCAAAGGCAAGAGAAATCCGCATTCTCGAAATTGTAGATCGTAGACGCTGCTCCCGGAAAGAGGCCTTAGCTGAAATTCAGAACAGGAGTCAGGGATATGCCGGTGTTGCAGCCCGTAATACATCAATGGAAGCGGCTTTTTCCCAATCCATAGCGGACGTGGTTGAAAGAGCAATAGAAAAGGCTATGGAGCGCCTTGCTGCACACATTTGTGAGTCTCTGTCACAAATTTTAGCCAACCAGATGGCTCGCACATTGGGAATGCCGGGGGATGATGGGATAACTTCACAAACCGCAGAGCTTCCACGATCCCTGAATGACACAGCACCTACAATCACGCCGTCGTATGCTGACCATGCAGGACCCTCTCTAGTTGGCAACCAGTGCCAAAATAATGATATTAATGATGAAACCCAGGAGCCTGACGACATGGACTTGGACCCTAAATCGCTAAAACGATCTAGATCCCCTCTATCGAAGAAAACAGGCTCTCCGAAACATTCAAAAAACAAAAAATACCTGAAGGACAAGGAAACCCTTTCTAAGGTAGATTTCTTAAAAGAATCCATTTTAGACAAGGCGGTCTCGGAATCAATTCTTTCGACAAAATAGGGTCACTCAAAATTCTCCACTGGAACTGTCGCTCTATTCACTCGTCAATAACAGATCTAATATATTTGTCTTCTAAATTCACACCAGATATAATTGCATTGCAGGAGACCTGGCTCTCCGTACATAATGTTTTTCATTTAAACAGTTACCGATCTTTTAGACTAGACCGTCCATCGAGAGGTGGAGGCTTAGCATTTTTTATCTCAAACAGAATTAGTATAAAGGCGAAAATCTCCTACAAGTATATGTCTCCTGAATGTGAAATGTTCGCAATAGACATTACATTACCAGGATGCCAACCTTTCTCGCTAGTTAATGCGTACTTTCCTGAGGGTGTCCAAGACACAAGACGGTTAGATATTGCAATCAGTTCGTGGTGCAAGGAAAAAATTTTAGTCGGGGATTTTAATTCCCATCATACGTGCTGGGGTTTTAAAACTGATCAGTGTGGCAAACGATTGTGGGAGTGGTCAACAGACAATAATCTTTCGTGCCTAAACGCGAGAACTCCCACGTTTATTCGCAATCGGTGCCGATCGGTCTTAGATCTAAGTTTCGTAAGTACGGCTATTTCTAGCTCGTCCTGGACAGCGCTGGACTGTGCCACAAACAGTGATCATTTTCCAATAACTTTCGAGATTTCTTGCCCAATAACCCCACCTTGTTCTCAAGTTCGAGTCTTTGTGAATTATAATAAGTTTAAAAATAACCTGAAATCAGCGTTATCATCTCTCTCTCAAGAGAGTAACGATTTCAAAGCGATGAAATTAAACGCGGTTATTAAACGAGCCTACAAACGAGCTGAATTTACTGTCGAATCTGCCAATAGATCACCGTATAGTCCTTGGTGGAATGCAGAATGCACACGAGATCACCGTCGACGCAAGGCAGCTTGGAAGCAGCTCATTCATAATCAATCCCCTAAAAATTGGTCTGATTATAAATTCATAGCAGCTAGTTTTAAACGCACCGTTGCCCAAGCAAAAGAGGACTACGATCGGAGACACTACGAGTTCCTCTCTAACCCTAAAAATAAAAAAGCACTGTTTAGATACATGAGAACAAGGAAAATACTGCCGTCTCCAGTGAATTCGGATTACGAACTCCTATCGACAGCGGAAATGACTACTGCTCTTGAGTTAATTGCTACAGGACTGGAGAATAGATTCACATCGACTATACCAAATAATTGGCAAAATAGTACAATCACGACAGATTTTGATAAAGTTACCATGTCCGAACTATCCCACGTGATTAAGCAGTTACCCTTTTCAGCTCCAGGCCACGATGGAGTTACAGTGCAAATGATCCAAATTTTATTCAAGTTATCTCCTAGTGAAATTCTTAATGTTATAAATTATTCTTTAAATTATGCCTGGATCCCTTATGATTGGAAACTAGCGAAGATAATTCCGATACCTAAGAAACAGGGATCAGGTTTCAACATAGAAAATATTAGACCAATATCATTGACTTCAAACATGGTCAAACTCATAGAGAGGGTCCTGCATGGCAGAATAACTATTTGGATGGAAAATAAGTCAATATTAAAAGCTCAGCAAATTGGCTTTAGATCCGATTGTTCAATCTGGTGTGCACATGCAGACTTAGAGAGCCGTATACAACTTGCTCGAAAACGAAGACAATATGCCGCATTAGTGACACTCGACATTGCTAAAGACTGCGTTGAGCATTCCATTTTACTTAACAGACTACAGGTCTTAGATTTTCCACAATATATGACGGCGTGGGTAGGAGAATTTTTAAAATCACGGGAATTTTATTGTGTCAAGGATGGGTGCTCTTCATCTAAATACAAACAGAGTCGCGGAGTTCCCCAAGGAGCGGTTCTATCTCCACTACTATTTAATATACTAATGAGTTCAATTCCAACCTGTCAGAATATCTATGTCTATGTGTATGCAGACGATATAGCATTTTTTGCAGCCGACAGTGATATTTATGTTCTACAGCAAAAATTGCAAATCTACATGAACATGTTGGAAATATGGCTTCAGTCGATATCAATGGCATTAAATATAAACAAGAGTGCTCTCCTGGTGTTTCCTATAGCAGGGTCGGTTTCACTCTCTATTGCATATAAACAGGAACCGATTCCGCAAGTAGACTCTCTAAAATATTTGGGTGTTTTATACAATGAAAAACTTAACTGGAGTCCACATATCGAGTACATTGCCGCTAAGGCGCAACGGGCTTTGGGCTTATTGCGCAGAATGAGCAATCGCAAATTTGGTGTACGTAGGGACACAATGATAATGGTATATAAGATGTATATGCGTCCAATATTAGAATTTGGATGTGTGTTGTTCTCGGGTGGACCAGCTTACAAAATTAAGCCGTTGATTATCTTGGAGCGGGAAGCTCTGCGCTTGTGTATGGGGCTCCCTAGGTTTGCAGCAGTTACTGTTATGTATCAGGAAGCACGTCTGCCTTCATTGCTCTGTCGATTCCGTGTTTTAACAGTACAGACATTTCTAAAATTTTATAGCTTGCCGGTAAGAAGAGCGGAATATGTTTTTATCAGTGACTCAGATTCCTTCTTTCTCGCTCATTGGCCACGATATCACACACCACAGATAATCTTCGTACAAAAGAAACTGGAAATTATAAACGTCAACATCAGAGAGATAATTGTAACCAATAGCTCAAATCAGGGTCTTATGATAGATTACGAAGAGATTTTTCCTCCAAAATCTAAATTTCAATCCCAAAAATTCTTAGAGAACATGTTAGAGGATTTTCTGATACATGCACAAACACGAAACGTAATAGCCACTGATGCTTCCGTGAACGAAGAACGGGCAGGCGTAGGAATTGTCTCCCAGTCGCTGGGCTGGTCATTCGCTGTGAGGTTACCCGATTTTACTCCGGTTTTCGAAGCTGAACTCATGGCCGTCATCATGGCACTGCGAAAACTCCCGACAGACGAGATCAGGGCGATAATAATAACTGATTCGCTCTCAGTATGCACAGCACTTACAGCTCCACATACCTCTCGTACCCTCAAGACATTTCGATCTTTAGTTCCGTCTCAGCTGAAGCACCTAAAACTAGTATGGGTCCCAGGTCACTGTGGCTTAAAATTAAATGAAATGGCTGATGCTTTAGCGCGCGCATCGCTAGATCTCCCAATAATCCAGGTTCTTCCAGTGGTAGAATATTTCACCGCAATCAGATACAGAAAATTGGCAATTCACACCGATAGGATGGAAACAATAACAATGTGGACGGAATACAAACATCTCAACTTCCCATGGAAGTCTCAGTGGAGCCAATCTAGACAATCTGAAGTTACGATCACCAGATTTCGATGCCGTGTCCCCCCATTAAATCTATACTTGCACAGAGCTGGTCTGACGATATCGCCCCTATGTCAATTCTGCGGAGAACTAGAAAATATTGCACATTTCTTTTTGTCATGCCGAAGATATTCAATTATTAGATCACGACTGCTCATTACTCCGCTGTTAAAAATAGGCTTAAACTTAACTGAAGAAATTATACTAAGCTTCGGAGCCTCAGGGTTGGGATACTGCCATAGGGATGCCTTCAATGCCGTGTGTAATTTCATGCAAACCACTAAACGTGTACCATTTTAATCTTCCTTCAAAAACGCTCTTTAATAAAATGCGGTTCAATATATCTAATCTCACCAAATTGCTCTGATCAGGTTAATACGGCTGTCTGAAATACGAGCGCAATAGCATAATTTTTGAAGTATTAATTTGATGTCTTATTTATTATTACCATTTCTACTCTTAATTTTTTTTTAACCATTTTACATTCTTCGAATAAGATTTTAAGCTTCAACTACATATTCTTGGCCCATCCCCCAGAGTGGGTACGTGCCATAGAACAGAAGGCAAAACAAACAAACAAGGTAATTCACCGCGTTGTTTTGAGAGAGATTTCTTTGATGAGACACTAGTGGTGCCAAGCCTGAAACCGTGCATGTAGGGAAGGGTGTTTCAGCTCCACTAACGTCGTCGGAAAACGGCGTCGGAATGCAGCTTACCCTAAGGTGTTTCCTCTTCTTCTCTCTTCTTCTTCTTCTTCTTCTTCTTCCCTACGTGCCCGGTTTCAGTTACCTACGGCATGTAGGGAAGGGTGTTTCAGCTCCACTAACGTCGTCGGCTATTTGTTGGGCTAACCTTCTTCATTTTTAGTGGACCGGTGGCGAGTGAAGCACCATCACTTTGCAGGTATGTTTCAAGAAGTGGTGTTTCAAACATAGGTCGGCAAAAAATCTGGGGCTCACTCAGGCTCACTCATGTAATATATTTTGCCATTAGTGCTCACTCGTACTCAGACTCACCAAAATTTTCCTCAGCCAGGTTCGCTCGGATTCAGACTCACTAAAATTTTTCTCAGTTGGTCTCACTTGAACTTAAACTCACCTAATTACTACTCACTCTGAATCACTCAGACTCAGACTCAAGGCTCTATCTGAGTCGGAGTGAGTCTGAGTAAGTCGACTCATGAGTGAGTTTGCCGACCTATCGTTTCAAATAGACGACTTTACCGTAGAAATCCACGTTTGTGTCTCTGGTTTTGTATAAGAAACTTGAGCGCCTTGGTAGATTTCGTCGGGGATTCTGACATCGCTGCTAAGCCAAACATAATGTTTTAGGAAGTAACGACGAACCTTTAAGTAATAATATGCATAGTATGGACCGGTGGCGAATAGTGGGATATGCCCTATTTTTGTGGCGCATACCCGTTTATGATGGACCATGACTACGACATGACACGCAGACAAGCCGAGACCCTAAGGTGCTTCGCCCCTAAAAAACTCAGTGTCATTCTCCCCTGTGAAGGTGGGTCACCAGCTGAGCTGACGGCCCAAAATCCGATTTGAGAGTTATCTAAGGGGTGAGTAAGCGCACAGTTTTATTGCACCGAAGCTGCATATGGCTAGATCCTGGCGGGTTGCGCCCGTAGACAGAAGACGCGTAAAACAACAATTTTCGGCGCCCCTCGCCAATTCGCCCTCGCGCTTTGAGGCTAGCTTACTTTGTAAAGACGAATATACCTGAAGACCATCCGTGGGTTAGGACGGAAGTGCCTGATAAATTTTACTTCTACCTCACTCATAGTGATAGCAAACGCGAACTACGATTAAAGATGCCCACAATATCACGTGCACCGACACTCACTCATCCGCAAGTAAAAAAATAAGAAAGAAAGAAAGAAAGAAAGAAAGAAAGAAAGAAAGAAAGAAAGAAAGAAAGAAAGAAAGAAAGAAAGAAAGAAAGAAAGAAAGAAAGAAAGAAAGAAAGAAAAAGCAAACTAATCAGTAGAAAGCAGCATAATCGGCAGAGCAGCAATGAGTATAAGGTGTACGTCCCTCACGTTTCATGAAGTGTGACCGATGCGTGCAACAAAAGCGAATGGGCGGGGTCTCCTTTTTTTTTTGTGAGCGTTCGTGTTGCGCCGTTCTGACCTCGTTTATGGGTTACTTAACGGATATGAAAAACATGGAGGTGCCGGGGAAATGACGCGGATAAAACCGGAGAAGCGAGGTGGCAAACTCTATAACGAGGTCTTTTCACTCAGAGGAGCTTCGTTGGCACTGAAGCCTTTGTTTGAAGCCTCGTCGGACAATGGGAAGATTAATATTGAAAGACGCTGCTTTTTGTGTCGGAAATTATGGCACCGAGTCGCTTTAACACTTCTCTTCTCTTTCTTTTTCTTTCCCCCTTGTTTTTTCTCTGCGCGATTAAAATGTGCTCTTTCTCATTTTGTCTCGTTTCATCCATGTGCATAACAATACAAAATTACTCTATGGGCTTGACACCTTTCAGGCCGCGGGCGTAGAACCTATTGCACACCGGAAGTGAAAGCTTGCGTTCATATATCGCGATTTCTTTTTTGGTACATGATATATCAGATGTGTACGGTTTTAGAAAGCACCGCCTACGTCTTTTAACATAGGACGAATACATACAGTAAAAAGAATTATAGGAGCCGGCAATGAACAAAAGAAAGGTAACAACTTAGATGTCACAAGACACAAAGGGCTCTAAGATAAGCTCACAAATGAAATAACTCAAAACGCATTAGAAAATGATCAGCGCTGGAAATCATTTCAACTGCAGAAAATACCACTCACAAAACAGATCGCGTTTTGTACTCGTTTGGAGACAGGGGCCTCAGTGTACTTATGATGCTATTAGCATTGACAAGGCACTGGCTTTGTACTTTGTCAATTACATTGCAGCAATGCACAATCTGAACTTCTCGAGTAACAGCATACAATAAGAAGTATGCTCTAAGTGGTCGAAGTACGCACTAGGGGCAGGATATCGCTATCGCGTTCAACTCTTAAAGGCGAAGCTTCAGCGTCCCCCAATTCTTGACCTCCGCACGTTTACTAATGAAGCGGCTAAAAAAGTACTTGGTTTGGAAAACACTACGAAACCTTCTCAACTAACCTCGGCGAGAACAAGTGCGCTTCGCAAGGACTTTCACTGTACAGAGCTCGCGGATTGAAACACGAAAATTTAGGGCTACGTAATGCACCCGCTTTCTTTTCCACCGTCCACGGTTCGTGTCGTACCGGCCTAATTTTGACTCGGACACTTACATCAGAGCCACCATTACCTATAGCGGCCAGCTTTGCAGCGACCTGACGCTGTTATCATGAGCAATTGCTCATAAAAAAACGATGTCGCGTTTCAATTCGTTAGTACTGTACGCACCATTGTCTACGTTATAATATTAAGATTAGGATCTAGAAAAAGCCTTCATCAGCCGCAGCCCGATGTGTCCTAACCAAGCCCAATGGGCTCGTAATGTGAGGACAATGGGCTCATCACCAGTGAGTGGCTGGACAATAAGCTCGTCCGCGCGGTACACCTAGACGCACAATAACCTCATCAACTGGAATTACGCCAACGTCTACAGTCGAAAATCAACGCTGCATAGCACGTTGCTACTGTTGCGAACGGCCACAGCACGTGCATGCCGTCGTTTTACGAGTACTAAGACGAAAATTTTCAGTTTTTTTTTTTTTTTAGTCATACGAAAGGCCAAGTCCTCAAGAGCCTAGAAAATGTACTGGTAAGTGTGGGTGCACCCCGAAAAAGTAATTACAGTATGTTTTTAAATGTTAGTTTCGTTTCCTACTGTACCCTGACGTCACAACACGGTATGAGCTTCTAGTTACGTGCTCGCGCAAGAAAGATATCGTGACGTTTCCACGGCCGCTCCATTACTGGCTCCGTTGGTGCCGCACAAGCACCCATTTTGAATGTTTTGGTGCATGAGGTCATCACAACTATCCATACTAGTGCGTGAAGTCACCAGAACTGACACTGCAGCCTGACATCACGCTAGTGTTGATGTCAGTAGGCGCGCCATGCGAAAGTGAACTTTAATGTCAAAATAAAATATCAGCATTTACTGAGCTTCACACTTGCGCGGAGCCGTCTCTTTATACAGGAGATTTGTATGGCAGAGTAAACTCACCTTCGAAAATTCGTGTCAGTACCGATTTAAGACACTTGAGCAACGCCTGTGAAAACGTTTTGCTGAACACTGAAACTCCATCCGGCCGACGTAATGTGCTCGAACTACTCGGCCACAGAGCTAACGCGAAAGTTTTTCGTGATGAAATCGCAGCTGGCGTGGCATTTCGGGGTTTGCTTTCCAGCTAATTGTGTAATCGTGGGAATAACACCCTCAGGGTTGCAACCGAAACCTCCTTGGTTGCGACCGAGCTAATCCTCGTCTCACCTTTAGTTGGCCTCGGCAAGCCTCTGCGTCTGACCAATTTATAGCTTTGAGTCCCACATTGTATTGCGTTGGCCACACCGACGCTTGCAAGGATCACTAGCGCAATGTAGTTTTGAGACGTTTCGCAAGCCTGCGTACACGACCGAGTTCGTTACATTAGTGCTGTCGACGTGGAAGCATCGCGAAAGTACGCTCTTACAGCAGCTTATGGCGCAAAGCGTCTACGCAAATATTTAGGATACTTGCAGAATACGAGTTCTGCAGTTACACGTAAATACCGACGCAAACTGGAAACAATAAACTATTAATAATTATACTAGTGCGGAAACTTCTAGCAACCAAAAGTCTTTCCATTCTATTTGTAACGTCCGTATTTCGTCGTGTGTGTTAGAACGACAGCTGAATCACGCAGACATTGAAACCAACGAGTCGCGTTAGACTTTTTTCATTGTTTTATTTTTCGAGCACGTTCCTATACGTAGGCGTTTCATAGCATCCGCTTGCTGTCAGGCTTCAAAATAAAAGTACTAATTGATGACGCGGAGCCTATGTTTCATTTCCTTAATGTTCGTAACCTTTTAAGCCTTGCAACAACCAATACAAATACGAATTTATGTTCAGCTGAACTTTGGTAACACGTCTGGCGTACCATTGTCGTCTTTACCACACTTTTCCAAGTAATCGTCAAAAGCTTCATTAAAAGAGCTTACTGCCTCAGGAATCGACTGCCGCAAAAATTTTTAGAATCTGTCAGGTACGAGCGGAGTTACAGGGATTTCTCGCATGCTCCAAGCGCTTTCTCTCTCTTCTCTTACCAGTGAGCGCGCTGAAAGCTACGCAGGGAGGGGATGACAAGGGGGCAAGAACATGCGTCCCTTCGTCAGCACGCTTCATGACCTTGAACACTTTATTTTCTTTTTTTCTTCGAACGCGCGGCTTAGTTTCAGTGTGATCGCGAGCGAGCGCGCGGGCACGTGGCGACATCCCGCGGCGGTCGCGGTAACTATGCGGCTCACGTTTCTCAAGTCAGCCAATGGCCATGGACTTTGGGCTTATGGAGCGGTCGTTTCGGTACATGGCATCATTTGTCGAGAGAAGAGGGAGCGATTTCTAGTTGACTTTCAGAATTAATTGTAAATTGCAGGCCGCGTTCCGCGCTATAATATTTGGCTCACATATTCTCAGGAGACTCTGCTACCGATCGGCAGTGTTTTCTGACCATGCTTAAAGGGGCACTTGAAATTTGCTTTAGGCACGCTTATTAATTTTGTGTTACGTTAACTTGTCAGGTTCGCATGCATTATATAGATGCAAGTGTCTCTTTAATATAGGGAACTTCATCAATAGGGAACTTTATCATCAATAGGTAACTGGGCACTAAGAGCGCCCAGCACTTCTCTAGTGACAAGAGACCAGACGCTTTGTATGGCCCGTGCCATATCCTAGCAAAACTCCTTTCGTGCCAGTGCAGCGTGGTTGGAAACATCAGACGCCATGAATTTTTCTGGCCATGAAAATCCGAACGTTGAGTTTTCCAAGCCAGCAACCATATACAGGGTGTTTCAAGAAATGTGTCCAACCTTCTCTAAACATCAGGAAAATGCTATATTTGATTGCTGCCTTCAGAATTGGTTTTTCTGCAGTGGCAGGGATTTTAAGATGGTTAAAGAAATTACTTGAGAGTGTAATTTAAAAAGTTAAATTAATTAACTTTTTAATTAATGGAGTTAGGTGGTTGTGTCAAATGGGAGAATTGAAGTTCTTTATGCCAGAAACCCAACCCAACCTTGAGATTTCGAAAAAGTCGCATCTAGTAATAATTTCGAAGTAATGAAATTCAATCAAATTCAATGGCGAAACCTAAACAAAAATATGGAGGAACGCAACTGCCATATTCTTCTGAGACGTCCAAAATGAGTGAATGACTTTTTGTGTAGCGCTAGGCATCTTAAGATGGTAAGAGACATGACTTGAGACAGTAATTAAGAAAGGTAAATTAATTACCTTTTTAATTAGTGAGGTTAGGTGGCTGTGTCAAATTGGGGAATCGAAGTTCCTCGTGCCAGAAAACTATTCCAAAATTGAGATTTCGAAAAAGCGGCCTCTAGTAATAATTACGAAGTAATGAAATTCAACCGAATTCGATAGCTTTCGCTGTTGAAAGCCGTTGCATTTTGTTGAATTTCATTACGCCACAACATTTACTAGAGAACGCTTTTTCGAAATCTCAAAGCTCAGATGGGTTCCTCGCATGAACAACTTCAATTCTCCCATTTGACACAATCATCTAACTCCACTAATTAAAAAGTTAATTAATGTAACTTTCTTAATTACTGTCCTAAATGATCTCCTTAACTACCTTAAGATTCCTGGCACTACAGAAAAAGCAATTCTGAAAGCCCCGAGCAAATATCGCATTTTCCTGATTTTTTTAGAAGGTTGGACACATTTCTTGAAACACCCTGTATATAGTGCATGGATTTCAGTCATGCTGCTGGATGTCAGTGGTAGCGCTAGCCGTGACCTTCTGGAGAAGCATATATATATATGCTTCTCCAGAAGGTCACGGCTGGCGCTACCACTGACATCCAGCAGCATATATATGCTTCTGAAGCATATATATATATATATTCAGAAGCATATATCCAGAAGCATATATATATATGCTTCTCCAGAAGGTCACGGCTGGCGCTACCACTGACATCCAGCAGCATATATATATATTCAGAAGCATATATCCAGAAGCATATATATATATATGCTTCTTCAGAAGGTCACGGCTGGCGCTACCACTGACATCCAGCAGCATATATATGCTTCTGAAGCATATATATATATATATATTCAGAAGCATATATTTATATATATATATATATATATATATATATATATATATATATATATATATATATATATATATATATATATATATATATATATATATATATATATATATATATATATATATATATGCTTCTCCAGAAGGTCACGGCTGGCGCTACCACTGACATCCAGCAGTATATATATGCTTCTGAAGCATATATATATATTAAGAAGCATATATCCAGAAGCATATATATATATGATTCTCCAGAAGGTCACGGCTGGCGCTACCACTGACATCCAGCAGCATATATATGCTTCTGAAGCATATATATATATTCAGAAGCATATATCCAGAAGCATATATATATATGCTTCTCCAGAAGGTCACGGCTGGCGCTACCACTGACATCCAGCAGCATGACTGAAATCCATGCAGAGGGAGGTCACTTTCACTGCTGCCTCGGATAGGTTCAATTAGCGGCCGATACGCTGGTGGTTTTGCGGGAGCCGAGGCATTGGGAACTTGACGGTGGGCGTGGGAATTGGGACGCTCTTTCTGATGAATATTTGATCGGCCTCCTAAGTGCGTGGTCTTTTCAAAGCCGTCGCAAAGTATGCGGGCGCTCTCCATACTGAATGCGCAGTTTTATACATAAATATGTTATAGATATGTATAGCTTCATGGTTACAGAAGCAATTACTGTCGTTATTGCATGCGCGTTGATACTACATACTACTGAAACTATAGTATGTAAACTACTGTGTTCGCGCATGCTCTTGCATTATTACTTTCTCCTTAATCACGAAGACAGCTTAGGCGCTGAGCCGTGTTCCCGCAAGGGCTGCATGAGATGGCGTTACATTCTCCTCCTCCTCCTCAAGGACCACATCAGAAACACATTCTTTAACGATGCTGGGAGCTCTCCCGAAGGTGAACTAATGGAAGACATCAGATCAACTTCCACCGCGAGACAGTCTAGTACACCTTATCTAAGCAACTTTAGTATTGGCGTTCGTTTTCCGGCGAAATACAACCACCGCGGCGAGGAATCGAATCTCTGATTACTGTACTCATCGTCAGAACACCATTCACTGATCTGCTCTGACTGTTTCCTGCGCCTTCGATGCGTGGTGTATATCTCGGTAATCATACTCTTGGAGCTCTAATACAGTACGAAGTGCACTTGACCACTTCCGTGTTGCTCCTTTGTCTTTTTTTTTTGTTCCTCATATCTTTCCATAACGAAGATCCTCGCCGTGCTCCCATCAGACACGATCTATTCGAAGCGCCATTACGTAATTGAGCAATAAACATTTTGCTTTCCTTTCTGCACCTCAGATATGCTGCTGCCATAGAGGCCTTGCAAGCAGCGCATCATCTTTCAACATGAGCAAAGAAAATCCGGGTTCTCATCAACTGTGGCCCCTTAGTAATTGCTGCGGACGTAGACGCTGCAGTCATAAAACCCCATAGTACTTGTTTCCTTCGCTAGCCTTCCGGCGTGTCCGCATCTACAAGCGTTATACATATATAGCGCATGTCCCGGCGCGCGCGTATGAAGCGTCTATATGGTCACAGTGTTTATTACGAACCCTTACTGATATCGCCACACCGAAAACTGTGATGAAAGGGAGTGGATCAATCCTTCGTTTCGCTTGACTGCCTCTAAGCAAAGCACCAAGACTCACGTCACAGTATTGCTATTCTTGTTTTGTAGGTGCTTTTCTGTTGTGTCTATCTTATGGAGACACTGTGTATGTGCAGTTCTTCACTGATTCCATCGCAACTTCGTGCCGTTGCTGTTCTAAACCAAAGAGAGTGCTCGAAAATTTCGCTTTGTTGTCTTTTTCTCCCGTATAGAGAAAGGCAGGGGGATCTAAACAAGAGAGAAAACATTCAAGATTAGAAATCGTGTAGTATCACTAAAAAAAAAAATAGAACAAAAATATTGCGTACAAGAGCTATTTTAACCTTATTGGCCCTAGATAAATAAATATCTTGTATATCGAAGCGTTTTCCGCATACTAATATTTCTATTTCATTTATGCGTTACTGCTAGCCGAGCCGTTTTCAGTAGCAGGCTGGACGTGCAATGCGCAATGAAGCAAGGTTTACAGAAACGTTAGCACGCAATAACATAATAATCATGACAACAAATTAACAATTTTTTCAATCCTCTCAGAAAGTTCAAAGTTAGATCTTAAATGTAAAAAAAAATACGACTATGGGCTTCTTCTTTATTTCTTTCCGCATGAGCTGCTACATATTGTCGGCTCAAGTATATAGGTAGTATATTTTGTTGTAATGCGGCACGATGTATTTTAAATCGTCACGTGCCTACAACGTAAGCACCACTCGAGACGTTCGATATACTCTACCACGACGAGATTGAAAAATAATAACAAAAGTCGTCTAAAAGAACGGTGCTGGAAAAGCAACAGGTAGAACGAGAGCCGACGACAGTGATCTACCTAGGATACTGAATATATCACCCTAACAAAAAAAAAAAGATATTTACCTATAACAAAAAGAGAACCTCCCACGTGCCCGAATCGAAAAAGTGGGAGGCGGAGAGTGAAAAGCATCCCCCTCCCCAACCCCCTACTCCAGCTCCCCCCGCCCCTTCTACTGTTGAACACATCTTCAGTCATTCAGTCTCACAAAGCTACACATCACGTTCATCAAAAATACAACAAAAAACGAGGGTTATACATCACTTAAGGAATAACCGACACAACCATAGAGCTCGCCCCTTCTTGCCAAGAACGTCCACCAAAATCACGCTTCGCCACGTACGTACATGTAGACGATCGAAGACAAGCGATCTGACGAAGATGGAGCACCTCTGGGACACGGGTCGACAGCCTCTTCTTTTTGTTCACGTTGTATACGCGCCTCGAGTAATTGTGCGTCGAACATGCGCACCGTACGAGCGCGCGCGGACTCGCAAGCGTATTCACTCTATAAGAGCCGCATAATATTTATTGAGAGTTCCCCGTCCTCTTCATTCACTCACTACATTCTCGTTCTTTAGAAAACGCGTATGGATGACGCATAGCACGTGAAACCCATAACCCGCTTCCTTCTTTAAGCTCTTCCTTTTCTTCCGTGTTAGCGTTCGTCAATTTATTATTCCGTCCCCGGCTCGGATTTATCTTAATTTATCTCATAGATATGCGCGAATGTTTTTTATTAATACACCGTTGATCACATTTCCGTCGTAGCGTCTCTGCACGAATGACGTTTCCCGGAGGACTGATGACGAAAACCGTGCTATAGGGGGAAAAAAATGATATGGGTTTGCTCATCGGGAGCAGGTATAACTCACAAACGAGGCAGGGAGGTGTGGAGAGTAGGTGTGTGATACATCGTTGCCTCATGCCAGATATATCTCAACGTGTGTACACAGTTATGAAATTGATGATCCCCACTTGGTCCATGGGCGTGTAGGCGTGTGCAGGCTCAGCGGAACTGAACTTAGGTGGTCGTGCGGTTACGTTTGTGTACGGCTCTTCGACGAGATAAGACGCTAAAAAGGAATACAGATCAGTCGCCCTACACGGCGGTACATGTGCATCAGAAAGGTAGGCAAGTTAGTTGCACGAAAAACTCGGTCAATTATTTGCTTTTGTTCGTTCTAATCCGTCGCGCACTCCGTCCACTCCAGAGGTTTGTTCGGACGTCTACTTGAACAACATATTCAACGTGTTCGCTTGCGGTATAATAGCTGAGCCGTAATTTGTAGCGACGCCATTTTCCAGTACCCGCCGTCGTGGATTGCCGTCTATGGCGTTGTGCCTCTAAGCACGAGGACGCGGGTTCGATTCCCGGCCACGGAGACCGAATCTCGATGGCGTCTAAAATAAATAAATAAACAAACGCCCGTGTACTTAGCTTCACATAAGGAAACACAGGTGGGTAAAATTATTGCGGAGTCCTCCAATACGGCGTGCCTCATAATTATACCGTGATTTTGGCGCGTAAAACATTGTAATTTAATTAAACTTTTATTTAACGTTCTTCAGTGGTTAGAGCGAAGTATCTCCTGCGTTATCAATGTAATCAGCCGGCTGGGAACCGTAGAGGAACAGGGGTGGCATGTAATCTAACAGAAGGTATCGCTACAGAATCACTTTATTCCAAGATTTTTTATAAACTGCTGTTATGCGTATTTGTTTAAAGCACTACAGCAGAAAACTACATTCACACCGAGACAGAGGCGACCTGAAAGGTTTCCACACAGGTGGAAACACAGTCAAAGCGGGAAAGAAATCGCGAACATTTGGAGAGGCCTTCCATCAAAAGAACGCGTCGGCTGTCAAAGGCGGTCAGCACATACGGGTCATTTGAGCTGACTGAGCAGCTTTAAAACCATCCCAGCGAAGCAGTTCGGGCTTTCAGCTGAAACCAGCGAGAGAGACTGCGACCTCCGCTTCGTTCGAATTCGCGAGGTTTGCCTCCTCTGTGTTCCCAACCACGCGAAGGAAATGGGCGTGTTCTTTCTTTCTTCGTTTATACGTAATAGGTTTTTGCCTTCGCGTTCTACGAAGGCAGAGCTATGCCTGCAGCAAGACGGTGAGATGGGCTAGTTGGTGAACATTCATTTTGAAGCACAAAGCTTATAAGCGCACATAAAACGAGGACCGAAGATATAAGAACTTGACATGCCTGCTTCAGATCCCAAGGTGGACTACAGCTGGGAAGTGCACACACGCAGTACACTCACTCACTCACTCACTCACTCACTCACTCACTCACTCACTCACTCACTCACTCACTCACTCACTCACTCACTCACTCACTCACTCACTCACTCACTCACTCACTCACTCACTCACTCACTCACTCACTCACTCACTCACTCACTCACTCACTCACTCACTCACTCACTCACTCACTCACCCACTCACTCACTCTATGACACTGAAATCCACAATTTCTTGAAAAATGGAACGTCCAAGCACAAGAGAGGCAAATAAAAAAGTTACAAGCCCTTCCTTCCCCTGTCGAGAAAGGGGGAGTAAGAGAAGGTTGCACCTGACGTACTACTATTCCTCGCACTTGTGCATAAACACGAAAGACAACGGTGTTCGTTCTCCTTCAACTCTGGGTCCGCCGCTCTTCGTCGACGTATGGCATCGTCTTCGCGTTCCCTCACCTTTAGATCCGCAGCTCTGCGGCAGCTCTTCGTTGACAGTAATGAATTAATTAATCAATCAAGTGTTGGGATTTAACGTCCCAAGGCCACGATATGATTATGAGGGACGCCGTAGTGGAGTGCTCCGGATATTTCGACCACCAGGGTTCCTTTAACGTGCACCTAAATCTAAGTACACGGGCTTCAAGCATTTTCGCCTCCATCGAAAATGCGGCCTCCGCGGCCGGGATTCGATCTCGCGACCTTCGGGTCAGCAGTCGAGCACCGTAACCTGTGCACGAAAAGCGGGCCATAGCTCAAAGCGGTCATCTATCTATCTATCTATCTATCTATCTATCTATCTATCTATCTATCTATCTATCTATCTATCTATCTATCTATCTATCTATCTATCTATCTATCTATCTATCTATCTATCTATCTATCTATCTATCTATCTATCTATCTATCTATCTATCTATCTATCTATCTATCTATCTATCTATCTATTGTCATGACGATGAGCGGCAGCCTAGCTTGGGCCCTCGTGCTTGACCAGCACGAGGAAGGGAAAGACGAGGAGAATAAGAACAGCCGGCCTGCAGCAAGGGCGTTGTCTCTGTTCTCTTCCTTTACACTATCTATCTATCTATCTATCTATCTATCTATCTATCTATCTATCTATCTATCTATCTATCTATCTATCTATCTATCTATCTATCTATCTATCTATCTATCTATCTATCTATCTATCGATCTATCTATCTATCTATCTATCTATCTATCTATCTATCTATCTATCTATCTATCTATCTTAGAAAGAGAGAGACAGCAAGCTGCTCGTCATCAACCACGCAATTCGTCAAATCACTAACCCTCTGTTATCACTCCACGCCCGTGTTGTCGCAACACGCGTCTCTTTGGGAGAAGCGGGGAAGGGGAAGACGAGAAATGCTGATGGAAGAGCGCGTGAGAAGGCAAAAACGAAACTATAAATATCGGGGGTACAGCGGAACGAGGCTAGTGGCCCGTGCTGAAACTCCGTGGCTTCGTACTAAAGCGCCCCTAGCGCGATCGTGGCTCCAACGCTCCACGGTGAGGAATGGAGCCACGGAAGGAGCAAGCAATTTGTCGACGAGAACACGGGTGCGCTGCGCGCGGTGTTTAATCGGATAATGATGGCGGGCGCAGCAGCGCCAGTGATGAAATATACCCCCGAGTCAGTCGTTTGCGCCAGACGTGCTCGATGCGGGCCCTTCCGCAATGGCAACGCCGTCAACTGCACTGCCGGAGGGAGAGACTGACCGCTTTGAGCTATGGCCCGCTTTTCGTGCACAGATGGCGCGCACAATGCGCAGCGCACGCGCAAGAATGACAAATGAAGCTCGTTCACAGAAACAACGCACGTGGTAAGCGTGTTGCGTGTGCTCTGTATACAAAGCGAGCTACAGCTGCTAGGGTTAATGTACGGTACACGAAGCGTCCGAGTTATGTCTCATTCTTTTTTTTTCTTTTTTTGACAACCGCAGTGCAATTTTGGCTGTGTGTTTGTGTATCACCGACAGTATATACTTCGGCATTCACAACATTGTTTCCATTAATCAAGGAGCAGGAGAAAAGAGGTTTGGGAGGTGGCACCCTAGGTGTAGTAGTTCGCATCCACACAAGGGGTGTGTGGATGCGACTAGCGTAAAGGCTCGGTGGCCTTCGTCTTTCATTTCGTTTTCCCCGCCGGCCATGTTTTGCAAAGCTGTTGCGCATCGTGCCACATTGCAGCAGTAAAATCTGCGGTTGCCTTCACTGATAAAGGAGCCTGTGCGACGTGAGCCGCAAGTTCATGTCAAGCGTAGGCCGCAGTAAGGACAACGTTTTTTAATGTTTCTAAAGTTTTAATGTTTTTTAATGTTTTAATATGCTTGAAACCGTGAAACACCGACAAATGCATTAGAGGAATATCCCTCAATGACAGCGACATTTCAGCTGTTAGGAGAACCGAGAACATCCCACATGACCGGCTAACTGCGGTTTTTGTGAATGAAGAGAAAAACGAACCGGAGTACACTCAATACGCTGCAAATGGCGGAGAAAGTGCCATATATTAGCTACCGTTCATCGTGTGAAACGAAAAACTTGGCGGGAACTCTCTGCTGGGAAATTGTCAGATAATACGTAAGCATTATTCCTAATTGCGTCGCTTAAGCAACATATAGCAATCCAACCTGTTATTAGCTCTTATTTAGCCAACGTTAGACTTCCATGAGTAGCCATTATGCGGGGTTGCCCACGCGACCCCCACTCCTCCTCTCGCGCTTGATCATGTGACATGCAACATTAGGCGCGATTCAAGCGACCTTCCTTCTCGGCACACTCTAGCCGTAGCGCTCGCTGCGTGCAGCGCGTGCGGCTCTTGGGCTTTATACCGACCATGACGGCGAAATTGCACAGGATCGTCGCAACAGTGCCACGATAATAAACTAAGTGGATATTGCACTTCCTTGAATAGATTATTGCTTATCGCATCATTCGCGAGCCGTTCAAACGATTCAGCTGCGAAATCGCCGTTTCGAAAAAAAAAGTCGCTTTCACGAATACGCTCGTGGTCATTGCAAGCAGGGGCGTAGCCAAGGGGGGGGGGGGGGGGGTTGGGGGGGGTTCAAACCCCCCCCGAAATTTTTTAGTTTTGCTTGCGTATATATACACGCACACACACAAACGCACGCACGAACATACATAAAGTATGGTTGAACCCCCCCCCCCCCCCCCCGAAAAAAATTTCTGGCTACGCCCCTGATTGCAAGCCTTAATTTTTATTTTTAGGATCACCCTCACATTTTTACAAGCACGTGAAAGTCGTTTCAACCTCAGAGAAATACTGGCATCTATGCTATACGCTCTAAATGCAAACATTCGCTACAAAACTGCTCGTTTGCGCGAGGGACAGAGCATTGTGTCGGCCGAACTTATACTCCGGTCGTTATATGCATGAGAACGTGCCTCGTTCTCTACGTAGAACGCCGCGGATGCCCTCCTGTTTCACTGCCGCACAGGCCACTAACTCATGGCTTAACTGCTCGTACATAATGGCCAGTGCACCCTCAGTGGGTCCTTCCCCGCTCTGCTGCCTAAGCTCGAAGGGCGCGGCTGAGTGCACACGCAAAAGGAGCAGGCGGCGAGTGGCACGTTTTATCCGTTGGTTGATTGCCACCCGAAACTACCAGAGTGTTCGCGATGCATGTATCTATAGGAGAGCTGAAGCGCTAAAGGGGCGCATAGGCCTGTAGGAAACTGTTGATACAGACGTCGTCGAATGTTCGCGAACGCCAGCACCACGTGTTTGTTGACGTATCGCGGCCTCTGCGGCCCGCAGCGCGACACCCCCCCCCCCCCCCTTTCCAGTACCGTTGTTAATTTGAGGAAAGGTCACTAATGGTGCGCCTGCCGGAGAGTGGAGCGTGTATGCATACGCGTGGTGGATAAACTTGGGCTGCTCAAGCGTGAACAAAGGAGCGAGCCTCACCCGCTGCGTTGTCGCACCACGCCAGTGCACAAGCTGCACGGTGATGTGGTTGTAAATGATTTCAAGGAAGCGCTCCAGTGTGCAGAATTGTAGGGCTTGTAGGCCTGTTCTTGCCTGTTTGCGACATTCGCCGTAAAGACGCACCCCTCGCAGTTTATGTATTTTTCGCTGTGGCGCTGCATGACTTATTTACGGCGTAAGCTCATTACGGATTCCGGTGTGAGCACAAAGAAACGCAACTGCGGAAACGCGTGTATGAAAGGAGTTGAAAGTGACGCAAGGAAGTGCTTCCATATGACTAAGGAACTTCGTAAGGCGGGTGAGTGACAACCGGCTTGAGAAGGTCCGACACGGTGTCGCAGTATCGCAGCCGCACGATCCAAACAGGAATACATACGTGTGATTTGTGCTTTACAAGCACATTTTCATTAAGTAAGCCATCATACCAAAAAAAAAATGACTACCAGTTTCCAAGATCGTAAAGATGAGACCTAAAATAGTCTATGAACTAAAGTAACGTTATTTATCAAGCCATGAAAACACGACTGCCCGGGTGCAAGCACCACTAATAGTGTATGTGCACTTAAATCGCATGCAGTTTGTGTTCCTTCGCGCACGTCATAGAGCAAACTGAACTGTAGCTCAAGCTCCTGGCGCGTTGACATAAGCACCCGCCAGTGCAATTCAAAACAGGCGCACACAAAGCGTGGTGCTCAGACTGATTCACTCGTCTGTCCATGCACCAAGCACCAAGTTCGAGCGGACTACCAAACATGCAGCTATCGTCAGCCACCGTTATCGACAGCTTCGTAAACACGTCTTGACTAAGGTACGCGTTCAAATCCCGTCCGCAAATGATCGCTCGCGTGGATCACGTCACAGTATAGACATCTTGCATGTGACGTCATGGACACAGCTTCTGAACATACTAGCACTCCACGATGGCGGCTTTGATGACAAGCAAGTTGTGGTTAACCTGCTTCAATGTGACAACGACGTGGCAGGAACGCCTCTGTGCTTGTATAAAGAGATAAACTGCATGCGATGTTGTGACAACATTAACGTGACATTGTGAACGTCGTGTCCCCCCATGCTGGTGCTCCAACACGGCGGTGTCAGTGACGTCAATGCAAGCCATCCGTACCCGCCTTGGACATTTCCTCCTGGCAGTGAGCTATCTTGTAGTCGAAGCGGCGGTATCGGCTTCCCGCACACCCATGCTCAATACGATATAAAAGGCGAGCGATACGCTCGCCACGGTGGCGGCAGCGTTGTTATCCGATTCGTCACGTTATACGCAAAGCACGCGTTCGTCGCGTCCCGGACCCCCTTCGTATCCGGTCGAAACGACGGTGTCGGTGTATTTACCTCGACAGAGATCTCCGTGCAACTTCACTGCGCCCCCAGACACAAACTGTGAGCTCTGTGCACTCCCCCTTTGCGTTCATCTCGTTAGCGACTATAGCGAGAAGCTGAATAGAGACGCCAAAGCGCTCTAATGAGGCGAGTAACGCGCTTAATTGATCCAAGCGGCAACGGGCACTGTTCGCGAACGGTATACGCGATTCCGCGCGAAATCTTAACCCGCAGCCCCGACACAGTGTGTTTCTTCAGGGCACGCGAAGAAAAATTGTTTAACGATGCATGGCCCCTGCGTCAGACACAACTTGCTTTAGACGTATTTGCCAGCGTTTACTCGTTCTCGTTTCTTTTATTTCTTTTATTTTGCCACCACTATAAACTCTTTGGTAAGGTATGCCAACAAACCGGCACGTGCTCTAGGTAATGCAATAATATTAGCTACGCAAATAACGATTCGACACGAAAGAGAGAGAGAACGAGACGAGAAGAAGGAAAGGCAGGGAGGTCGACCAGACGCGCTTCCGGTTGACTAACCCACGCAGCGAGAACGGATTAAAGGGATAAAAAGAAGCAAAAAAAGCCCGGAGAATACGAAGAGCGCCGCTTCATAAATGAGTGAATATCGAAGCCACAAGTAGTCGTCACTGAGGTATGCGCGCCGAACACAGCGAAACGTTCAGTCATATATCTGCGCATACATTTCGCATTCAACGCGAGACAACACCGCAAATTGTTCACTTATATCCGTGCGAACCTCAAATAAATGCGAAATACATGCGATGTTTTGACAACATTAATGTGGCATTGAAAACGTCGCGTACCTCCATGCTGGTGCTCCATATATATATATATATATATATATATATATATATATATATATATATATATAGTGAGCGCTGTAGAGAAAGGCCACAGAAGAATAGCAAGACATGTCTATGCTGTTTTCCAGTCTGCATGAATCAAATTACAAATTGCATCTTTTCTATATACACCTTGTGGCTGTCGATTATCCATGAGTGACAGTTTCAGGCTGCCGTTTATCCTTGTCACGACTTCTATTTCAGGATCCTCGTCACACTGCATATGCATAAAATACATAAGTTGCCTACTTGTTCATTTCTTATCGGGCGACAATTTTTTTAAGCGTGTATGGTTTCATTATCAGGGGCCACTGTTGGCAACTATCCTGCTTCTTTCGTGAGATACGTCTACTCTGATAAACTTTTTTTTTTTTCGCAGGTGCGTTCGAACAGCGCAATTTTGGACCGGATCAGGCTGTCGGCAAAGAACCATGGTTTCCTGGAATAAGGAGACAATAGTCATCCAGGGATTGTCGCAAAAAACTTGGAGGACGCTTGAGCTTCGCCTTCAAAAGTAGAACGCTATAGCTTATGTCAGGCCCCGTGCGCATCGCCTTCTCAAATGCTAACGTGGCTTCGGTTCTCGGTGGATGCCTCAACCGTGCTGCAAGGAAACGAACGTCTGTGCGCGTACCATTGTGCATTTCAAGCTATCCTGGAATGTAGGCCCGTAGCCCTAGCCCCCCCCCCCCCCCCCGCACCCCGAAATTTTGGTGAAGTAGGTGTTTTTACCCAAAATAAATAATGAAAACAAGTGTTTTTCTTAAATAGTCAAGGTTTTTAGCAAGTGCCCCCCCCCCCCCCCCTGGAAAAAAAATTCCTGGCTACGGGCCTGCTGGAATGCCAAGTAAAGTTGCGGAGTTCCTACGCTATAATTCTTCCTTTTGCTAATCAGCGATGGGCCCACTATGTGTCCGTAAGACAACACGCGAACGTAGCTGCTCACTTTGCTGATGCTTTTGCTGCTGACGATGATTAAATATGTCTGAGCACTTTGTAATGAGTGGGCCTTTAGAGCACCTACTGTTGCGCAATTCACATGTTTTGACGCCTGGCACGATTCTACGCTTCTGCCACGCAATATTACATCCGTTAAGGAGGCTCCTACCGCTACATGACGTTCTTCTTGGGATATTTGCGGTATAGCACGCCCGTGCTTTCCAACGCCGGAAAAACTAACATCCGGGTCGTGCAAAGCATTCAAGGCCAAGTACTCCGCACATGCTTGGGGCTACCTCGGTGTGCTAACACAGTAGCAACGATTGCTATTGCTAAAGACCACCCGATCACTACATATATAACTGTCGACACACTCCGGGCACATATCCGTTACATATCCAGAGTGCCTGACTACTACCTCGCTAGCTTGCCACTAGAAAGACCAAAGGCGGCGTTTTCCAAGGTTGTTGCGGCTAACCAGCATTCCATCTCATGGAGATTCTCGCCCGCAACAATACCACTATCTCCGGAGTGGTGCATGAAACGGCCCACTGTGCACCTTGAAGTGCCGGGGATATCTAAAAAGGCAAGCCTGTCATCTGCAGGCCTCAAGCAGATCTCACTGGACCTTTTGCATTTGTCGTATGCTAACCGAATTCATGTTTACACATACGGTTCGGTCTCGGGAAGTTCGACAGGTGCCTTTGTGATACCATCTCGATCAATCACCGTCAAGTTCAAGACATCACACGTCACGACATCTACGGGCTCCGAGCTCGCCGCTCTTCAAGCCGCTATGGAGTTTGTTATGCAAGGATCCCCTAGTAGATGGGTCATATTCTGCGACTCCAAGGCAGCCCTTCAATGCGTGCGAAGTCTACGACGTGGAAACTACCACCAGTTGGTGCCTGATATCAATGCAATTTGTCATCGCGCCGCTAATCAAGGACACGACATTGTTTTACAATGGCTGCCGGGTCACTGTGGCATCAGTGGTAACCACCTCGCTGACGACGCTGCCCGATGTGCCCACGATGGTGCGCCCACACTGTTCATACCCTTGTCAAGAGTAGATGCAACTAGAGAACTTCGTCGCATCGCACATAATGCCACGCTTGCGCACTGGAATTCTCCGCTTAACTCCAATTCTCGCCCTAAGAACCTTGAATCATTACTCCAGCTACAACTGCCATCCAAGATTTCTCGACGTGACGCTACAATGCTGTGCCGGTTGTGGATCGGTGTAGCCTTTACTAACTCATTCAGCCATCGCATTGACATGGCCGATTCATCCATGTGCGAAAGCTGCAATTGTATAGAGACTATTGAACATCTCTTGTGCAACTGTGACCAATTTGATGAAGATCGCCGGACTCTCCAGTGTGCCTTCGGTAGCCTGGATGACCGGCCCTTTAATGAAGCAAAGATCTTAGGAACCTGGTCGCGCAGCATATCAGCCCAGAAAGCCACACGAGCCCTCCTGCGGTACTTGAAAAGAACCCTATTGAGCGACCGCCTGTGAAACCCGGCACTGTGTGTATGATGTGACATGTGTCTATCCTTCTCTCTCTCTCTCTCTTTACTCCCCTATTCCCCCTTCCCATGTGTAGGGTAGCAAACTGGACGCATTGTCTAGTTAATCTCCCTGGCTTTCCTACATTCCTTCTCTCTCTCTCTCTCTCATAAAGTGTTTTTTTTTTTTCGAAACAGTTTCAAGCAATGGCGTGGCTCTGGTGTAGAACACCTGCTTGCCATGCAAACGTCCTGGGTTCGATTCTCACTCGAACCTAGGATTTTTATTATTAATTTTATTTGCATCTTTCTCGATGCTTCGCTCACGGACAACACTGATTTTTCGCTCACAACCAATGACGCCGACGCCGACACCGACACCGAAATTTCTGCTAAACAAGCTCTTTAACGCTATCGCGTTAATGTTTTAAGGCGAAAGCCTTAGATGCCTCGTGGCCTCCGCGATTGGCACCGGCAACGCGCCCGGTGCCAATCGCGGAGGCCACGGATGCCTGATCAAACACGAAAATTGACCGTCGTCGTCGGCGTCAACACGAATGATGCAAAAAATCATCACGTGATGTCATCACCATAGACGTCATCATGACGTCACATATCTCCAAAACTTGTGGCGTCGCCATGACGTCACTGTGACGTCACATGATGACGCCATTGTATGTCATCGCCGCCTGGTCAAAGGTGGGCCGTTCACGTAGGCAGTGCAAAACCACGTTAGGAGCAGAAAGCTTTCGGAGAGTGGCGGGGGTGAGCACTCCTTTCAACACCCTGTGCACACTACTACTAATACTCACTAAATGGGACACCGCACTAATCCGCCAAGTTGTACGGATAGTAGCCAACATAGTACGTATGAGCCTATGCTGTGCAGTCACTCTGCGTGCTTCCCAGAAAGTGCTCAGTAAACTTTCTTTACGCTGTCTAAATGAAGTTTTGATGGGTGCCCTCGATCCGGAAGCGCGCGCATTTGGTGGCACTTCAGGGTAACTCGCATGCAGATGCTGCAGCAAGCGCAGAAAGGAGCTGGTTCGACCAGCGTTAATTATACGCGTACTCAATTAATTAAAGCTCGGCAGTGAAAACAGATCACCAGCCTCCGCCGCCGTGCAGCACTCGTCACGCAGTACGCCACCGCCAGCAGCCGAAACACTGGATTAGAAGGAAAAAGTCTCAGTGAGAGAAACAGAGAGGTCCTCCCCCAACCCCTTCGTTCTCAAGCCCTGCGGCATCATTGCCCTCTCGCTGCTTTCGCATTACTGCCGTTTTGTTCTTCGTTCCTTCATCGGCTTACCTCGCTCGTTTTTCTTTCTTTCTCTTCTTTTTTTTCAGATTTTATCTCCAGTGCTCGCTGTACTCGTCGCTTTATTTTCCGGCAGAACGGACACCCTGATTGAGAACCCGACAAGAGATGCAGACTGTGGGGCGCATCGGATGTGGTTCGCGTTCCGAACAAGTAAGAAGATGCGAGAGAGAAAGTACGCGCGTGGAAGCACATTTCCGTAGTTTGTTAGGGACAGTACTGTGCGGGCATAGTCACTCTAGAATATTTTCTTCTTTATTAATAACCATAATATCCCTGTTAGTTATTGATGAGTGTAACACGAACAGAACAGTTCAAACGAGAGCTCTCTTGAGAGGGAGAAGAAAGAAAAGGCGAGAAGACCAAATAGTCGCGCGTTCGGTTTGCTATCGTATACGCATGGAGTCGGAGATAAAGGGATAAAAAGAAGGAAAGAGAGAAGATACGGATAGTCACGTTACTGATACGTTTGCCATCCGCAGTTTTGATAAGACTGGACTTTTTTTTTTTTCGCTGTGAAGCGCCCATCTTTGGGTGGTAAAATGTAGAGGGAACATCCATTGTGTGCAAACGGGTCAGGAAAGAGTTTCGAAAAACAAACAAAATTCACAGCATATCCACGTGGTGAATGATGATGAGTGGGTCGAAGCTCCAGAGGGAATCATCGGTAAACCGTGAATCTTCTGTGTAACACCCCATCAATCATCATATAAAGAGTGAGAAACACTGTGTGTATATTACAAACATCAAACTTTTATTTTTCTTAATTAGATAATGCTTGGCTTGCGTTGTCCCTTCATTATCACGGCTTTATGGTCCGAGAAATGAAGGGATAGCGGTTCCTGTACGGGTTGCAACTGGAAATTTGAAAATACCAGGTCTATACACGTCCCTCGGATGGTCGTTGGTTTCATATGATCAAAGGACGTGCACGTGAGAGCATATTTGGCTGCCATATGTTGTATTAAGCACTCATTGTTCTTTTCGGTAATATCGACGTTCAGGTCACCGACTAACACAAGTGGTCTATTCTTATACTTGTCATAATTACACAATTCCACTCGACAAATTGGGTGCAAGGTACATGGTCATGATGATGCATCCATCAAAATCGATGGCAGCATATTCACCGTTGTGACTCTGTGTCGTTCTTAGTAGTTTCAGATCTTGTGCCTTTTCTGTTTGTTTTACGTATACGGCCACACCACCTGCAGGACGCTCTGCATCATCGATGCACACGACTGGAACGTATCCTTTGATATACGGTCTTTTGGCGTTCCACGTCTCGGTAAGACAGAACGTCCACCGCAGTAAGTATGGGGTCCCGTTCCACATCGTCTACGTGGGCATGCACAGATCGAACGTTGAGGAGGGCAATTGTAAACTCGTTGGTAGAGTCAACGTCTTCTTGCAGGGCTCAGAGGTACCGCTTCGTCAACGTGGGTAGTCGATGTTGGTCTAGACGTTGAAATTCGTTCAGCATTGCGCGTTACTTCTGAAATCATTGTCTTCAGGCGTCGTTGAAAACACGAGACGCAGTAAAGAAGAAAGAACGCCACACAGGCGAACACGCACGAGAGTCTCACTAGTCAACGTCGTCTTCTTCTTCTACTGCATACCGGAACGCGCGCTTCTCACGAACTAGAGGTGGCTACTACAAACAAACAAACGGAGGATGGACAGACCCACGGCATAAGGAGCTTCGCCTTTAAAAAAAAACATCGAACAAACATCGAACAAACATCGAACAACATGAGCTCACGTATCGAAAGAATCAGAACTGCAGTCTTCAACTACGCAGTGATGATTTTCACAGAAACACTGGTAACAAACATTAACGAGCTTTTCTGACTCGGTGCTCATCTCCTATGGTATGCGGAGTGGGTAGCGAAATATTTATGTATAATCTTTAATAAATCACTGCAGTTATGCACTGTCCCCGCAATATGGAAGACCGCCAAAATTATTCCAATACATAAAGCAGGCAGCAAAACCGTGGTCTCAAATTACAGACCAATATCACTAACTTGTTCTGTGTGTAAATTATTAGAACATATGATATTGAAACACATCAATATTTACCTAGAAAAAAAACATATCCTGTCTCCTGTACAACATGGTTTCCGAAAGGGACTCTCAACAATTACTCAACTTTTAGAAATAATTCATGATGCAGCCCAGTCTATTGATAACCATAAACAAATTGATCTAATCTTTTTAGATTTCTCGAAAGCATTCGACCGGGTTTCACATACAAAATTAATAAGTAAATTAGAAGTTACTCTTGGAGATAGTACAATTGTTCACTGGATTAAGGATTACTTAACCAATCGCTCACAATTTGTACAGTTACAGGACACCGCCTCTAGAACAACATCAGTCTCGTCAGGCGTGCCACAGGGCAGTGTCCTAGCACCAATATTGTTCACAATATTCATTAATGATCTTCCCCTCTCAACTAATGTAAAACTCAGGCTCTTTGCAGACGACTGCGTACTTTACCAAGAAATTAATACTCCTTCCGATCACCTAATCCTTAACAGAGCTCTAGAAGATGTACACAAGTGGTGCAAAAAATGGCAAATGTCCCTCAATGTTGGTAAATGCGTTTCCTTGGCAATAACCCGCAAAAAAAAAACAGGTCCAACTTCTCTTACACTATTGACAACTGTGCCTTAATCACAGTTTCTAACCACAAATATTTAGGAATAACGATTTCAAACGATTTGAGATGGGATGCTCACATTGATAACATTACTGGCACAGCCCTTAAAAGACTATTTTTACTGAAAAGACGCCTTAAGCACGCACCACCGAATACCAAACTAATAGCATATACAACCCTCGTCCGATCTGTACTGGAATATGCCAGCCCTGTCTGGTTCCCGTTTACCCAACAACAAATTAATAAAATAGAAGCGGTTCAAAGAAAAGCAATAAGGTTTATTTTTAACAAGTATAGACAGACAGACTCACCGACACATCTACTTAATAATGCTGGCATCTTAACACTACAAAACCGAACGAAACTAACAAGACTAAAATTAATGTTTCAACTACTACACAACATAATAAAAATAGATACTTCAAGGTATATATCTTATTTTCAAGGCAGACCAACCCGTCATAACCATTCCCATACTCTGGCCGAATACTCTTCCAACACTAATTGCTTCAAATATTCATTTTTCCCTCTAACCATTAAAGATTGGAATTCACTGAAGCCTACCCTAACGACCGAATCATCCATAAACTTGTTCACAACTGCGATTGAAAGCGAATTGATTGCCTCTCAAAGAGCACTAACGACATTACAACATCAGTAAACCCGCTAACGATGAGTCTGTGTCATATTACTAATACATAGTTTTTCTCTACTGCCTATACGAATGTAATATTTTAAGTGACATGTTCTTCGATTATTTTGTTGTTCATAAAATTGTTTGAACAATGTTCTCAATAGTAATGTGTACTCGCTGATCCTACGCTATGTTTACAAATGTATACCTTATCCTTTTGCAGTTGTTTTTGGCGATGATCTCGCCCATGTTTTTGTTACTAAAAATGTTTTTGTGTGTTCTTCTATCGCAATGTATAATGCATAATTTTGTATGTAATATTGACTTTTTTTGTGATTTTAACCATATATGATCTTGTGCAAACATATAGTATTTTTCATGTGCCTTCCCTGCTATAATCTCTGAAGAGATTGGCAGTATTGTTAATAATAATAATAATAATAACAAGTGACCTCTTCTAAAAGTTAATATGCCAGGGCCGATACATCGTCTTTTTTTTTTTTTTTTCTTGCGGGACTTAGATCAAACCTCGTGCTCAAACATGCGATATATTTCCGTGAGGACTTGAGTAGCTTGAGCGTCAGCAAGCTTGAACACTTGTTATATAATGGCGTACGTAAGCTCATAGTCCGTGTTGGATGCAGCACTGGCGTAGCCAGGGGGGCCAGGGGGGAAAGGGGGGGGGGGGGCGCATGCGTGTATATACACGCACATACAAACGCACACACGAACATACATAAATTATGGTTGAATCCCCCCCCCCCCCCCCCCCCCCCCCCCCCCCCCACTCCGAAAAGAATTTCTGGCTACACTACTGGGATGCAGACAGCACAAAGCCTGTATCCGCGCAGCCTCCCATTACACGTTGATAGTGTGTGTGCATCCGCAAATGTCCCTCATATGGACGTGGTTCCCCAAGTTTCTGAAGGTCACATTTTCGATGAAAGGCAAAGAGCAGTAAAGTCACTATAAATGAAATCCTTCTGCTGCAACATTTTTTTTGTGTATATTTCTTTAGCAGGCATCCTTTAGTATCGGAAGGGCTTCGGCCACAGCTCACCTGTCCAAATCTAAATTTTAATTTTTTATCGCACCAGAAGGTAGTCGCGCAGCGTTCTAACTAATGTTACAACTTCTTGTTGAACACTGCCCTACAAGGCGTCAACGCCAGAGAAGCCGTTTCCAAAATACGTGTCGGCGTCACGGGTTACCGCTTTGCCAAAACCATCACATTAAACTAAAGATATCTTTCTTTAACAGGTTCAAGTGAACAAACACACGTTAAACAAACTCAACCTGCCCTAACGTTGCGTACCCCGTGTTTTGCACTTTCCCAACAACGCTATCCATAACTGTTTCTTTTTTTTTTTTTGTACCCCGCATCACTTTCAGCGCTTTTTACTTGTAGTCACGTGTTCTTGACGTTCTTGTTTTTTCCCCTATCATCTGGCTTCCAAGGACGTGTCTCCCAAAGGTTTGCTATCTGCTTGCTCGACATAACATCGCCACTCCTTTTTCTCTATTTGTTTCTACACTGGTTGCAATGTGATGAATAGTTTTCGTGCGCCGGTTTCTCTACGACAGCTACGACGCGATGTCGTTAGCTATATTAAACGCTCGTTGAGCGCAACCGACGGTCACGTCTTGCGTCGTCTCACCCTTCTCGCGATCTTTGTCTCGCCAGGCACGTTCGCTGACCGCGCTGAACGCGCACAGCAACCTGTCTCAGAGAGCGTGGCAAACAAAAAAAGAGCAAAGGGCAGTTTACCAAAACGCTCGCTCAGCGCCTTACAGCAGCTGCGTGACACGGACAAATACGAACAACGACTGAACAAGAACAGCCGTTTAACCTAACACGCAGGAAACATTACTAGTTGGCTCTGCTGAGGCGCTGCTGAATATAACGCATCTCTAAAAACGGTGAATATGCTCAAGCCGTGAATAAATCAAGTATAAATAATATCTGGGAAGGGGAATTCATAACCACCCATGCATTTGTAGCACGAAGCCACAAGGAAATATATGCGGATTTCTCAGAAATCTTAGCTGCCAAAAAATTCGTCCTGGCCCGGGGATCGAACCCGGGGCGGTCGCTCTACGGTAGAGCGACCACCCCTGAAAGGCGTTCGTCCCGGGTTCGATCTCCGGACCAGGACGAATTTTTCGGCAGCTAAGATGCTTCCTTTCTGGGAAATCCGCGTAGATTTCCTTGTGGCTTCGTGCTACAAACGGGAGGTTGTCGATTTTCTTTTCTTAACCCTTCAGCAGCAATAAGGAATTCCGCAGAACTCGTTTGCAAATAATATCTGAAATTTTAAGTGCCAAAACCACAGTATGGTTATGAGGCATGCCGTAGTGGAGGGGTCCGGAAACTTCGACAACCTGGGGTTCTTTAACGTGCACTGACATCGCACAGTACACAAGCCTCTAGCATTTCGCCTCCATCGAAATGCGACCACCGTGGCCGGGATCGAGCCCACGACCATCGGGTCAGTAGCCGAGCACCGTAACCACTGTTCCACCGCGGCGTGCTTATGAATGAATCACGCGCAGTAAGTCGGGAAATTATGTTCACATTTCAATGCCTTCATTTAAGTTAAAAAATTCGTCGAAACCTTTATCATGGAAAGATACGCTTTATACTTAAGAATTTTTGTGCGTCAATGCGTGCGTTAGTACCCTTTCCAGCCTATCGCAAGCTGACAGTAAGGAAGTTAACAGCGACGCAGCAAATAAGCATGACAGGATACAAGCAAGGTAGCGAGCAGCATTTTGAAACGCTGTCGATGCCATCTGTTCATTTGTATTCCAGAAACCACTAAATAAATTGATCTCTTGTCTATCCATCCATCTATTTATCCACTTACTCGTACATATATAATTACCATTAGTATTTCCGTTGGTAACGTCTCAATATATGTATATAAAACTTCCACAAGCGGGCTTCACCTCACGTAGAATCTTACTGTTGTAAAGCCAGCTTTACGTTTAGGTTTTTGGTACGTACATACATAAGCTGTCACCTACGACATTAGCGCGAGCGAAATGGGCAAAGGGACCCTTTATGAGAAGCTCAAAGACACATTTGACAGCACGCCTGCTGTTCATCAATCTTACAGTGACATTTAGCGATGTTTTCTTGTTTAAACCATCTCCTAAAGCAAAGCACACCGCGTCATCAACAGAACAGTATCAGAGCACTACAACTGCAGCCATTTCAATGTGTCTCGAAAATTAACTTCAGAACGGATAAAAACGTTGTGCTGTTCCGTTCAATAAACCTAGGAGCAGCGCCCTCTTGGTTCTACTATATCAACGACTCGCAGCTCGTGGTAACGTGAGGACGATTTTATCAAAAATTAAGAGCAAAGGCAGTAATTTAGGTAAATTCTACGAAAATCCAACGAAGAATTCATTTCCTTCATTGTTATCTGCATGCTATTTTTCTTCAGATTTCACTCGAGTTCGCTGCACACAAGGTCACCCACATGCCCCTTCATAGAACGACCGCTTCAAAATTTTTTTCGCGTTCAATTTTTATTCGTGACAGAGTCGATAAGTACCTGTAGAAAGGCAATGCAATCTTTATAACTAGTCAATAAGTGTGTTTTTTTTTTCTTTTTGTGCGGGAGAACCTAGTATATTAATTGCTAAATTAATAAAGAAAGCAGACATGTCAGCGGAGCAAATTTACGCTTCGTCATTTCCATAACCACTTGAATGGCTGCATCACGATAAACAGAGAAGCGATGACCAGTTTTGTCTTCACTTTAACTTAATCGTCAAAAGCATAGCGAAAGATATGCGGGCTTAAGCAGTTTCTACGCTCGACAAACGAACGAATCCGAGTAATTCGAGTCAGCCAGTGTATGCATTAGAGCGCCATTGTTCTCTAAAGAGCGGAGAAAAGAAAACAAACGTAAAAGCGAGAAAGAAGAGCCGACGATAAGAAAGGAAGGAATACACACAAAAAAATAGTTGAGGAGGAGGATGTGGAGTTTAAAGTAACGATTTCCGTTATATGACCGAGAATAAGCTGAAGAAGCGGCTTCTAAAGTGTATGCGAAGGCTTGTATCTCATTAGGTCTGTTTTTTTTCTGACCGCCGTACTCCCACGGTGTCATCTATGGGCACAAAATCTTAACACCCACCGCCTGCGTGCGCCCTTCTTTGGCTTATCTTTGGCTATCTGCTGCTTCCAGTACTTCTTTCTTTCTTTCTTTCTTTCTTTCTTTCTTTCTTTCTTTCTTTCTTTCTTTCTTTCTTTCTTTCTTTCTTTCTTTCTTTCTTTCTTTCTTTCTTTCTTTTTTTCTTTCTCTGCGGCCCGCTTTCGATAAACGAATATTCTCAAGAGGCAGCCGCTACTGCGAATGAGGAATTCAGCAGAAGTGTTCCGAAAGGTTCTGCGCCCTTCTCTCTTCACAAAAGCTGCTGGGAGTTCGGCGCTCGTGAGCAGCAAGGAGATTCGTTAGCTCGCAGCCGCGGCTTTTTAAGTTAGTCGCGCCTTAAGTGGCCTTTCCGGCGCCTCTTGCAAGCCCCTCGTTTGCGCGTACTGTGTGCGCACGGTGCGGAGAGCGGGCTCGCTTCTTATGCAATTTCGCGGAGTGCTTTCGTTTGAAGCGTGTTCCGCTCCGACTCCGCAGCGATTGTCAATGAGTCGACGTGTTATGGCAGAGCTTTGGCACTAAGCCGATTTAGTGTATCTTCGTTCTGCGTGTGTGTGTTTTTGGTTTAATTTATTTTCGTTTCCGAAACGTCGCAGGGGAGACGACAAAGCCACAGGAAGAGAGGGAAAGAGGATGCCTATGCTCGCGCTTTCCTTCTTGTCTTCCTACTTTAATTTATCACGCTTGCGATATCTGTATTTTGTATGGTTTCTTTAAAATATTACCGCATGATCCTTATCTAAAATTTGTTATCTCTCTCTCTCTTAAGTGACATCGTCGCCATTTTTGTTACGCAGCGTGCAGCGGCATCGCATTTGTTACGCGCATTACGTCGGTGTTCTCGTCAGTAGGTGAGGACAGCGGCCACGGTATCTTCCTTGTATTTTGCGGTCGCAAAGCTTTCAATCTGTGCGAGGAATGTCGCGTAACGAACAGTATCGTCATCGTGTCACAACCCAAAACGACAGAAATACGTATCCTTTCCCAGACACCGGGTAACCGTTTCACTCCACAAGTACGCCTGGACTATACTCGGTAGTAAAAGGGAAGCAAAGCATCATCCGGTTCCAAGGCTGCCTTTCTAAACCAACTGATGACGATGCATAGCGCTGCTCTCGTTCGGTGACCTATAGCGAGAACCGCTGTATTCAGCGTGACATGGGTGGCTGGTAGTCGGGCCATCTCACCAGGCGCTCTGTTTGACAAATGTGGTCTCTTTGTCGGCGCATGTATAGGTAGCGCCATGTCGGGGCACGCGCGAATGAGGTACGTTTAAAGCTAGACATTCATTGTGTAATCGGACTTCTTTTGATGCTGTGCGTTGGTGGTAGTCGAGCGACCGTAGCGGATGAGTGGGCGAATTGGTTACGCTTATATCCCACGGATCTAGGTGATCTTGTACGCCACAACAACCTGTTAAATAAATACTTACAAGGTCCCTTATGCATTCTCCTAAGACGACTCGAAGGCGAAAGCCATCTTCTTTTTCTTGTCAGTCAATGTTTCATCCTCCCCCACACCCCTGCGAAATCTTTCTGCACCTAACGCGGTTTTTCACTGCCTCCAGGTTCGGAGCCATAGCAAGCTTTCTGAACTTCCCCTGGTTTTGCACTGCCTCTGTGATCGGCCCACATTTGACCAAGAGACGATGTCATTTCATGGCGTCATCGTATGACGTCCAAGTGACGTCATGATGGCGTCACATTTAGGCGATCTGTGACGTCATGGTGACGTCATATGGTGAAGTCATCACGTGATGACTTTTTGTATCACTCGTTTTGACGCCGACGGTCAATGTTCGCGTTTGACGAGGCATCTAAGGCTTTCGCCTTAAAAAGGAACATGTCCGCCTGGCGTAAACTTGTTACGCACTTAAGCAAGCTGAAGCCTTGGGGCACTCCATGATGAGGGCACGGAAAGGGCAGCACCTGCTACACGCAGGAGACGAGAAATTTCTTGCGAGTCCTTAACCGCGTGCCATCGAAGAGGCAGCGCTGCCTGCGATCAACGCTTGCAAGCAGTACGCTGCTGACTGTGCTGACAAGACAAAATCGAAGTCCGGCACTCGTGTGCCAGCGACGGAGGCTCGAGCGATCTCACCCATCGCACCGATCGTGTCTGCGCCACCCGACCGACGCAAATGAACCGGACGGGCGAAGAAAATTGGTAACTGTCACCTCCTTTGACGAAGTGGCTTCGCAAATGTCTGTTATTTGTGCCCGCTGGCAACTCTCTTTCTTCCAGTGCAGAAATACCACCGGTTGTCGACAGCTCCTGCGACGTCTCAGTCACTACGCAGACGCGACCTCGCACTCTCGCTGACCAAATAAAATACAAATAGGAGAACAGAAAGGAAGCGCCTAGACAGACCAAAAAAGAGACCTTTTGCTGACGCTGAATGTTACAAATGATGACAGCTTTGGGGCCTGGATACGCTTCGCATCTTTCACGCTCATCTACGTCTTCTCCCAATTCGTTTAGTTCCCTATAGCGATCACTTATTTACTTTTTCAAGAACACCTTTCAACTTAATAACCTTTACTCGCGCCCTGTCATCACCTTGATGATATTGCTTGTATCGATCGTGCGGCCGAAAGTTCGGGTGTTCGATGATGCTGCATGAACTTCTGTGCGCCACAAGCCGGCGTTCGATGCGTCCCTCGTCTTTCCTGTACAGCGAATTCGTAGTATCGCTCTTTTTGCCGTGCGTATAGATAGCTTGCACGTGACGTCGTGGGAGCAGCTTCTGAACGTACAGGCACTCCTCGATGGCGGCTTTGATGACAAACAAACTTCGGTTAACCTGCTTCAATGTGATAACGACGTTGCAAGAACACCTCTGCGCGTGAATAACGAACCTGCATGTCACGTTTTGATGACGTTAATGTGACGTCGCAAACGTTGCGTAACCCCATGCTGGCGCTCCGACACGGCGGTTTCGGTGACGTCAGCGCAAGCCATCTATAGGAAAGACCAGCCTTCCTGATTCGCGCCAAAGGCAACAGCGTCGATCACAGGGCTGCTGAATGCGACAAGAACACATACAGAGTCTCTACGTACTCCTAAATACTCCAAGTGAGCGCAGGCGCCGAAACCAGATTAACACAGTAGGCAATCCTGCCCGCCTACTCCGAAGATGCCCGAGAAATCCACGCCCGGACACTACGAATCTTGTCTGTGGATTTGGGGCTAAGTGGATTAGGGCCACCTTGGCAGCGGGCGACGGTTCTTATGTATGGGGACCTCTGCTCCCTCGCCTTTCACCTATAACTCCATTCCTTCCGTTTCTCCCGGTGCAACGGCAAGATGGAGATCGAGGAGATCGAGGAAGGCGGAGACGCGGGAGCTTGCGCGCGTGTGATCATCGATCGCGGATAATCCGGGCGAACTTATCAGGTTGCCCAATTGCGTTTCGCGCCACTGTCCCTAGCTTCTTCCCCGACTTTGGACGAGTGTCATCGCGAAGCGGGCGAACGCACGCGCGTTTGGCCGGTGTGTGCAATGTCGGCGCACTCGAAGCACCAGGAAAGAGAGAGAGAGAGCCTGTGCATCTCTTTTTAGAGGCATAGATACGGGAAGGTTATCACGAAGATCGATTTGCAAGAGTTGGAGTTGCAATCTGGTGACAATCTTCCGGAGGAAATACAGTATTCCGCACCTCCGCTGTTTCATTAGCACAGCTCTTCACGGGTTCTCCTAAATCATGCCTAGCTCTCACCCCCCTTATTTTTCCTACCCAGCGGCGTGCATGCATGCCTCCCTGCTGCTAACATTCCGTATCACGTCCTAGTTGAGGTCTTTGCCTGGGTCGGGAGAGCTACATGTGGCCTAACCAGAGGTGTTGGGGGCTCAACCCCCCCCCCCCAAAAAAAAAAAAATTCAAGTTTACCTGTGTATAAGTGCACGCACACATACAAACGCACGCACGAACATGCATACAGTATGGTTGAACCCCCCCCCCCCCCACACACACACACCATCCCCCCTTCCCCCGAAAAAAAGATTTCTCGTTACGCAGCTACATAGTAGTGTCCGCGACAGAGCACTACTGCTGCATTCGACACGTTCCTACCGGGTTCCGCGATGCAGAGTTGGAGAAAGCATGCCCAAGTCGAACGTTCAGTTGCTCCCAGAGTAATCGAAAAAGGCACGAGATGGAAGTGCTGCCGAATCTCGGTTGAAAGCGCTCGGAAGCTCCGAGCACTTTGAATGAAATGGGAGAATTTAATTCCGAGCGTTATATTTCGACCTGCCGAATGCAAACTGCAACGCGCGAGAGCGCTCGATCCGCCGCATATACCGCTAAATCATTTGGCAGGAGTCGTGGTATGGATTCTCAGTAATTTTCGACGTGTCCTCACGGCGCAGATTATACGGACAATACGAATGAGACTGTTGAGCGCATTCTCAATTATCTTTCGCTCAGAAACTACGAGGCTGGACCCGGACATCCCTATGTAATCGCACTCAATACTATAACACTACGCTCCATGATGTGCGCATTGTGGTCGAACTGGAGACGATAAAAATTCGGGAGCCTTTCTCCTACCGGGAAAAGCGGGGCAAGCGAAGCTTTGCGTGTGCTTACCTGATGTGCTACTTCTCTTTATTTCTTGCTATCGCATTGCGCAATGCTCCCTCCTAATTTTTCCTTCTTTCGTGCCGGTAATTGGACCTTCATCCGCGTGCTTAGGAGCGCAACACATCAGTTGCTACAGGCAACGGCAACGACGACGGTCAGATATCCAGGCAACGATGAAATGTGGCAACGCGGAATGACAAGTCCCCTCGATATATGATCACACTGCCATATCGGAAACGGCTTATCGCCGACAAGCGCGCGATCGAGAGAGCATCAATTATTGGAAAACGACACGTACAAATACGTACATTTAATACAAATATACAAATAAATATTATGCCTTAAGGGCAAGTCTACGTCACAAATAAAAAAAATACGCATGTGGCCGCGGCGCATCATCGAGGGCCGCATTTCTCGACACTCGCCGGTGGCGGGTCTTTCGCGTACAACGCCGCCGTCGTAACAAACTTCGCTTGAAAAGAGGACGACACGCGCGCACAGAGCGCTGTTCAAGGATGGCGCGGAGCGCATGCAGGCTGTGCAAGGTAAAAGCCGGCCACTCCCACCACGACCAGGGCATAGAGCTGGCAATGGCGTTGCAGAAACACAACGTGCCTTCTCATACAACTCGCTATGCAGAGTAGCAGGCGTCATTGGAGGATGACCGCGGGACTTTGAGTAGATGCTCGTATTGAACGTTTTATTATTATTATTATTATTATTATTATTATTATTATTATTATTATTATTATTATTATTATTATTATTGGTCTTTGACAATCCAACCACCATAAGCAAGTGTTCGCACATAGTTCGCAATATCCGTAATATCGGATTAAGCGGGTTCGTCCTAAAGGGAAGTGTACTGCACGTATGTAAGATTAAAGTAACTAGGTGCAACTTGGCACTCCCTAATACACGCACACATCCACGCACGCATATACTCAGGCCAGGGGCGTAGCCAGAAATTTTTTTCGGGGGGGGGGGGGGGGGGGTTCAACCATACTTTATGTATGATCGTGCGTGTGTTTGTATGTGTGCGTGTATATAGTCGCAAGCAAAACTGAAAAATTTGGGGGGGGGGGGTTGAACCCCCCCACCCCCCCCCCCCCCCCTGGCTACGCCCCTGACTCAGGCCACACCCCACAAACAGCGCGAGAGACTGCCAAGTTGCGCCTGTTACTTCGTTATGACGACTTACCAACTAGCCGAACAGCAAGTTCTAATATCCACGTATGTAATTTTTCATATCCGTCCTTTTTTTTACGCCAGCATTTATTTTATTTTATTATTTTATTTTTAATGATGATCGTCTTCAATGGTTTCCTGCGGTTGATAAATTCTAAGAAAACCCACAGAAAACCACCTACCACACTCCGCTCACGAAGAGTGTCGTAGGTGGTCGCAGTAAGCTGGCGCCATCTAGTTCATATTCTGTGAAACAAATTTGCCTCCGAGATTGCGGTTCTCGCACATGCGATGACCGCTGCCGCTTTCCAACGCGCACCGAAAATTCCTCGTGCAGATGCTTCAACCGCCCTTCATATTTTTCTGTAATCCTTCAGTTTCACCAGTTTCTTTTCGCGTTCCGCCCGAGCAGTACCCGTAACGCAGATACTTCAGTTACGGTGGCCGATTAGTCGGCACCGTCAGCGCAGTGTCCTTGGACTTTCGTAAGCTCAACACTCGACAACCGCGACGTTCTGGTATGACGCCAACCTGCCAGCTGGAAACGTAGTCCACTTTAAATGACATTTCTTCTAGCCATTACCGACTGGTCCAATCGCCAATTGGTACGTCTTCATTGCCGGTGACAAGACGCCTCAAACCGCACGCACCACATTGAGGCACCATGAAAACTTCCCAAGTCGATTTGGATTGTTTAGTGCCAATTTCAAAGAGAGCACGCGAACTGTTTCTCCAGTTTGTTCAGATATGCACGTTTAGTCAGTCAGTCAGGCCGACTCTTCGTTTTCCCGCTTCCGTGCGCCACGCCAACATGATTGTACCTGTGGCGCCATCTTTGGGTTGATTAATAAATTAAGTCAGTTGCATACATGGGCTCCGACACCACCACCGTTTATTTGTTTGCCCCATAGTAGCCTTAGTTTTGCACTTCTGTTTTCTTGCCTGTTTCTGGTGATTGTGGCAGATTGAAAATACACAAGAGCATGATATATACACAGCAATTTAAAGATAGCAAAAAGAGAAAGGAGTGATTATCAAGAATAAGCAGCTTTGCCATAAAGAACACACTGCAAAGACGTATTTGCACACAATTCTTTTTATAAATGGCACCGAAGAGGAGCACAATCTTCAGATGGAAGAAAAAAAATACAATATTGGTTCCAACAACTGAATAACAACAAAAAAAGAAATGTTTCAAAATATGTAAATGCGACAAAAGTGGAAATAAGCAGCAGTGCTCTAATAGACAATTAAATATGTTAAATACCAGAAACATAAGTATAAAAATTACTCATACACTTAACACCTTTACCTCCCGAGTTATTTTTGAAGAAACATTCACAAATTACCGATTTTTCTTTGTATGCTCTAGATAATTGGCACAAGTAAACATAATTAAAAATGCATTCAAAACTAACATTATGCATTAAAGAACACACAGAATTTTGTAGTTAAGTATAGGAGAAAGCTGGCTTCCCAGCACAGCTTGCACTCAGATTTCCTAGTATTACTGGAGTGGAAAATGGTATTACGGTATTGCAGCACCATCTGTGCATGAAAGAGATGCATGTGTACTTGCTCCGATCATCTTAAGCGAAATAAGGCCATTTTGCCGTGGACGACCTCAGCTATTCTCTGGTCACAGAGCAAGACTATAGAGGAGGGGAAACTCGCATCACCGCGGGTGTGCGTGGGTGACCAGATAATGTCACAAATATAGTATGTGCCAACAGAGGCGCATTCAGTAGCGGCGCCTACTGGCAGCTGTACCCAAACAAAGACAAGAAATGCGAACGGCCAGATTCCACAGTGGCATGCAGCTGAACAAGAGCAACACACGTGACAAGCCTCCTTTGCATCCAAAACCGCTGCAATTCCCTTGTCCGCCGCTAGCATGATGATTGACCCACCGGAGCATGACTTTGTTCGCTTGCTACAAGTAGCAGAGTTTGAACACCTAAATATGTCTTGCTTCCTGTGCATACGAATTGCATGGACATATATTTCGTATGCACACCAAAACCATAAAATGATTATGAGAGACGCTGTAGTGGAGGGCTCCGGAAATTTTTGCCACCTGGTGTTCTTTAATGTGCACCTAAATCTAAGTACACGGGCCTCTAGCATTTCGCCTCCATCGAAATGCGGCCACCGCGGCCAGGATTCAATCGCGCAACCTTTGGGTCAGAGCTTGTGTGTGGGAGGTAAATGGTTAGTGTCACAGCAAATATGCCTTAGTTCTCCTTGTTCAGCCAGTCATCCAGCTCTTGCTGCCAAGGTATGACCTCAGCACTGCTGAACCACAAGTTGATTTCCCTCTTCGAGCTGTCCAAGGAATCGCTGCCGTGAACAACATTCCTGAAATTAAAAGTACAAATTAATTGCATCGTAAGTTGACAAAAAGGTTGGGACACATTTACTACTTTATTTTTGCTTTAATTTCAGGCTAGAAGCCAAACATTCGGTATGTAATGTAATCAAACTATGTATCAACCGTTCTGCACAGAGCCACACAATCAGAGCTCTCCTACATCTCGATCACGTTCAGAGGTAAAAAATAAGAGCACTTCAGAGCACCCCGAGCTGGAGTGCAGTGCTTTGGAAGAACTAGTATATGTGTACAGAATGATCGATCTTAACCAGCTAATAAACGTGACGCACGTTGCCGAAGTGCTCGAAAACGACCAGCCCAATGCGCCATAAGTGTGCATCTTGCACAAGCTAACCCACCAAGGCGCATTATTGCAACATGAGCGGAAAAAGCGTGGATTCTGATGTGTAAGAAGGAGCTGCTTAGATTGTCTCCTGGTACACCCGAAGCTCTGTTGCCAATAAACATTGTCTATCTGCCATTTAAGAATTGAACTACACCAATACAGTTTGTGCCAGCCTTCTTATGTCAAAGACGAGTCTCCCTCACTCAGGGAGTTCCATTGAAACATTGAGCACCTTGTATGCTTGGGGTTCACTTCTTTTCGATACAAATTCTGCTCTAGTGGAAAACACCAGCTTCCCGGCAAACAAATTTTTTTCTGAGTGCAGTTGGTGGAAATGCAAGGAAGTTTTTCCCTTAGGTTTTAAGGATGGCAGCAAACACTTGGTTTACTGTAGTGGCAACGACCCCCACACCCTCACTTTCTCAATGTTGCGATTGTGGTGTTTTCGGATGTTTCTTTAGGCCGAGTAAACAACTACAGTTGGAAACCGCCAGGGCATCGTGTCAAGAGCTCCAAATTAGTAGTTGCCATATCCAAGCGTACGAGCCTCTTGTGGCCTGTTTTACTTGGACGTGACTCGGCAAAGTTGCTTGGCCACCAGCCCGTCTCTGACTTCTTTTCCCCGTAGAACCAGGAATAAGACGTCCCACGAAAAGACAACAAAAGCATGATTCATTTTTATTCTTAAAAGCTTCAAACATCATACAGCCTCTCTCTGCCATGCATATCTGCAACTAAAAAAAGCAACAAAAATTGCCAATAATACAACAGAAAATATAACAAATTAGTTTCTACTTTTACAATAACCTAAACTGTTCATGAAAAGTTGTCCAAATTCATTTTATTACATTTTAATGATTTTTATAAAAAAGAAATTAGCAGAGAGAGGGTTCTTATTATTGTTATTTCTCACTAAATACAGCAGCACTGCAGTAATATGGAAAGTTGAACAAGTTCAGACATATTCATAGTGATATATGTGAAGCCCATAGTACATTGAAGAAAGTAGCAAGAAAAGAACGCACTACTAATTGAAAGTGTGAGACCTTTACAGGCCTAGTGCGCTGCAGCTTTGAACTGAACAGGCAGCGCCACCGGACGGCCGCGGCTGAAAACTTGGGATTGTCGTTTGTTGCTCCCGTGCCCGCAGTCACGGTAGAAACGCATGGCTCCTCGCCGAAAGGACGTAAAAACGTCGCAGTAGTCCGGTACTTTTTCGTACTTCTGCGTGCATGGCTGGCACAACAGCTGTAGGAACACCGTTCGGAAGCAACTAGCTTTAAAATTCTGCGGGTTACCTCTGAAGTCGGACGAAAATGAAAGACAACTCTACCGCATCTGTGTGGGGCTGCGTAAGCAACGCTTCGAATTCCGTCCTAAGTCCCCACTCTCCTGCGTTTTTTTTTTCGCCTTTTATTATTTATTTTAAATGTACACACAAGCTTACAAGGTCACAAAGAAATAGGAAGATAGCAGGCTAACAACGGCCACCTAGAGGGGCAATGTGCCTGTCTGCGTCTTCTGCTCTCACGCGTGATTTCTTGCCAGCCAGAGCGGCGAGCAGGGTTAGCCGGTGCGAAATCAGACACAAATTTGCCGCGTCCTCTTCGTTGGGAACGAAAACAGTTCGGTATGGCTCAGCACACGTAGAGCACTGAAAAATCAAAAGCTCACCTCCACTCGTACGTCGTAGTCCACGGTTTTCGATTGCACTCTGCATTTCCCAATAATGTCGGAAGATTCCATCGCGCACATCAATTCTTCTTTCAGACCGCACACTGACCACTCGCGTGCAACTTCGTACCAAGCGACCAAGAACTCCTCTTGAAACGCACGTTATTGCAATTTCAATCCTATGGAAACCGCAGAACAACAGACGATCGTCGCGTCTTGTCCTCACGTTCACGCGCGGGCTGGCGGCGATGCGCTTCCCTAGCAGACGACAACCAGTGACGAGCTGATGGGCGCTTGCACTGCCTTGCAGTCTCACTGTCTGTAAAGTGTGTGTGCACGTTGTGACTCGTGAGCGTGTTGGTGTGTGTGTGTGTGGGGGGGGTAGTCTACTGTTCCCCGCGTGCTGCCCAAGGGATGGAAAAAAACTTGTTTCGGGCGCAAGCAGCTGGGTTTGTCGGCTTTTTCTTTTCATTTTTTTTTGTTGGTTGGGCTTGCAGTTCGGTTTTCAGTGAAAAGAATGTCTGAGAGGGATCTATCTTTCTCGAATGGCTTGAGGCGAATAGGGGACGAAGTTTTGTGGAATGCTTTTTTTAACAAGAGTCGCTGCCTGCTGGTTTTTCGGCTACAGCTTTAAACGGCTGTAGTTTGAGAGGTTTTTGAGACAGAAAGAAAAACATAAATACACATAAGTTAGCACAGCGTATTTGCACATGCAGACAGAAAAAAAAAAAGAACTACGGTGGCCGTTCTTGGAGAACAGCGGCCGCCGCAACCATAGCCGCCGCCTTGAAACATGCAGACGGGCCCGTAGGCGACAATCCTAACAGTGCGCCGCTAGCCCGATAGAGGGTGAGAGCAGTAGCGCCACCATACCAGCTCACGAGGTCTATATAGAGGCAAGTGACAGAACTCGCAAGCGCATACTGCAACTGGAATGCCATAACAGATTGAGCACAATTTGTCCACTAGCTCTTCACTACACTAAGAAACACATATTAAGATTTAGTGGATGACTTACACTCTTCAACAAAGCTGTAGCGTTAAATACCAGTGTGCCTCTGAAATTACCATCCAAAGGCCTAGTATGTGTCTTAGGAGAAAGTACGAAACACAAATGAGAAGCTGCTGGATGCCTGCTGCTGTATGTGTGCTACAGAAAGCAAAAGTAAGGTCATGGACAAGAGCCAAGCAAACAAGCTTAACATTTACAGTTCAAATACTTCTCCAACAGTGTAATAGCAGTGCAGGAAATCGGACAAAACTATGCAGGCAACAAACAATCTAGTATCAAATTTGCACCATTTGGCTTGCTTTATGGCCTCTGTTGCACTGTTAGTACAACAGTAAACTCAAACAAACTAGTGCAACTTTATACGGTTGCGTGTGTCAGGACCTGAACGGAAAGATATGAAGTTTGAAACGCTGTGAATTGTAGTGTGCACGTACCTCACAGGAGTACGGCCACTAGCGTGGGTTCGGACTTAGCGAGCCACAGGGCCGCGTTTGCAGTCGCCTCGCGTGAACTAGCGCGCCGCTGCACACGTACGTTCGAGCGCAAAGGCGCCGAGCGCAACGCGGCAAGTACACAGTACTGCTCTCGAGATCCGCAACAGTTTATTGCCTGCGGCAACACCACAAACGCTGTACAACGCCCGCTCCCAAAGTTGGCGGGAGAAGCAAACAGGCTTCACCACGCCACGGGCGAAAATACAACACAAAGGGTGCCGCTAGCACGTCTCCGCGGGCAAAGGGCTCACGGCGACACGCCGCCGAGGGAAAACGGGTCCCTCGCGACTATGCTGCGTACTCTTACGATCCGCGACCACATGGCCCGATCGCTCGAGTGAGGGCAAACTCCACTCGCGTTGGCTTCGATAAGTATGGTTTCGGCGTAGTATGACCACGTGCGAATGCACCGCACCACTCTTCAGCCTAGCTTTCGGAAAAGGACAACGTAAGGTAAGCGCTCGCCGCTGGCGCAAGGCACCGTTAGCGAGTTCCGTCCGAGCGAGCCCAAAAGAGGAGCCGACGGCCCGCTCGCCCAGCGCCGTAAGACGGCGGAGGAGGGGAGCGTCATATGATCGGACATGGGAATGGCAGAAACAGGCGAAAAACCAGCGCAATGGCGACGGGCAAGCCTCAATCCCCACAGAATTCAATCGGTTTTTTTTATCATATGTCATAAAGACTTCATGCTGTCTCCTTCCTCCTCACTAGGAGGGCTGAGGTGGTGGTGAAACTGAGTGTCAGCACAGTCATCTTCCACATGCTCGTCATAACAGTGCTCACCTTTGTAGAGGATTTGTAGGTGTGGAATGCCAAGTGGCATGTTTGTGGACAGAAGTTAATGATTCTACTGAGATCCTTACTGTGAGTGCCGTCTAGTGTTTTTGAACTGCGACCATAAGCTGCAGCACTCTACCATGCCATTTTCAGAAGGGTGGTAGGCGGTGATATGTACGTGGTGCATGCCCAAGAGAACCATGAAAGCAGCAAAAAGGAATGACTCAAGCTGTCCCGCACAGTCAGTGGCAACAAAAGTGTGACAGCTGAAACAAGGCAGTCGGCTCCTAATATAAGCGGCTGCAAAAGCCACAGCTATAGCTTCTGGGATGGGAAGTGCTTCAAACCAGCGGGTGATGGGGTCAGCATGTGTAACTGTGAGCTGGCATTCATATTATCTGTAGTTGAATCTTGCAAGACAAAACAGTCTTCTTACCTTCCAGTTGCAATTCCATAGTCGCCTCGTATGGTACCAGGGCTCGACTTCAGTGGATCAGTGGCACCAATGATATCTCGTGCCCTTTTGACAATGTCCTTGCCTTCCCATACCTGGAGAAGCATACGAGGACAGTTTACTTTTCTGTCCACACCAACTATTGGAAACAGGTCTTCTTTACGTGTATTGTTAGCAGCAAAACATATAAGAAGTTTCACTACATGGTGCCAAAGGCACTGCACAGGTTTCGCTACCAGCATCATTCACTAGCAGACGAGTGGTACTGGCTGTGGAATTCTACTGTTAGGATACTGACCTTGGTATCCTGACACAAACAGGATACCAAGGTCAAGCAAGTTCACATCAAATGCTGCTTTCACTACATGAATCCTTGCAGTTCAATGGGTAACATGTTTGTCAACATACAAACCAAGACAGAGCACCAGCCACTCACTGGAATGCTCTGCGTGCACACAGCCAGGGGCGTAGCCAGAAATTTTTTTCGGGGGGGGGGTTCAACCATACTTTATGTTTGTTCGTGCGTGCGTTCGTATGTGTGTGTGTATATATACGCAAGCAAAATTGAAAAATTTTGGGGAGGGGGTTTGAACCCCCCCAACCCCCCCCTTGGCTACGCCCCTGCACACAGCTACATGCTTGCTGTCTAGGGTTGCCACCTGCCCGTTTTAGACCAGCCGGGCCGGTTTTGTATACAGTGGGACGGTTGCCGGTCCGCACCTAAGACCGGCCATCATTGGCCGGTTTTTTGCTTATCGTATCGCGATTATTTATCTTATTTCCATTTTATAAGCTTAAATTCAGAAACTTCGAAGATACCAAGTATTTTTCATCAGTCACCAAAACTCTCACGCAATTTTCAACCTATTTCTATCTTGTGCCCATAAAAACGTGAACTGATCCCTCCAGTTACACCGATTATTTAACTAGAGCAAAAAAGGAACATCAGAGGTTACGTTCTTGCATCATGAGCGTAAATTATCCGACTTCGAAGCAATGAGAATTACGTCAATGTCTGTTCTGAAATACTGGAGACAACTTGAGAACGAGAGCTGGCTCCTGGCTGTGGACGACATGTACTAATAAAAATTGCGGGGGTTCTTTTGTCCCGAGTGGACAGCATATATGCAGATGGCATTTATTTTTATGCCAAAAAAAAAAAAACAGTTCGTTATTAACTCTGTTTTTTTTGGTACAGTACATTATGTTGACTTCTCACTAGGCAAACATTACAATACATGACATTGCATTTTTTTTTCTGAAATAAATCAACCACCTGTATAAGTATCCCCTCCCCTCTCTCTCTCGAAGAGCTGGTTTTTTTTCTAGTGGTAAGGTGACAACCAGAATGCTCTCATTGACAACACTAATGCTGTCATAAAGCTTCTGACTGTACAATATCGCCCAATGGAGCCTCTAAAACGTATTATGCACAAATGCCACCACATTCAGTCTGTGCAGCACACGAGCACCAAAAGCTACACGATAACTTGGCGGTCAGTGTGCCCAGCTCTAAACTACACATTGCCGCAGAGATAAGAGTTCAAATTACGGCGACAGTGGCAGGCAATGCTTTGTTTTTCTTCACCCTATGGATCAAGTGAAGCTGAGAATGAGGACTCTCACATTTAATTAACGGTACATGAACTGTATACTATTGGAGGCCCAAAATTAGACATAGAACTTCCTTCTAACCTTCGCTGCCGCATCATAATTTCAATGCACACATGATGACCACACTTTATGACAAATTATTTTTCCACTACTGTGTCCAAGTTTAACCATACGAACATCGATCATGCAATTGGTTCTGCAAGATCCCACAAGGTGGCATAAGGTTCATGAAATGAAAAAAATCCCATTTACCCATTTGGTGCATGAAGCCGAAGAAGCTACAACCGAAGTCCACATTCGCAATGGATGACTTTTTCGGCTTGGTCAGGAGCTCAAAACCCTGACCAGCACTTTTCCCTTGTAAAAGGAAACGTGCCACAAGCTGGCGAATGAGAATTTTCCCTTTCATTAATATTAATTTAATCAGAACTATTTAATATTTCATAAAGGAGGCACGTATTTCACAATTCCACGAATGCCACTGCTCAACGAGAAATTTAAGAACATTGCGGACTTTCAAAGTTAATGGAACATCTTGAACACCTTACCATGATCACAATGGGGCCCATCTGCATGTATTGTATGAGGGCGGGGAAAAACGGGCGTTGAGCGAGCTCTTCATAGTGCTTTTTTAGCGTTTCTTCGGTAGCCTGCAATTGCGAAAGCAAGTCGATTATGAAACAGCGACACAAGTATAGTTTAGGTGCCCAAGGAATATGCGATAGTAATAATACATTGTTACTAAGACAGTGCTATAATTACGAGGTTAAGGGGGGCGGCAGCTAATCTCGTTGCAGCTCGCAGCCCTAATACGTTTTTCCGACAGAAGTCGCGGAACCAGGGGTCTCGTAGCCGCCGTTAGCTTCGACATCTCGTATTTCCCAGTGCGCTCAAGCTCCGAGGAAAAGCTTTTTTCCTTTCATGTGAACAACGACAATTAAGCTTGTGATACACGTGAAAAAACGGTGTACGACTGTACTCATCGACATATCCTAAACTAAACTAGCAACGCATTTGTACCGCTTTGCTTGTTCTCCGACTAATTGGCTTAGTGTACAACGAACAGAACAAACAGTGATAATTTAGGGACGATAAAATCACCGAACGGAAACGCAAGATCAATCCAAAACCATGCATTACAGTCGCCGGGCATGCGATCATGCGGAGGGGAATTAGCTGGGTCAGTTTACCACTACAGCGTCGGTATCTATGAGCAAACCGTTCTACTAACCTGAAGGAACTTCATAGCCACTAATTTGAAGCCATTCTTCTCAAACCGGCTGACTACTCGGCCGATCAGGCCCCTCTGCACGCCGTCCGGTTTGACGATAACGAACGTGCGCTCGCGGAAAGCCTGCACGGCGGACGACATGGATGCGAATAGAGAGAGGAGTATTCCTACTACCATTTGGCACGGGTGTCTCTTTTTATTGGCGCTATTTTTGCCCACAAATTAAGCGCTCCGGTCGAAGGTCGGTACACGCAGAGACCGGCGCGGTAGCGTGCGTGCGTGCGCGCGGATACGGAACTGCACGCACAAATGTAGTGCATAAATTTACGCAATATACAAGCAATAGGTATTATACAGCACTTGAGTGTCGCTTTTGTAGCCTGCAATAGCCACAGATGCAACGTCTAATCTAAGGAATTAGGCATTCAACGCAGTGAACTGCCAAGGCAGCCAAGGGGGGCGGACGAAGGGAGCGACTAAAAAGCATAGAGTTAATATACTGACTCTAGAGGAAAAGCTCCCCATAGGGCCCATGCATTGAAACCTATAACCGCATGCGTTCCGCCATGATGGAACAAAACGATCGTTGCCAACGTTGCCAGACCCTGAGATGCTCGCTATATTTGACGGTAGTAATCAGTTTTAATCTACCAACTTAAGCCAGCTACACGCTGTTCAGAGAACATCAGCTGTGTTTTGGTGCGTGAAGCCGTGTGTTAGTGTACGGTTGTCTGTGCAGGTGGTCCGGATGATAACAGTTAAAATTTCCACCTGTTTGTGCATGGTTTTTACTAGGCACTCCCTACCAAAGTTTCTCCGTTCGCTGGCCCAAAGGTCCCTTGACAGATTTGCAGCTCGAAGCAAAGTCCGTAGACCGTGGTCGCGCGCTGATTCAACTTGCAATGGCGAGACACCTGTATCCACGTTCTTTTTCAGCTCATTGCTGCCGTACTTCAGCGCAGAGAGCCGTAAAGCAGAAAAATGTCGATTGCAGCATGCAGCGGCGAATGTGAGTGAGACATCTCCCGAAAGCTTCAATCGAAACTAAAGTTACACGGCCCACGAAGCTTTATCGCCGTTAAAAAGTATTAAAAAAATCGGTTGCGACTAAAAAGCCACCAAAACATGCCCGCGTTGCCAGACCACTTTTTGGTGCTGTCCCTAGGAAATTCCAAGCGAGATGTACCTAGCCTAGTCCCGTGGCTCTACGTGCGTGCGTGCGAGACGTTGAGACATGATCGGAGCTATATATTCATATGAGCTGCTGTTTGGGCCTTGTTTTGTGGTTCCAGAAAAGCCAGCTTTTCCCAAAAGGTGCCATAGAAAAACGTCTGGCTCCAATATTCCGTGATAGTCGCCAAATAATCAATATTATTGCTTGTTTTAAACGAATGCTTGTGGCGATCGAGCCACCACGCGAACGAGCGTCACGCCGAAGCCGGCCTCCCTACTTGGAGCACAGTATGTGTTTACTAGGCGCAGTGATGCAATTGCTTTTTTTCTCATCAGATCAGTGGAGTTCCCGGTGCCTACCGAACGCATCGTGGTGATGGATCTAGGCCATCCTCATAACCGATATCCTATCATCAGTGAAAAGGAGTAGCTGGTGTATACAGAAGCACCAACATCTCCTAAATATCATATAATGAAAAAAAAGTATTTGTTTACGCCAGGAAAATCAATGCTCCTCACCACATAATACTTCACTGAACCGACCAATGTGTTACAAATGCACACTGCCGGCTAAGTGTACATACAGTAAAACTCGCATACATCGGAATGAAAGGGCATCGCTAAATAGTTCGACATACCCGTAATTAAAAATGCATAAAATGCCTGTCTGAAGCTTAAATATAGTTGGTACATGTCTCGATATATACTGAGTATGTGGAGCTCAATGAAACGAAGACAAGAGGAGACACATAAACGACATAGCCAGTCTATGTCGTTTATGTGTCTTCTCCTGTCTTCGCTTCATTGTGCTGCACATACTCAGTATATATAAAAAAATATTCATGCGTCTCGGACTGTCCCTCGAGACAATTGTTCGTTCTAAAGCTGCTGTGAAGCCGTTAAAGTTTTCCCATTACTTATTTTTCATCAACCTGCTCGTGTGAAACGTGTACGTATCGGACCAGACAACACTTTGCGCCACTGAAGCAACCTGGCGATACATCTTTCCGGCAACTAATTGCAATCACAGGTAGCAAGCTTCACAGCGTGGCATTTAGTTTTCGTCGCATTACACCCCTGTATAGCGGTAAAACTTACAAAGCAATTCCTTCATTGTGGAGCGCAAAGAAATTTGTGCTGTGCACGCCGCCCATATTTTGACTCGTACCCTGCTTGTTTACGCCATGCTTGCACTGCCCCTTGGATTCAATGCACTATATATTTACATTATATATACGTGCTACAAGATGACAGATTCACTATAGTGAGCTTTATGGCATTGCAGCTGTGTTATGCCAGAGAGCATGTACTGTGCATCGACGCTTCGCTGTGCAGCGAAGCCCACCAGCAGGGAAATCGTAACTGCCACATACGTTACCTGATGCTTTGTCTTCTTTAATTACAAAAAATGCACCCACGCAGTGTCTAGTCACCGTACGAGCACCCAAACGTCTATAAATGCGCAATTGTGCATAGCAAAGGTTTCTTCAATTCATCTACCTGCCACGCAAACAAATTAGCAGCAAACCTCTACATTAGAGAACAGACCAAGCCACTTCTTGGAATAGCTTGGAATAGTGTCATGGAGAAACTTAATTATGCCAACAGAGATTATTACAAGATACCAATGAATCAGGTGGCCTGAAGCGTATCGCATAGTGAACTTGCTGCACAATTGCGACGAGGCGCCGCTACGGATTTCTACTTCAAACGCCAGCTGCTACATTTCAGGTCAAATAATAAATGCGCAATGGTAGATTAATTTCTTAGCGCTGCTGATAGTCTTAACTATCTGTATAAATTCAAGCGAACACTCGCGAGGTAACATAAAGCAGGGCATACACAGACATTTTAACGCAACGCACGCTCTCGAGTGCCTCATGTTTCACCTCACTTGAAGACCGTCGGACACATCGGATTCGAAGGGGATCGCGAAATAACTCGATATATCCATTATTACAAATCGAAAATACGCCTGTAAACTTTAATATTCACACGTCTCGGACAGTCTCATGAGATATGACTGATTCATTTAAGTTGTTTCGAAGCCGTAAATGTTTTATCAACCACTTTGCGGCAGCGAACCCTTCTCGGCCACGAAGAGGTAGAGGTTCACAGCGTGACGTTTAGTTTTCTTCGCATAACGCCACTGTGCAGCGGTGAAGCTTAACAAGGCAAATCCCTCATCCTGGAGCGCACTGAGTTACACCAGGCGCTTACACCGGAACACAACTGATACCTTGAAGAGTGAACTTGTTGGCTAGTTGGTTCAACATAACTTAAGCGCGAAAGACAGGGACAGAAAAGGCACACATCGGAACACAACTGATACCTTGAAGAGTGAACTTGTCGGCTAGTTGGTTCAACATAACTTAAGGGAGCAGCGTGAAACACAGGGACAGAAAAGGCACACATAAACCCACACGTAGCGCAGTATGTGTGGTTGTATGCGTGCCTTTTCTGTTCCTGTCTTTCGCACTTCATCCAAACTGACAGCAGAGTCGATGACGTCGTAATTGAGGCTGCTGGTAGCCTTAGCAATCTCAGTCACTTCTAAGCGAACACTCGCGAGGTAACACAACAAAGCATGACACAGATACACAAAATCTTTAAAAAAGACACGCCATCAAGTGCCTCTAACTTCAAGTTTTAACTCGGCCTCTCGTCACTCTCGTCAACTTGACTAGGGAATTTCTGGGTACACCAAGGCGCTAGTAGCGCTAGTTTTGCTCGGAAGCACAAGGTAGCCAACATGAAACATGCTTACATCGCTAACATTGGGCGATGTTTAGGTGGCTTTTTAGTCTCGTGCATCAGTGCGCGGACGAATACACACGGTTTGGCACAACGTGGCCTACAACAACGCGCACTTGTACTGGTCCGCGCCGGATTTAGTAAAACAAGCGCGCTTACATAAATCTTTTGTTTTTACTGGTTGTGAACTACCTGTGAACTTATTAATGATGCGCACGAATAAAAAAATTGGGAGTGATTACTTACCGTGTTTTCTAAATGCCAACTAGCAATTATTTGGCTTCGTTCGCAAAGAGGTAGTTTCGGTTTCGGACAGCATTTTCACTAAATTTTGGGAGTTTGCAAATATGTGTACATTCGTCCGCTGAAGCTCTTGGAGAGGGGCCGGTGCGCTTCCTAGCGACTTCACCACACAACCAGTAAGTTAGGCCCTGGGCGACATGCTTTTGTTACAGGGAAGTACCCAATGCGCCGGCCGATGTGATGGTCGTGAAATTTTACTTCAACTCGAAATCGTCACACCGACGCAAGAATGCTTGTTGAGAGAGAGAGAGAGAGAAAGGAGAGCTCTTTAGACTTTATTGAAAAGCAGTGTATAATCGCTTACTTGATGGAATGAGATGGAAAGGGGGAAAGCCTTTGTGCTTTACGGAGATATGGGCAGAAGAATATGTAAATTAGGAAGATGGAGGTGCTGCGACAATTTGTTACGCGAAGAGGGTAGGTATAGTCTCGACAGTTAATGTAAACAAAAAAAAGGGACGCTCACGCACACGCACACGTTTTCTATGTGGAAAAGTCACTAATCGGAGAGAAAACCTATAGATTCAACACTAGCAGACAAGTTCACTGCTTTGCGTTGTTTCGATGGGCAAGGCCAGAAAACCAGCATCCGTATCAACGTCAAGGGGGCTTAATTTTTCGAGCTTTTCTGTGTTTTCGTCATGTAATTAATTTTCACTCGTCTTTATATGTTGGGCACCAAAGTAAGATGTGCTATGCAGAGATTGTCTTATGCATGACCTGAAACCATGAAGATGCGGTTAGGACAACCAACAATATTTAATTATTAAGACAACAACAGTAAATATTGTGAAACTATTTGCAGCAATAAATTAATCGCCGTTGAGGACGTCGGAAATTCTGCAGGAATCGCGATATTTTATGGCGACCGATTCAGGTGCTACTAATAAACTATAATGTGACATGCTGCCATACTTACTCCGACCTCGTATAGTGAAAGCATTTTACTTTTCTAAAACTTCGAAGGAAAGCATTAGGTTTTAGTAGAGCCGACATTTTCGCTCTTTTGAGTATTATTGTGGACCGTTTTTAGCTATTCGTCTTTCAATATTTTTTTTTTCTGTTTATAATGCTCCTTTATAGACGTATATCTTTAATTTTTATTATTCCACTGAAACATGCAATATCACTGTGTAGGATATTGATGCTGTGGTTTCTGAATTATGCTTTCTGATTATTCACACACACGCACTACGCGCACACACACATGCTATTAAGGCGAAAGCCCTAGATGCCTCATCAAAGGCGAAAATTGGCCGACGGCGGCTTCCAGCGGCGTCAACGTGATGCAAAAAAATCATCATGTGGTGACTTCATCTTATGATATCATCATGACGTCACTGATCGCCAAAAATCATGACGTCACATAACGTGACGTTACACGATGACGTCATCACATACATCTCCGCTTAGTCAGAAGTGGGCCGATCAGGGAGGCGGTGCATAACCAGCTGATATGTAGAAAGCTTGCAGTGGCTCCGATCCTTGAGGCAGTAAGAAAACCACGTTAAGGGGTATTCAGACGGAGGAGAAATGCTCGGGGGGTAAAGGCGGAGCCTAGTGACGTCAACTGGCGAGGAGAAGTCGCCACAAATGCCCCCCACTCACACGGACGGGGCGAACGGAGGGGGAGACCAGTGTTACCAGACTACTCCTGCGGCTTGTACCGCCCGTTTCACCAGCTGCTGACGACGATGACCCCAGCTACAGATGACCCCAACTGCAGACTGGACACCCACTGCCGCTCTCTGCAGGAGCAAGTGCAACAATGTGGCCAAACAAGAGCCAGAAATTCCGCCACATCCCCCACCGCCGGGGGATTGTTTGTCCTTTCGGGGAAAACGTCCCCGTCTCCTCCGAGGAGGTGCGGGGGGGTCACGCCCACTCGCTAATCCGTGACGTCGTGGTCACGTGATCCGCAACCCCCCCGTCTCCCCCGAGCATTCCTCCCCCGTCTGAATACCCCTTTAGGTGCAGAAACATCTCTGAGGGGGCCGTGGTATGTTCAGTACATCGCCTGGGAAGAGAATAAAGATGACTTTCACCTTCCAGTCGTCTTAGGCGAATGCATAAGGGACCCTGTGCCTTTTTTTCACAAATGCGAGTATCAGCTGGCTGTACCTAATCCCTGCTCACTTGTCAATGCGTCGCACATTACGCTGATGTTAGGTGCATCGGACCGGAAGCACACAGTGGTTGCCTTCATTTCTTTATTGAAATGTTAAATAGGCGCTGTTTATCTTTTTCCTCTGCCTGACTTCGCTTTTGTTTGTGGAACAGGCTGCCTAATGCATATAACCAGCCTTGGGTGACAGGAAGAAAAGTTTCAAATAGACTGGCGCCATATATTTCGCATTAGTGTGACTGTGATCATAGGCGTGCGCAAGGGGCGGGACGAGCACCCCCCCCCCCTCCCCACCCCCACCACCTTGCGCAAGCCGATTTTCGTAAAAATACTGCTTCCACTGAACACGCAAAACTGACGAAGTATTCAAAATTGAACTTACAAGATGCCTCTGGAGGTTGTAATCAGTTTATTTCTTCGAAATGCCTCATTTATGGTACTATATCTTAATTACCCAAGCTCGCAGCAGTCACTATGGATTAAGTGACTCTACTAACACTGTTATTGCTTGTAGCACAAACGCCTGTAGTTTGCAAGTGCAAGCATCCGAGGTGAGGACAGCTGCGCAAAGATTGTGCCGATCCGCAGAGACTCTCCCATGACTTCTTGTCGACCAATGTCCGATTTCATACTTCATACCGTCCGCACAGAACATGTCTCCATCATGTACACATCATCGTGTTCTCTAGGCCCATTCTTATATGTTTCGCCTGTCTGTATACAAGACATCACCCCTCCCCCTCAAGAAAGAAAAAATCACATAGGAGGGAGTATAGCCCTGTAGATCCCTCAACAACTCAGCACTCTTTTACAACTGCATACACACATCATGTATGTACTGCAGATGAACTGCGCAGGTCCTGAAAGGTGTGCAATAAAATACAAAGCTTCTTTTTATATGTGTAAAATAAAGCACGCGAACGCATCTTGCCAAAAGTTCTAAGGGCAATGTCGGATTGAAAGTGGTATTAAATAAACCTTAATTCGACTGGCAGCAATTCCCAACCGATTGCCTTCGATTACACCAGTCAAATCGCAAAGAAAAAAATGAATAAAATAAAGTGTCTGAATAAAAAAATATTCAGTTGCTGGTCAGCGCTTGTCTCTTGTAGTCTCTCGTCTTTGTCCTGTCTTCTGCGCAGTTTTAATATATGTAAAAGCACACCCTGGAAGGGCGTTACCATTTTACCTTTTCGAATGAAAAGAAAGAAACAAGGTAAGCAACGCATTCCCATCAGCCATTGCGCATCAGTCCTAACACGAACTGTTCCATGTCGTCCGGCTTCCAGATCTGCCGATTTTCATTGGACGCAGCCCAGCTAGGGCGCCCTCGGCTCGAGTGCATCTCCACAACGCGTGTGGTACTCTTGTCGTAAGGGTTCTTGTAGACGTAGCGTTTGATCTTGGGACCAGCTCTTGCACCGCCTCTTCGTCGGCTCCTCGTAGACGAAGCGGCCGCGGGCCGGGAGTCGTAGCGCGATTCGTAGCCTTTCGCTCCGTAGCCGCTCCCGCTACCTTTTCCGTAACCGTCGCCGTGTCGGTAGCCATAGCCGCCGCCGCCGCCGCCACCTCTGATGGGATAGCTGCTACTGAAGCGTGACTCGTAGCCGCCACCAGCCCACGGCCCGCCCTTGTTGTCGTTATCGTCGTAGTGTTTCTCGTAAGACGTGGCGTGGTTGGTGCTGTAGGTGCGCTCCGGGTAAACTTTCTCGTAGGCGTACGCGTGTTCGGTGTTGTACGCCTTCGGACCCGAGCCGTAGTGGTAGTACCTGCGAGGAAAGTGCATTGGACTGAAACTATAAATGTAAGAGTATACAGCTCCTAAGGGTGTCGAACCATGTTATGTCGCGACATAATTTTAAAGAAAGCCACTCGGTCCCTCATGCATTTGTTTAAGACGACTGGAAGGCGAAAGCCATCTTCTCTTTTCTGTTCAGTAAATTGTATTGATCCCGCCCGAAAGCTTTCCCACCCAACGTGGTTTCGCAGTGCCTCCGGGATTGGATGAATTAAAATCTTTGTGCATTTCACGGGGCTTTAGAGTGCCTCCGTGATCTTTGACAAAACGACGATGTCATGTGATGATGTCATTATGTGACGTCACGTCATGACGTCACAAATTCGGCGACATGTGACGTCATCGCACGATGATGACTTTTTGCATCACTCGTGTGAACGCCGCCGACGGTCACTTTTCGCGTTTGATGAGGTATATAAGGCTCTCGCCTTAATAGTACGTGAACGTGCACTGACCTCATGGCATCTGGAAAGCCGTATCCGCCTGAACCACCGGAACCTCCGAGGCCGCCGTAGTGGTCCGTAGCCGAGGCATGGTACCGTTCGCCGTTGGGTTTCAAAAAAGCGCCACCATTCTGTGTTTGGTACAGCTTCTGTGACGGGACGCCAATCCCGAGCCTGGCTTCGCCCCCAGCAGCTTGAGGCGCGTTCATCGCATCGTAGGCAACAGCCTCTGCGAATTCAAAGCCCGACGGAAGTGCTGCCACCGTGTCTTGAAGTCTTAGTGCCTCGAAACCTTGACGATGTGGGTCTCCGGACGCGTCGCTGGTACTTCTTCGCTGGCTGGCCTCGTTGGTCAGTGACCTCACGGTGGACTCTGCGTCTGCGACCGTAGCTGCCGTAGCGGCGAGGACCTGCACGTGAAACATGCCGGTTGTGTCCAATCTCACACGGAATATCTGACTTTGATGAGTTCATGCTCCCCCCACCCGCGATCTGTGCCGGTATGCCGCCTAGTGTTGGCTAATTATGGCTTAATGGTGACTTATGTTGGCTAGGACTTGCCTACTAATGGCAAATTTCGGGTAGTGAATTCTGTATGTTGGCAAAGTGATGGCTTCCGATGGTTAATGTCAGCCGATGTTGGCTAATATATAGTATCCGTTGTAATAACCACGACAGCGTCTCCATGCAATGAAAATCCAATGCTGCACTTGCACATACATGCACTACAAACTGAAATGGTTCCTCCTCTACTTTTTTTTTTCTTTTTCGCAAAATCAGCCCTGCCAACAGTTCTTGTGCTTTCTTACTCTATACACCTCGCATTCTAGTCTTGAGCTGACGTAGCTAGCTTATATTTTGTGATATGACCAATATCTATTGACTTCATAGGAACGAAGCTCTTGTTTATTACCACAGGCAAGCCACGCGTCGAGTCGCAAATATGTTTTATCGCTTTAAGTTGCCTGTAAAGGTGGCTTCACAAAGCGCTTGTGCATTATGCGGTAAAGCTTGTAGTGTGTTCGGTCGGTGAAATAGCGCGGTCATTTTGTAGGGCTCAGCTGTGTCATAAAACCATAATGCGTATAATATTTAACCTGTGTTTAACCGTCTAATAAGACCTGTTTTAAACAATTAGGTCAATCGTTGCCCGTCAACACATTACAAAAACACAAAACAGTCATTAAAGCCTGCATCTAATTAAATCTCGTGAAGTAGATCTTCATCGGAATCCATGGTAAGTATCTACGCATCACCGAGAATTATACCTTGGACAATTCAGTCTTCCATCAGCCTTGTCACCCATTCGTTACGAAGCTGTAACAGCCGCGGTGTTTTAGTGGTTATGGTGCTCGATTGCTGACCCGACGGCCGCGGCGGCCGCATTTCGATGGAGGCGTCATGCTAGAGGCCCGTGTACTTAGATTTAGGTGCACGTTAAAGAACATCAGATGGTCGAAAATTTCCGGAGCCCTCCACTATACGACGTCCTTCATAATCATATCGTGGTTTTGGGACTTAAAACCCCAACAATTATTATATTTTAAAGCTGTCTTGTTATAACGCGCAGGTGTGCAATAATACGACTCTATATTTTCGCTGTTGCATCTGCATTTCGAAACATCGCGCGATCGCGTCATATCGGCCCCCACGTGGTTATATAATTGCCAATCGTGCACGTTGTCGTCCGAACACTCACCTGCAGAAGCAACGCGCAGGTGCGCCAGCGGCCGCTGTTCCCGCCACGTCTTCCGGGCATGCTCGCCGCGTGCGCTTCGCACCGATTCCTCGAGATACCCGCGGGTGTTTTCCCCGCGCCCTATTCGAAACGCGGGCGCGCGGCAGCGTCAGCTTTAAGTAGAGCGTCTCGGTGAGGACGCCTTTGGCGTCGACCTGGTCACCAACGGGTGTCAGCCATTGACTGGTCCTTCGCGCGCCACCACACTATTTAACAACTCGCCTCGAGTGCTCGCGTGCGCGTTCGTGCCTGCGCGCGCGTGGTGTTGCTCGATACGGTTCATTCCACTTGGCCAAAGAAAGACCGCGCGTATTCCAGCCGTAACGGCGCGGCTGCCGTGAGGCGCGAACTCCCAGCACTCTTGCGTGCTCGTGCAAAGGCCCCGTACAGGGAAGCGGATGCAGTTTACACGCTCACTTCCCATGGCGGAAGACCATTTCGCGAGGCTTTTGCATGTAAGTCGCGGCCGGGCGGTTCTTTCTTCTCTGGCGTCTTCACTTGTTTCCTGCGGAAGGAGCTGGCACGCTACACATACGCGTCGATTCCACGTCGTCTTCAAAGGGAGCAACGACAATCGCCTTGAGGAACGATTCGACTGAAGTTTGAGTCGATGTTAAAAACAGTCGCATTTGGATGTCCTCCTCAATCCCCCGGTGTAACCAGCAAGGATCAACTCGAAACCGATCACGCAAACTATTCATCTGCGATGTACAGTCCGATACACGCGGACGCATGCGGAACGTCAAGATATTTATGGCAGAACAGCGCAGAAAACGGGACGATGAGAACACAGGACACAGCGCTGACTGATCTGCCATAATGTTCATGAGCTAAGTTAACTAGCCCACCTAAGAACCCTTCTGTCGGGAAAGTATTTCCGCTGATATCGTAAAAAATTGGCACCCCTTTGATTAACACTGTTGTGTCGTCGGATGTGAAAAACACCCGTGTAGTGTGTTAAAGGGGTTATGAACCAACTTTTATAGGGCTTGGCGAGAAAACACGTCTTGCGAATAGCAGACACTGCTATGAACATCTCAGCCAAATCATGCACTCGTGTGCGGCAATGGGAGCTTACAAGCGGAGCGCGAAGTTGCCCTCTTTTCATACAGAAGCGCTCGCTTCGGAGCTGCCGGCGCCCGCTGCTTGACGTCGAACAGCGGGTAGCATGCTATTGGCCAACAGGCGGCATAAATCAAGAGCAGCGTTTGGATCAGATGCGCTTCTTACCATGGGGAGCCGCCTGGCTGTGGAAAACTTTAATTTATGTATTTACACTGAGAGTTACGGATGGGGCGAGACGTAAGGGCCCACCCGTAAGGGATCCGCGGTGGCCCAGGCTCTGCCATCAATGCCTGTCGGTCTTGGAGGTCGGACTCGTCGGAGCAACCGAGCAGGACAGCCCCCTGTCCTCTCGGGTGAGGTGGGAGGGGGGGGGGGGGGGGTAGGTGCATGCCCACACCATGCACTCTAAGAAAGAAAGGTGTCCTTTGACTATTTTTTTGCTACACATGGGACTTTGACACGTATAACTCTCTTTAGAGAGTCACGTTGACTCTCTTTGGGAGAGTCGTGGGATGTGTAACTCTACGACTTTCCAAGAGAAAGTCAACGTGACTCTCTAAAGAGAGTTATACGTGAGAGTCACATGTGTAGCAAAGGAGAGTCAAAGGACACCTATTTTTCTTAGAGTGTGTGATAGGTGTCAGAAAACTCCTCCTCACAGTGCGGGCACGCGCCCGAGAACGCAGAATTACTGCACGGCACAGTACAGTATTGGTGAAGAGCCGGAGAAGCCAGCGCTCCTCCGCCCTGGTGAGGCCTTTATAAGGAGGGGGGAGGGGGGCTGCGCTTTGTAGTTTACTAACACTACATAGTGAGCCACACTCGCGCGCAGGAATCAGAACGGGACAAAGCGATCGCGTTTCATCACGCGCACTCAGGGTCATGACGAGCGCTCAAGTAACTTCTTTACCCCGTGCCATCCCTCCCTGTGTAGCGCTCGTTAGTTCGAGAGGAGAGATCGAAAGCGCTTGAGGCGCGCGACAAACCCCTGTAACTTCGCTCGTTCTTGGCGGATTCGAGAAATTTTTGCGGCAATCGATTCGTGAGGCAATAAAATTCGGTATGAGGTCGTTGGGTGATTAGTTGGCAAATAGGTTCATGACCCCTTTAAGAATAACTGTGGTAACTTGACACGATCATTCAAAATCAACATGCCAACCCTGCACCACGATATGCGACTCTATCTTTTTTCCTTTACGACGAGAAACGCCAGGAGCGCCTATAACCGAGGTAATTACGCGAAAATTGTTTGCTGTTTTAACGCTCTTTTGCAGCTGGTTCTCAAATGGGATTCCGCGGAGCCTCCGCGACGCCATCGCCCGCGAAACAAAAAATAGTTTTTGGAGGCGAGTTCTGACCTATTCCCAGTTCCAGGTCCTACTTCAGGAACTGCCGCAACATTCTGAACAAGGTCGTCTCGGCTTCCCCAACGCCTCAAGTAAAAGCTAAGCCTGCACCCCCCTTCGTTTCATCACATCAAGGGGTCCGCCATCACTTCGACTAGTCCACGAGGGTTCCCCGACACATCGGCGGCTGAGAACCACTGCTCTACTGTATCAAACATCCGTGCAAAAGAGCCTAAAAACTTAAGTGGTTGTTTATTTGAGAAAATATATATAAAAGGGAAAAAGGCAAGGGAAAATTTTGCTGATGACCGCACTGTAACTGTCTAGCTCGAGTAGCTGATACATAAAAGGCGATCATCCGTGAATGATGGAGGAGGAAAGGGCAGGAAGAGAAGGAGAGAATACAGGAAAGCTATTTACATATGTACACAGATGGATGTAATGGCTGTACCGGGTGTTTCACGTAAATGGAACCAAGGATTAAAAAAAAAAAAGAAGCGGTTAAGCACAACTTAATGAAACCGATGGCATATGGTTTGCCGTCGTGTGGCCACCCGATAGGGTAATTCTTATGTTGCGCTAATTAGTTAGTTAATTAACTATGATCAATTATGCACATCTTTAATGTTTACTTTAGAGCCAAGTGCGTTTCGTTACTTTGTGACGACCGATCCAACTTTGTGTGGCAATGCACGTGCTGCGTGGTGAATGTATCCGGCGTTTAAAGTAATCCCGCGAAATCTGAAATAAAACCACGTGACTGCTTTCGTGCGCTACCGCATCGCAGCGAGAGAACCGTGCGCGCGGACCGTGGCGAAACGAGTGGACCCTGACCATCTCCCTGGTCCGGTCGATCAAGTTGCAGGGCAAGATTGAAAGCTAGGCTTTCCTAGTGTGCTCGAGTCGACTGCCTTATATTATAACCTTTTTGCAAGCAGTCGCGATCGCTGCAAGCAGCCATATCATAAGCAAGGCGAAACAGGTTAATCGGAGACTAAAGCGGAAAGCTTATTCAGCTCTGGTGACTCGGCTAAAACACTCAACATTTCTGCACACTCATCGACTCACTGCAGCTGGGATATAGAGCAGCGGCGATCCTGTGCGTTTTCGAAGAAAGCAGATGAATTTTCTGAAACAGGAAGCGCATTTGATCAGTCCATAAAATGTTTGCTGCACCCCGCTCATATTTGTGTCACCGGTGATGTAATTTTCAGGTCAGTCCGAGCAGAATAAAACCATAACAGAGTGTTCTAACATCACCCCTGCTCAGCAGTAGCCTACTCTGCAATACTGGAGCGCATGGCGCGATAGCGTCACATGGGCGGCCCACACCGCAGATAGCGTGCAGTGCGCGGTCGTGAGACACGGAACACAACCGTCACAGCAGAAGCGTCGGAAAAATACGTTATAAAATTTCATTATATAATTACATGCTTATTCTGTTTAAGGAAAACTTCGCCTCAGTCATTTAGTTTCCCAGTGTGCAGCCGACATTGACCACTTTCGAATGTGAAAGGGGGGGGGGGGTCCTTCGCCCCCCTTACTTTCCGCAGTGGGGAGGCTAGCGTCCCCCTTGCCTGCCCCCCCCCCCCCCCCCCGGCAGATGTACCTAGATCTGAGCAAACATTCGGCAGATATCTGCCTGGTTGGGGACAAGTGAGTTCCCACCAAAACTTATTTAAATATCTCCGACGAGAATCACTACACGTCGGGGATATTTAAATAAGTTCTGGTAGGAGTATATTCATTCCCTTTAAACTCACGTGCCCGCAACCAGGCAGATATCTACAGAATATTTGCTCAGAAGGTCATAATGTCTCATAGGCCTCCCAAGCTCGGCCAGGGGGCGCTGCGTCGCACGCGTTTCATAAACGAATACCATTACAAATGGGATATAAAACTGGAAATGAGAGCATAGAATCAAAGTCCGGCGCCTCGTATTTAAATGACAAACAAATAAAAAAAAACGCCAGGCCTGCGCTGAAACCGCAGCACAGTCACAGCGAAAGCTGGAAGAGCGGCGTTTCTAGAGCCCGTTGTAAGCTCTCTTGGGGCTACAATACAAGTACACTAGAAAGGTACCCACTACGCCATAAATCACAATTTTTGTGATGTTGGGAAGCACCTACTAAGCCATTAATCGTCATTCGGCGTAGAAGCGAGGCACCAGTTACAGGTCTGTAAGGCATTATGTGTACTTTGTTGACGCGACGACTGATGACGATGAAGAATTATGGCTCAGCCCTTTGTAATGGGTTGGAAGCTTTAAACGGCCCACTAGTTATGTAATTTGCATTCGGTGACGCCCGGTCGCTTTTTCCCTCTCCCGTCATGCTGTATAACATACGTTGACGTGGGAGAGAGACGGGGAGGGGGTGCGAAGAACTTTACTGAAACCCCGAGGAAATGGATCATGCGCTTATGGGCTTCCTTGGCAACCAATACAAGTGCACTTGCGAAGAACCCACTACGCTATAAATCATTGTAATTTTACTGAGACCCCGAGGAAATGGATCATGCGCTTATGGGCTTCCTTCGCAACCAATTCAAGTGCACTTGCGAGGAACCCACTACGCTATAAATCATTGTAATTTTACTGACACCCCGTGGAAATGGATCATGCGCTTATGGGCTTCTTTGGCAACCAATACAAGTGCACTTGCTAGGAACCCACTACGATATGAATCATTGTAATTTTTGAGAAGTAGGGCAGCAGGCACTGTGCCATTTTTCGTCATTCTACAGAGAGCCGTGGTACCTGCTAAACGCGTAAGGCATTATGCGCACTTTGTTGACGCTGTGCCTGATGACAATGAAGAATTATGGCAGAGCCCATTGTAATGGGTTAGAAGCATTCAGCAACCTACTCGTTGCGCAATTCGCATTGTTTGACGCCTGGTTACAGAATTCGCGTTGTGCGACGCTTGGTGCTTATTTTACTCTTCTACCACGCTATATTGCATATGCTAATGTGGTTCCTTCCCAACATGAAGCCTGTATAGGACCTTTTTGCAAAGCAGTTTCAAGCACCGGTATGGCTCAGAGGTTGAATACTGGGCTCCCAAGCAGAGGGCCCAGGGTCGAACCTCGTTCAATCCTGGAATTTTTTCTTATTTCGTTTTTTTTTCTTATTTCGAGCGATACTGGTTACGGACACCGGCGGCGGCGGCGGCGGACAACTACGGCACCAAAAACGGCCGGTGAAATGATCTCATAACAGCTTTCGCTGTAAAAGTCATAGTTTCGCCGCAACGTCGAAGCAATGAATGCAATAGCAATAAATTGTAATGTAACGCGAAGAACGGAAAGCAGCTCGAAATTGCCAGCGCGTTGCTCAAACATGAAGCAGGACGCACGAAACGAACGAACAGGTACACACAAGACGAGCGCGAACTAATTGTCACAGTTGTTACTTATTTCTGTTTAAACAGCGCGCTCCTTTCGCAAACGCGGCCGCTGCAGCGAGCGAAGCGAAGCACCCCACCGGCCGCCCCTTCTTTCCTCGAGATAAGCGCACGAAAGCGACCACGCCCTGTAGAGCGAAGAGCAACGGCGTTCGCAGCAGCGGTGCGCACGTCGCGCCATCTATGTGGCCACTAAGAAAGTACGCTGAATTACATGGTGTATATAAATAGCTCGCCGTTAGCTGGCTGAAAGACGGTGCTGTCGGGGCCTAACGTCTAGCGCGGCGGGCTGCAAAGCGAGAAGGCGCCCGTTCGATTCCGCGCGTCGGAAAGAATTTGTGACTTAATTTTCTTTGTGGCTTTTCTATATATATACATACTTATACATGTACGGTGAATGACGGCGACGTGGACGGACATTTTCCAGCCGAGACTGTCCATATAATTGCTATCGCAATAATAAATATAGCCACAAGAGTCGACGAAGAAGTAGGCAAAATACCAGGCAAGGACTGGGAGTACAGTGAGCTATTAGATCTAATGACTAAAGAGATAGGGAGAGAGAAGAAAACTATTTGCTGGAAAGGAAAGAGGAAGCCAAAAAGTTGGTGGAACAAGGAAATCCGGGAAGCGATCGAGAAGCGGCGTGAAGCATCACGGAATCATAGAAGGGCAAAAAAAGGACAAGAGACCGCAGGACGAAGTCAACGAAATATGGGAAATATATCTAGAGAAAAAAATCCATTGTACAGAAATTGGTCGAGGCAAAAATTAAAGGCGAAAGTGAACGCTCGGTGACAGAGATTCACGAAAAAAAGGAGGCTGGATATTTTGGAGCCACATAAAGGCGCTAGGTAGGAAGTCTGTCACAACGCAACAACATATTCTCGATGAAGGAGGAAATCAATTGGAAGGGTACGAAGCGCTAGGTTACATTCGAAAGGTATCAGCCGATTCGTTTAAAAAGAGCGTCCAGGGGATTTCCCCGGTGAGTAAAAGTGTGGCGGAGAGAGCAACCGATGAAGAGCTAGTGCTGGAGAATTTCAATTGGAAAAAGGCTGAAGGAAAAATTCCAAAGCGCACTGCCGCGGGTTTAGATGGGATTCCCCTTAGCCTCATTAACGAACTAGGAAATAGCACTAAAGAAGCACTGCTGAAAGCTGTAGAAAAATGCTTAAAGGACAGGTAAATACCGGATAGTTAGCGAAAATGTACAATGAACTTAATCTATAAAGGCAAGGGAGAAAAGGATAACATTCGCTCGTATAGACCACTAACCATTACATCGGTACTATACAGGTTGGCGATGCAAGCAGTAAAAATGAAAATAGAAAAGTGGGCAGAACACAACGATATTTTGGGACAACTCCAGAATAGATTTCGAGTCGACAGGCGGTTAGACGATAACCTGTTTGTTCTCACTCAGTGTATAGAAATATCTAAAATAGAAAATAGGCCCTTGTACATGGCTTTTCTAGACATCACTGGGGCGTACGACAACGTTAATCAGGAAATTTTGTGGGATATATTGAAAGGAATGGGCATAGGCGACGACTGTATACAGCTTTTGAGGGAGATATACCGAGAAAATACTGTTTGCATAGAATGGGAAGGAATGAGTAGCAAAGAGAACGTTGAGGTTAGCAAGGGGCTGAGACAGGGATGTCCTTTGTCCCCGCTGTTATTCATGCTGTACATGGTGAATATGGAAAAAGCGCTAGAAGCTAGCAACTCTGGTTTTAATCTGTCACACAAACAGGGCGGCGTGATGATTGAGCAGAAGCTTCCAGGATTATTTTCTGCTGACGATATTGTCTTATTTGCTGACAGTCGAGAGGATATACAGCAGCTGGCGGATATATGCGGAAGGGAAGGGGAAGCTCTAGGACTAGGATTTAGTATAACAAAATGTGGATTGATGGTATTCAATGACCCTTGTGATCAGGCGGTGTCAATACAGGGCCAAGAAATACCGAGGGTGAGCGAATACAAGTACCTCGGAGTATGGATAAATGAGGGTGACAGGTACATGGAGGTACAGGAAAGAGCCTCAGCAGCAAAAGGAAAGAGGAATGCTGCAATAATGAAGCACAGAGCATTGTGGGGATACAATAGGTACGAGGTGCTTCGAGGTCTGTGGAAAGGTGTAATGGTTCCGGGGCTTACTTTTGGCAACTCAGTGGTGTGCATGAGGGCAGAGGTGCAATCGGGAATGGATATAAATCAAAGGACTGTGGGACGCCTCGCGTTGGGTGCTCACGGGAAGACGACAAATGAGGCTGTAAAGGGCGATATGGGATGGGCAGGTTTTGAGGCGAGGGAGGCTCAGAGCAAAATAAGGTTCGAAGAAAGGCTAAGGAATATGAAGGAGAGTAGATGGGCAGAGAATGTGTTCCGTTACTTGTATAGGAAGAGCGTGGACACACAATGGAGAAAAAGAACTAGGAGGCTCACTAGTAAATATACGGCTGGTAGTGTAAGCAGTATGTCAACAAAGAGCGTAAACCGAAAGGTCAGAGAGGCGGAGAGGATTTACTGGATGGCAGCTATGGAGAAAAAACCGGGTTTGAGTAACTACCGAAAAGGCAAAAATGAAATCAGGAGGGAGGCATTTTACGACAATTCAATGGGAAGCGCTTTACTGTTTGAAGCGAGATCGGGTTGCCTTAGAACGGGTAGTTATAAAGCGAGATTCAGTAAAGAAGAAGAACAATGCACGTGCTGCGGGGAAGATCAGGAAACGGCGGAGCATGTTCTGATTGAATGTGGAGACATCCACCCAGGTGTACGTTTGGGCACGAGCCTACATGACGCCTTGGGTTTTAGAGACAATGGAAAGCTGAACACACCCACGATTGAAATAAGTAAGAGACGGTTAGAGTATTGGTGGCAGAAAACTAGAGAGAAAGGACAAAAATAAATATTGGGAAAAAAAATAAGGACATTCTGCCGTAAAGGGCACAGAACGGAGCTGAAAACTTAAGGTTTTTTTTTTTCTTCTGGAGTAAAATAGTTTTAATTGAAGTAAAGACACTAGGCCAACGCTAAAAAAAAAAAAGGAGTAAAGGTTTTTTTTTTTTTTTTTTCGGGCCAGGGGACGCTCATAGCATCCATCCGTCCATCCATTCGCCGCCTTTCTTGCAAAAACCGGTCGCTCCTCTCCCCGCACCTGCCTTTTGACTGCGCTGTCTCGGGACGTTCACGCACCCTGCACGCGCTGTTTTCTGCTCGCCGTGCACGTGCAGCTTCACGTGTCGCTTGCTCTGAAGGTTTAGAAAGATCCCAGAGATGGAAAAAACGTTTTCACGGTGGGAATCTCACCAGAGCCTCGAGGACGGTTGATCGACCACCTTTTCGGGACCAAGCAGGTCGTCAAGGACGATGCTGTTTGTGCGAGCGCTATGTGCGTGCCGATGCTGAACGGGCACATTTCTTTGACATGAATAGGGAGGTGACTGCGCGAGTTCTGTAATTATGTTACCGGTGAAACGCACCTTCGTTGCGGCAGTCGTGTCTACTCGGAGCTGTCAGCAAACGTCCACCACGCTTTCGCGTGCGTTTTTGTTGATAACTTTTCGATTGCTTGGATGCCAAGTTTGTCGTGCAGCTTTAAATTTATTATGAGCTCAGTGTGAAGAGCATAAATTTACATCTGTCCTGTTGAGTCACTGGCTGCATCGCAATGCGCAGTGTTCAGTTTCGTGGGAGTTTCACTTTTGCCGAGGTTTGCATCGAATGATAACAAAGTCGGGTCGCAAGTTTAATGTCACCTTGGATCTTTTTAGAGCTCCCTTTGACAGCATAATGATACGCGCAAAAAAACAATAATAATTCATGCCCACTTCGACCATGCATGTTTCTTGCAGAGGCGCCTGATCACGCACCGTGTTCGCTTATTCGAATGTCGCTTTGATTGTTTCGACAGCTCGCTTGTTCCGCATCATGCTATACAGGGGCGTAGCCAGGGGGGGGGGGGGTTGTGGGCCTCAAACCCTCTCCGAAAACTTTCAGTTTTGCTTGCGTATATGTGCACGCACACATACAAACGCACGCACGAACATACATAAATTATGGTTGGACCTCCCCCCCCCCCCCCCCCCCCGAAAAAAATTTCTGGCTACGCCCCTGATACTATACAATACCCACTGGGATCGTGCATGTTTATGATTATGCCGAGATTTGTGCCTGATGATAAGCGCATCTGAAATCGCGAAGCCATCGAAAATTTAACTGCCGCCTTGGTTCTTTTTTCAGCTCGTTTCCAAAGCGGCAACTGTACATTGCCCGCGGCTCACGCGCATGCAAGGCCTTATATTACGTGCCGCATGCATGACATTATTACGAGGCACGCTGTGGTGGGGGACTTCGGATTAATTTCGGCCACCTACAGGGTCTTTAACGTGTACGTACGCCGGTGTTACTGCATTTCGCTCCCATCGAAATGCAGCTGTCGTATGCGTGAATTGAACCCATGACCACGATCTTAGCAGCGCAACACTTCACCTGCTAAGCAATCACGGCGTGTCGCATGCAAGGCCCATACAAACGCTCAGTGCAAACATGCAGCTTAATTCTGTTTACAGGGAACCGCGACGGGAAATGTACCGCAATCAGCTGAATTAAACACTTAGTACTCACGCTACGTTATTTAAACTGTGGTGTAATAAGCCCACACGCTCCGCTGCTGTCACATTACAAATGGCTGACTCGGAAAACCAGCGTGCAATCCCGAAACGTACAGCGGCTGTCTATTTGTTGTAGCTTGGGTTCACAAACGCACTTCACTTTCAAATGAGCACGATCATCGCGTTTCTCCCCGTTAATAGTTCGTAATACTGTGTACGACAAAAATTGTTTCAAGGTGACGACACCGCGAAAGCATCGCGGCGAACTGCCATAATCCACTCTTGGTGCCTTTGCTCCTCACACTGTAGAACATAACAGGAAGTTTTCGGCTCTTCGTCATTTTTAAACTTTTGTGACAGTTCACAATGCAGCAGGACTGCATGCCTGCTTTCGAGTGCGCGCGCAATGGGAAAACCAAGCAAGAGCGACCCGTCCGAGCTACCGGAGCTTTCCCCTCTCTCCGCTGGGGCGGCGGACGGCGCTGCGCAAACTTGAGCTAAAGTCTTCGTCGCGGAAATGCTTGTACGACTCGTAAATAATGGCTGCTTGCCTGTTTTTAGCTTCACAACCCACGCTTCGCGCAGTTTATTGTCCCGCGGGTACCAGTGCAGGCTGACACACGGCTGGGTTGCGTAACTGCGGCACCGAGAAGCATGTTCGTCGCCTTCGGAGGCAGCCACTCCTATTAAAATGGGTTCATTTGTGTTCAAAATGAGAGAGAGAGAGAGAGAGAGAGAGAGAGAGAGAGAGAGAGAGAGAGAGAGAGAGAGATAATTAACTTTATTAAAGGTCCTGAAGGGGCCTGGGCACCCCTTACGGGGGAAAACCTCCGCATTTCAACAGGCCGCAACGCAGGTGGAACTTGAAAGTCGTTTACAGAGCACGCGGCAGCGCTTCACAAGCAGCCGACGCGGCTGCTGAGACCACGTGATCCTGCCAAGCACGTCACGCCGACGGTGGTGCCGGCGTTTCCAGTGGTGGGCCTCGCGGCCAATAGAAAGAGTGTGGACACACAGTGGAGAAAAAGAACTAGGAGGCCCACTAGTAAATATACGGCTGGTAGTGAGGCGGAGAGGATTTACTGACGGCAGCTATGGAGAAAAAAAAAAAAACGGCTTTGAGGAACTACCGAAAGGGCAAAAATGAAATAAGGAGGGAGGCATTTTACGATAATTCAAGGGGAAGCGCTTTACTGTTTGAAGCCAGATCGGGTTGCCTTAGAACGCGTAGTTATAAAGCGAGATTCAGTAAAGAAGAAGAACAATTAATGCACATGCTGCGGGTAAGATAGGGGAACGGCGGAGCATGTTCTGATTGAATGTGGAGATATCCACCCAGGTGTACGTTTGGGCACGAGCCTTCATGAAGCCTTGGCTTTTAGAGACGACAATGGAAAGCTGAACACACCCGCGATTGAAATGAGTAAGCGACGGTTAGAGTATTGGTGGCAGAAAATTAGAGAGAAATGACAAAAATAAATATTGAAAAAAAAAAGGACATTCTGCCGTAAAGGGCAGAGAACTGGGCTGAGAATTTAAGGTTTTTTCCCCCTGTAGTAAAGTAGATTTAATTGAAGTAGAGACACTAGGCCAACACTGAGAAAAAGAAGAGTGAAGGATTTTTTTTTTTTTTTTTTTTTTTTTTTTTGTCGAGCCTGGTGGCACACTTGTCACCGCCCCGTTATAAAGGGGACGCTCATAGCATCCATCCGTGTCACGGAACTAAGGTGCCTTGGTGCCCGCGCGCTCCTCACGGAACGACATTGTTCGAGTCCGTGACGCTGAGATTAACCAGCGCCACGGGTTCGCAAGAACAGGAGAATTAACGTCGCAGAAAAATTGCTTTTGTCAGTCGTTCGGGCGACCGTGCGACTAAAGAAGGATTAGAGTTCTGACTTCAAAACGGTGCCTTCAAGGCGGTGCCTTGAACATCGGGGCTTTCACAAAAGACGCTATATAGGCGTGCGCTTCAAAACGGTGCCTTGAAGCGCACACCTATATAGCGTCTTTTGTGAAAGCCCCGATGTATCTGTCGCCGCTTCAGTATGATGAAGACTGCTCAAAAAGGGGTACGAGCAGTCGTCCGCGCACCACGAAACACGTCTGAGCAGCGTAACGAAGCCTTCAGTGGATGTACTGTTTTGTACATGCTTGCAGAGAGACAACAGAGGTTTGCCGTGGTTCCTACGGGGCGTGTGAGCGTGTACCGCAAACGTAGGCTGCACGCGAGCAACATTGAGCGGCGGCGGCCATTTCCCTTCCAGACCGTCTGGCGCGTTGCTATCGTGTGTCGAGAAGTGGCCGATCTCTTCGCCTCACTGTCGTGTTACGCTCGGCGGAACGGCATTATGCGTGTGTGTTTATTCAAGAGGATATTAGAAGTGATTTCGAGTCATCGACAGTTATGGATCGACTGCGCGGTTAGTGGTGTAACTAATGAAACGTGCGGCGAATGCTGCCATGTGCTCGCGAACTCGCTTCATGGCTTCATCGGTCTCTTTTCGTGTCACGCCCGGATGTGTTCGCTAGGTCTGGAGTTGAAAACATATTTGCATTAGCGCAGTGACATTGTGCGAGATGCCATTTACTTCGACATTTGACGAATCTTGACTGTTTGCGCTAGCTTTGCAGTCGGTGTTCAGGTTCACCGCACTCGAGAACGTTATCGAACGACATCGAGAACATTCAACATTGCGTCCTTCGACTGATCGCTGACGCATACCTTGCTTGCGCACGATGCTCGCTGTTCAACTGGTTGCTATGTGTAATAGAAGTTGTGTGTATACGGTAATTGTAAGTTGTGCGCGACGCATTTATGTCTTGATTCGGAACGCCAGCAGCCAAACGCATGGGAAAATCGGTGTGCGGTAGGTAAGGTGCGTGTTATCTTGCAATACGTAGAAAATGGGCCATCGAATATGATTGACATCACTATACTTAATTGTTTCATTTACTATTTCTTTTCTCCTTAATATTCCCAACGTTGCAGTGCATTTGCAAATGTTTTGCTGTGTTCCGACAAACACTTTCTTTTTGTTTTTTTGCGTGGCCAGCGCGTAAACAGCTGGGGTTCGGTTTCTGCACTGATGCACTTTTTTTTTTCATAATGCACTCTTATTACAACTTCATCGGCACGGTGCTTCATGTTCTTTTCATCAGAAATAGCACATCCGGGAAATTTTTAAAGCTTCTGCAACACAGTACGTATAGTATAAACATAGGGCTCGCATAAAATCGACTTCCGAAATGCGTGGGATCTGCTTTTTTTTTTTTTTTTGCTGTGACCATTTCTCACCCTTAAATTCGACAAAAGCCACTAAAACGTCGAAAAAGGAAGAAAAGTGAGAGGCAGGAGCAGAGACAGTGCCCAACTTGCCCAACAAGCAACACTTTTGAACTCATTTCTCACCGACTAAACAGTATTTTAGGGCTACGCTCGGCGCAATGCAGCATTAGCAACATTTTTTTGGCCACTAATTTAAAAATACAATTAATAACATTGCCTTATACTAAGTTTACCAACAGAGTTCCACGCTTCTGTTTTGTGCAATGGCAAATGATCATGCCACAATTTCCTTCAAGGTATACCAGTAAACAGTTATTATTTTATTAAATCTAATAATAAAGCAAATAGAAAGGTATGTATTGTTTTCAATATCGCTGACCACAGCGAACCGAAAAGGTGAAGTATCCTGTCGCATGAGATCTTTTCCAGCAAAGTTTGTGTAGTTCACTGTAGGAGGGTGTGTTCTTCGAGGGGGCGAATTCATTCCGGCCAACTATATGCAGCCACGTAGTACGGCGCTCTTTGACATTTAATTTTTCCCACACGGCATGCAAAAATTAACGAGATTCTCAGAGTAGCTCACCAGTAACGTTCGATTGCTGGTGAGCTACCTTCTGGAATGTGCATGCAGTGGCATAGCCAGGGGTTGGCACACTGGGGCCCGTGCCCCCCCCCCCCCCCCCTCAAAATTTTTTCCCGTGGCATACATAGCACGAAATGCCACTCGACCACATCTGCCTGCCAGGCCCCCACTTCAAATCAAGGAGGTGCCCCCCCCCCCCCTCCCGAAAAAAATTTCTTACGCCCCTGTCTGCAAGGCGCGTTTAAAAATGCGACGAAGTACTTCTAGAGACCATGGTACTGCTAAATGTCCGGCCACACTCTGCACTGAACGCGCCTGCACCCAAAGCGCTTGGAAGGGATATGGCGGCGAGAGGTCACGTGATGCGAGTAAGCCAATCGCTTCGGTGGCGGCGCGCGGAAAACAGACGCGATACTCTGAAAATTTTCCAGTGACTCTATACCTGTGTGGTTAAACGCAGGTGCACGATATCATCAATATCATCGCTCAGCACCGTGGGAATTCAGTCTTTTTTTTTTTTCTCGCAGTAAAGATCTTTAGGGAGGAACATTGAGAAAAGTTTTACGCCTTGTTTTTTTTTTTTTTCTGTTGCAGTAAGTAAGCTCGCGACCGACTTTTTACGGCATGAAACCTCACTTGCTCGAGCGCGCGACGGTTAATTATTTGGAAGGCGGTTTTACATAAGACTCATGGGCGCCGGCCATTTGGGCTGTTAAATTAGCGTTTACCTATACTTTTGTATATTGCGACGGGAATCAATAAAGTCATATGAAACGTCGAATGCACCAACTCGACCGTTTTCGTGCGTATGCGTCTACTTTAGCACTGTTCGTTTAGTTTTCGAAACCGATCCGTAAAATAGTCCTGTCGCAGTTTCGGTTTCAGAGAGCGGCGAGACACGAGCGACCACCGTGAACGCGACCCAGCGGGGTTTTTGTGTAAGCACAATTGGCATGAGCACATAAAGCAGTGAGCACCCCGTTGACAACACTCCTTTCAACGAAGGTTCACTTGAAGCCGCCATAATCCATTCTGGGAAATCTGTCAATATGCGTGACACCCCCACCCCCCTCCCGCCCTTCCCTAAAAAACGCACTGACAAGACGTAAATTCCCGCCACCGCACGATAAATTAAACAGGCGTGACGCCGTAATCTACCGCTTACTGCAAACACACTCATACCCTATAGCCTGGCCGTCTTACGCCACTGCTACCCAAACTTTTACCCAACCGATATTTGTAAAGCGTGCGGGCACAGAGCAACGCTGAGCGCCACATGCATGCTCTGGGAATGTGTCGGCGACAACGGTCGTGAAACCGCCGCCGTTCGAATGCCAGATCCCAGGAAGCCTCGAGCTCACTCGTTCCCATAACAAAGAGCTGAGCTAGTTGGTAAGTATTCGAAAGAGACAGGGCGTGCAAACACGGGCACAAGAGAGAAGTCAAGACACCACAAACGACGGCGTTTGTGGTGTCTTGACTTCTCTCTTGTGTCCGTGTTTGCGCTCTGTCTCTTGATCACTCGTTCCCGCCGCCGCCCCGGCTGCGGGAGCCGCCGGGAGGTGGCCTTCAAAAGCTCGGAGCTAAAACGAACAGCTCCGGGCCATCTGGTAGGCCGAGGATGCCGCCCGAGTCCAGGGACTCCGAACCGCCACCTGAGGCCACCAAGACCAAACTGCCGGTCCATTCTGTACAATAAAGTCTATTTCTTCTTGCCGAGGTCAACGACGTCAGCCTTTGTACTTCTGTGCAAGTCCATAAAGGAGATGCTCCCTCTCTCCGTAGAAAAGGTCTCCTAGGAAAAAGGAGCATGGCAGCCAACACAAAGTTAGGTGGTTGATGCATGTTTACACTGGAACCCATCGACACCCAATTGGTGTCGATGCCGTGCGGTGGGGCGTTTCGCGTGCAGTTGCGCGACACGCACTTTGAAATTTATTTTATATATAGTCTGGGCTACATTAGCCGTTGATATTGTCACGTGGTCGTGACGTCGACGAAGACAGCAGCCGGCGTGTTCAAGATGAAACTGTTTATTTGGTCGAACTTGTGGCCGGGAAATGAAAACTCAAACTACAGCAATACACGCTGTACACTGATAGCGGCGAACAGGGCGTCGGCCGTCGATAAAACTGCTCATGCCTGGGACGCGCCGTCTTCATACATCACGTATCGAACTTTCCAGTCTTATCACTGGTGGTCGCGCAAGCTCTGGAATAATCTAGACTATTCGCGTCCTGCGCGCAATCTTAACAAAACAATGTACTACAATCGCGAAGCTTCTCGAACACTGCGGCGCGGACAGCGTCGAGCGTTGATAACGCGTGCTTGCTGGTCAAACCCGAATACATTAAAATAAAACAAGAAGTGGACGTGGCAATATTGTAGATGATGCATGTGTGTACGTCCACATAAATGTATCCCACAAGTTATCTCTCCTTCAAAATCTTCCACACTAAGAAAAAATCCAGTATTTGGGGAGTGCCCCGCCACGGTGGTCTAGTGGTTATGGCACTCGACTGCTGACCCGAAGGTCGCGGGATCGAATCCCGGCCGCGGCGGCTGCATTTTCGGTGGAGGCGAAAATGTTTGAGGCCCGTGTACTTAGATTTAGGTGCACGTTAAAGAACCCCAGGTGGTCGAAATTTCCGGAGCCCTCCACTACGGCGTCTCTCATAATCATATGGTGGTTTTGGGACGTTAAACCCCAGATATTATTATTATATGTCAGTGAACGTTAAAAAAAACATTTGGGGAGTACTTCTGCTACACAGCAATAATCGACATCCACCTCGCGTACTTTCCTCGCGTTATCACTGTGGTCCTGGCACTTCACGGTCACGAACGGCGCGCGCGTTATCAGCGTGACATAGCATTCTTGATCGGAAAGTGACGAGGGCCGGGTTTTTAAAGGGGTCATGAAGCACCCCTTGGGCTTGTTGAAAAAACACATACTGCGGAAAGCTGACACGGCTATGAACTGCTCAGCCAAATATTGCAGTCGTGCGCGCCGCGTAAAGGCTACAAGCGGAAAGCGAAGTTGCTGTTTTCTCAGGCGCCCTCTTTTCAGAGGCTGGTTCTCACTCTCGTCGGTGGGCGGGGCGTCTGCCCGTTGACGTCGCGATCTACCTGTTCACGTCGCAAAAGACATAGTATCCTCATTGGCCGATAGCTGACATAAATCGAAAGCCGTGTTCGGATCAGATGCGCTTCTTGCCACGGGGTGCCGCCACTTGCCGGCGCCTCACTCCTCAGTCAATGCCTCCTTGACTAGATGCCCGCCGCGTGGTCCGGTAACCCGGTTCCGTACCCTCTCCCTCTTTTTTTCTCCGCGGTCAGGCCACGAGCACCCCCTATAGCGCACGCCTGCACCGGATGCAACGGGTTTTTCCTCCTGCGGCACTTAAAACGCCTGTCCTGTGTTAAAAAGGAATAGAAACACCTTACTTACTTACTTACTTTTACTTACTTACTAACAAAGGTCACGTGCTGCCGCCTCCGAGATTGCCATCACGCCTGTTACAGTCTCGAAGGTGCAAGCATATTTCCGCTGCCGCCGGAAGTCGGTCAGGCTACGAGCGCTGCCTCACGGATTTTGTGGTGAACTAAGGGAACCGCCGCCGCAATGGGAAAGCGAGCGACGCGGCGGGCATCTATAGTTAATCTAGTCAAGGAGGCATTGCCTCAGTACACGGTAGCCGCACTCGCGCACGCGAATCACAGCGGGAGAGCGATCGCGTTTCATGACGCGCGCTGACGTAGCTTCTTTCCCCCGTGCCATCCCTCCCTGTGTAGCTTCCAGTGCGCGATCGGCACGAGAAAAGAGAGAAAGCGCTCAAAGCGTGCGCCAAACCTCCGTAACATCCGCTCGTTCTCGACGGATTCGTGAAAATTTTTGCGGCAATCTATTCGGGAGGCAGTAAACTCCGATACGGAGGTCATTAGACCATTACTTGGAAAAGTGGTTCCCCTTAAGAAACCCTTTAAGAAAGGAAACGCGAGCAAGTCAGATGACGATTATTGTTGTGTGGATGCCACGTTCGAAAAAAAAAAAAGAAAAGAAAAAGTGCTCAAGGTCATGACGCACGCGTGACATGACTTCTTTCCCCCGTGCCATCCCTCTCTGCATGCTTACCTTCCGGGACGATAGAAGGGAGAAAGCAATTACAGCGTGCTACAAATCTTTATAACTATACGCTCGTACCGGATATTTTTCTAAATCATTTTTGCGGTGGTCGATTCGTGAGGCATTTAACTCCTAATTTAATGAAGCCACTCGATGGTCACTTGTAAAAGTGTTGCACGGCCTCTTTAAATGAGAAGGGGGAGGAGGAATAAACTTTATTCAGTAGATCGAGCCTATGGCTGAGTCGCCCAAGGTGGACTGTGTTCCTAGTCCGGGATGCCGTGGGCTTGAGCTGACAGCTTGGCCCTGTTCACCAGACGTCGCTGGTCCTGGTCTTCACTAAAACACACACACACACACACACACACACACACACACACACACACACACACACACACACACACACACACACACACACACACACACACACACACACACACACACACACGCGCGCGCGCGCGCGCGCACGCACGCACGCACGCACGCACACACACACACAATTATGTAAACTGAGGTAAGCTCGTGTACAGCAGGGAGTGGACCTTTCGAGATATTTTTGAATTGTAGGTCTTGTATCCTAGTCTATCTTTCCTAAGCATCGTCTGTCTCTTCGGAGGCTTTCGAGTCTACCTGCCCTGACTGCATGCGGGGAGGTCAGTAACTTTGAACATATGCTCTGACGGTGCCCCTCGTTACGGGGTCTAAGTCGGCTCACAGAACGGGACTGGGACTCTGTCTTACGAAGTTCAGAGCTTTTACCACAACTACGGGCTGTCCAGAGAGCTCATGACACGGCGGTGAGGCTAGGCCTCCCCGTCCCCACGTGGGAGCGGCCCGCGGCGTTGCTCTAAAGAGTAGCGTTTCTCAGGACCCAAATAAAGTTCTATGTTTGTCTGTCTGTGGGTTGAAGTATAGCAGTGAGTACAGTGTATTCAATTGTGGTACTTTGTCACCAGGTTTTCAATAAAACTTAAAGAATGCTGAACTGAACACCACACATAAAGTTAAATGTACTTATGAAACAAATAAACCATGTAGTTACAGCATGGCCCTTAGCACCGTAAGCAGGAACATCAGTGTTGAGTGCTGTACCTGAAAGAACAATTTACACGAAGACAACATTGCGTCTGTTGTTATTCATGTAAACATGTACAAAAACTGCGCTTCTGAAGCTGAGTTACTCTAGCGTAGTGCAGCCGTCCCTACCTTCTCGTGATGATGATAGTGGATTTGCGAGAGTCCCGTATACGCTTAATTGGGCTGCATTTGTCTTAAATTTGTGTTTCAATGATTAAAACAAGAAAATTATCCCTCACTGTTCGAACGTTTCGTTCCTGTGGGGTTTTTTCGACGGTGCTGATTATCCGAAAAATATAAAATTATTCGATGTTACTAATATGCAGTGGTGTAAATCATAGGAAGAGTCAGGGTCGGGGCTCCTGACACACCTTGTGTTCAAGCTGAAGGGGACACCCCTTGCAACTGTCTCCCACCCCCATTGAAATTTATCTTTGAGAACATAATATTTGAATTGCTTGAAGTTCATCTACCGAACAGAAACGAAGTACAAAAGTGAAAGCGAGGGAGGGGGGAGGGTGCAATATGGCGCTACCGTCAAACTATACCTGTAAGCGATGATCTTTATTTCTCACTGTTTCGTGTGCTCTGCCACACGAATAAACATTCATTAATTGATAAATGTGTGTATGCTACGTTGAAATATAATAAGGAATTTTATTCCTCGTGTACGAACAAGAATTAACGACCATTAAAAATCGAACATATAGCAGTTACGCCTGGAATAGTAAAACAATCGTACGTGAAATTCTTGATATTCACGCACCATAAAAAAAAAAAAAAGTCATTGACCGAAAGTAAAACGAAGGCAACCCATGACCTAAAAATATGCTTCAAGGAAAAATACGGTTCATGGTAGGTGGTTGTTTATTTGGATCGAGAAGAGATTCAATCCAGAAATAAACAACACGACTGAGTCACAAACTGGACATTGAACAGGCTCATCGTGCCGGCAAGTCACGATATGCAGAAGGATGGCCTAAAATTCGATCTCCACTTGAGGCATCACCGCGATGTTGTATGACGAGCCGAAACGCTGGGGCTCCGAGTACCACAACCAGGAAACGTTGTACACCTTTCGAAGAGAGAGCGGAAGCAGTCCACTGTCAAGGTCAGCCGCTGGCAAACAAACAAACAAAACCCGCAGACAGAATATCCCGGAGGAGCCGAAACGAGGATCGGTTCCTTTCTCCTCCCTTCGGAAACCCCCGACTCCCACGTACGGCACCAGTAGCAAAAACCAGCAAGACGACGAACGAAACGCGCACACTTTCGCGAATTCAGCCCCCCTCCGCCCCCTTTCCCAGCCGCGAACACAAAAGAGCTTTTACGCTCCTCGGACCTCCACCCACCCTTCGCCGAGGGCCGGTCGAACTGCGCCCTCGCCCAACCTCGGACCGCCGCTTCGCTGGCTGGCACCGCCGGCGTCCCCTACGACATGACGTCCATGGAGACACAGGCAAGTTTTTTTGTTTAAACCAAACTTCGCGTTATGTATTCGTTCATAGTGGAACTATGCTGCGGTGTATTCGATTTACCCGTAGGGTTGGGCAATTTCCGAACACTTAAAATGTTCGTGAGCGAGATGCGCTAAACCTGCCGGGCTCACCACCATCGCGCTCCGTTTGTCAAACGGGCGCCTGGGTTGTGCTGTGCCGGACTCGAAGCCCCGTTATTGTTCCGCTTTTACTCACGCGAAAGTATGCGAGTGTTTCATCAGCCTTCGTTTTGTGTGCTGGGGCTTTTATCAGCGGGCCTCGTGTCATAAGAGAGCACGCGCTGCCCGTGTAAGAAATAAAGGGCGAGAATGTCCGGAGAGGCGGTTCTCCCACCCGTTCCGCCGCAACCACCGCTCGAATCGCGGTGTAGTCCGTGTTTGAAGGTATGTGTTTGAAGGTATGTTCAAAAAGCTGGCGAAGTAAAACCGACTACTCATCTGCTGCTCGCTCACCATGGCTACTGTCGTCGATATTCTGACAAATTCGCGAAGTTGATGAGCACAACCCGACGTTACTGAAGCTGACTTTTGGCGCCAAAGCTTGGGATGCGCCGATTGTAGTTGTATGTAAACTGTTCATCAACGTTGCCTTCCAGCAGGTCAAAATAATATAGTGTTGCTCCCATATGTTTCCGGTAATTCAGCGCTCACTCAAAGGTGCAATGAAACGAGCGCTTCCACTAGATTTATGCCCGCTTGTGCAGCGTAAGCTGTGACGGGGTCGTTAATTCGTGACAAAGAACAGTAGCTGAAATGACCAAAAATTAACCCAACCTTGCTATGCGTCACCATACAAATCGACGGTGCTTAAGACAGGGTCATAACGGTTGGGTCTCCGATCGCGGAGATAGAAAGGTTACATTGCGGTTGGCATGACGCGGAGGGAAGACTTGCTGACGCCAAGCAAGGCCACATTTCTCCGTTTCGTCGACGGTGGCGCTTCCGCGTAAAAAAATAGTTTCATGTGCAGCGCCTCTCTCGCGCTGTGTCGCTTGTTTAGTTGTACTATGACAACATTGCAGACCCTATGTAACTCACTCGAGGAATATATGAATCGTCTTTGGGTCCATCTGGCCGCTTTGATCGGGGTATCAACGTCATTCGGCGCGGAGTAGTACGACAACAAACGCTCGCCTCCTCGACGCCAAATTGTTGATGTGTTGTGACTGGTATTACAGTTATTCGGACATTGTGACCCCAATTCGTCGTCTTTTTAACTTGTTCTGAATGGAATTAACGCTATAAGATCACCTGTTTACGACCGCTGTTCTTGTAATGTATTCAGGTGGGTGTCATTTGTTACTTGCCTTGGCTTGAAAATAGGCTTATTTTCGTAACGTGTTGAAGAGAAATAGTCAATTACTTCTATTGCTGCAATGCCACTTCGGCACGACGTAGATTGTCGTCATCATCTGCTGTTCGTTTCGTCGTCGTGTCGCTGAAAGGCGTTAGTTTCTGAGGCGTTAGTACTTTTTTACCTTGAAGGAGTGACCTAACTGGCCGGTTTACGCGTAACGAAGGGGAAGAGACGAACTGATTGGCTCCGTCGCTAGTCCCTATAATTGCTTCCCCGTCGACAAACGGGCTTTTTGTCCAGCTGTTAACGGTTTTCGCGACTTGTTCTACTCTGAGTGGCACCCTGTAACGGCGCGTTTGAAACCTTTTAAATTCTCTGGCGTCCTTCGGATCGCCGATGAACCGTGTGGTAATGCTGCTGTTTCCGCAAGCTTGCCGTACGGACGCTCGGTACACCTTTGCCGCGCTATGTTTAGCCAGCCTAGCGCCAACCCGAGCCTTGATTTGCCATTATGAGTCACAACTCGCGGGAAATTCCCCGCCAGCGTTCGATGATGAGTGTTGCGCAACTTCTCTCCCCAGTATCGACCTCTCCGAAGAGCGGAACATGACGACGAGTGTCTTTTTGTGTTTTTTTGTGATCCTTCTAATGCAGCTGTTACGCGACGGCATGTAACGTGTTTCTTGGTTCGTGAGAAATTCCTCGTCCCGTGACTCGGTCATGCTGTATGTAGTCATCGGCACTTAGCTTGAGCCATAAGTTCATTTGCGTCAGACGCGATCACGTGTGTGTGTTTTAAACGCCTTACCATAGGCGAGCTTTTGACCTGCGCCCTCAGAACTCCGCGAATGCGGAGAGCTTCTTAGAAAGTCATTGCTCTTCCGGTGTGTTACCAGCACCCAAGGTTGGGAGTGTTGTACTAAGTTTTATCTCCAACAGAAACCTCGTGTTGATACAATTCTACATCGCTCCGACCTGTAATGGCCGATCCGTTCTTTAATGTGGTAGGTATAGAGTTGTCTGGACATTAAGCTTTCCGTGCAACCTATGTAAATGTATGCTAATTTCTTCTGGGGCGGTGCCGTACTATCCATTTATACATAGGAGTGGAAATGAACAGTGCACCTGTTTGCTTTTGCGAAGGAAAATGTCTTGTTGGCCCAAATGCCAGCTGCGAAATATTCCTTTTTGTTGTTTTTTTACCTACAATGGGAGGGTTTGTTTACAGTTTCGACATATAAATCATTGAACACATTATTGTGTTCGAGCTACAATGGGTCATATTTGTACACTGTGAACATTTTGTGGCAGTTAGCATTCTACAGGGAAACTTCGGTGATGCGATCACAGCTCATACGAATTTTGGGGTGATACGAATTTTTCGTTGGTCCCGGCCAAGGCCCACTGGCCTCAATGTAATAGAGTACGGTTGTTGCGAATCGACTTTCACCCAGCGACGTTTGATACGAACGTTCGCTACCACCCATGTTCGAAAAGGTGCTGTCGCGGAAGACGCGCCAAGCACGTGCAAGCGCGGGAACGCAAGCGTGAGCATGCACGCCACACTGCCAAGTCGTCAGCATCACGGTGTAAGAAAAACACTTTTCTTACGGTCAGAATAAACCTTCAGAGACGCGTCACGGCCTCCGAGTGTCGCGGGTCACAACGCACCTGGTTCATTAATTAAATGCGCGCGTACGGGCCGTATATTTACGAGTGCTGGTATGATTGCCGACATCTAAAAACTTAACTGGTAATCATTCAGGATTCTTCCTGACGTTGCCGCAGCCCTGACAAACAAGAAATGAAAATGTACGCCAGCTGTCTTTTGTCGTATGCTAATTTTCCATGCTTTCTGGTGATACGAATTTCGGATGATACGAATATTTTTGGTGATCCCATGAAATTCGTATCACCGAGGTTTCACTGTATTGTGAAACTTTAGTGGTACTGCTTTGTATTTCAAGTTTCCCCAAGCAAATCGTTTTTCTTATCTTTTCATCCTGCTGTGTATAGTCTTGCTGCAAACATGCAGTCTTGGAATAAATTTTGCTCTACAGTGCCCTTCTATTGTAAAGGAAAGCATGAGCAAATTTCTTACTAAATATTTAAAATTCTTGAGCTGTGTATTTCACCTAGTTACATGATAAAACATAATGACACTGCATGAGATTGTAACCGTCAGTCAAATTTTCTAGTTCTTGCTTATGTTTCAGGACAGTCTGTTACTTATATGCAGTGTAGTATGAGTAAGAAAAGGACCTAGCATGAAAATGAAAATTTATTTGTGGAGGTACTTGCACAAAAACTTCTTCAGTATGTTGCTGCTTTTGATGCCACCAGCAGCATTTTTTTTTGCTATCTCAAGGTAATGGGAAAGTGAGTGCCAATAATCACTTGAGGCCCCCAAGAAGAAAACAAACAAAAAAAAAAACAAGCACTTAAATCTAACAGATCATGTTATTGCAATGTGTGAGAGAAACATTTATTGTGAGTCCACTATTTTCATGTTCAAGTGCATGTAAGCTGTTAAAACACTCATGACCTACAGCACTCCTGACCTGCCCAGATGTGCCCTCTCCAGCGCCCACGTTCTAGTTCATACCTCTTGCCGCTAGGGACGTAACCTACGAGCGTTGTGGTGCTAGTGAGCACCTGTTCGCTGACATCAATTTTAACGCTCGTGGTGATGTTTCGCCAGCGCAGAGCGCTCATATCGTGTAATTATTATGCATAAATGCAAAATACTTTTGAAATAAAAATACGGAAAGTGAATTAGAACTTTTTTTGTATTTAAAAGGACACAGCCGTCCTACACTATGCAAATCTACGGCTTCTCACGTTAGTCAGCCAGTGCACAGTAAATGCTTAACCACACTGAATAGCTTACTTGACCCTCGGTCTAAGTTTGCAGAAACAGTCACATAATGCCGGCAGTTCTTCACATAATACAGGCATTTTTACTCCAGTGCTGTCCAAATGGTCGCAGAGTAGCAGACGAACAGGTTATAGGAAGTGCCATAGGACCCCCGCTATCTGGGAAGGTCAGGAGTACAGTAGGTCGTGAAAACACTCCCCTTGTGTAACTGTCAAGCTTATTAAAGGTTATATTCGCAGAAGGCTCCCTGAGCCTGCCATAATACCCTCTGGACAGTGGTAAATAGCTGTGACCCCCCAAAAACATCAGCCTTTGTACTCCTGTGCCTAAGTCCTGAAAGGAGCTGTTTCTTCTCTCCTGTGAAAAGTTCTATAGCTTTGGAAGGAGAGAGTTGAAATTTCCAGACTTTTTAAAGCAGTATTTTGGTGTCTAGCATGAAAATAAAAATTTATTTGTGAAGGTACTCCCACGAAAACTTTGTCAAAATGTTGCGGCCTTTGATGCCACCTCGAAACAAGCAACTGCAAGAATGTCATGCCTCACAGTTACCCTCTATAGACCTTTTCAACTCCCAGTGAATTTTTGGAGGGTCACTGAATATCAGCAACAATGATGGAGCCCAGGGAGCCTTTGTTGACAAGGTGCATACCTTGGTGGAGAGGGGAGAAACTACAGGCAGCAACAAGTGCTGAATGCAAACAGTAGCTCTTTCTGCTAGTGTGTTGCCTAGGTTATTTGGTTAGAAAATACTTTTGGCTCTGCATTTTTGCAAATGGTTGGTGTGACTTTCCCAGTGTAATTTTTGAAAAGCCTTTGGGGGCCCCTGCGCCTTCACTGGGAAGAGGAGGGGCAAACCCACTTGGGGCTTGAAAAGTGGTCTGTGAACCATGGCCTTTTTGTCGGAAAACACCTTGCAGGAAAGGCTACTTAAGCATTTTTGAAAATGCTCTATTCGCTAAGGTTACATAACAAGAAAAAAAAGTTCGTAATAAGTATGCAGTCCATCTCTGTGTGAGGAAGGGAGTGAGGTGTTGAGGGCCCCCCCCCCGCATTACATTAAAGCAGAAACAGACCTTCTTTTGACGTAGATTTGACATGCTATTGTTGCAAAGGCCTGCAAAATTGTTTACCTAGGAAAAATATTTGGAACCTGTGATGACCACAGTTGGCAGGTTGTGGGGGCAGACTGTCCTGAGCACCAAGAGTAGGGATGCATGGTCATCGTCAAGTAAGCTGTGCTGTCACGGCCAACCGGCCGCATGACCAATGCCATCCGGACCAACCCGCCGCCGTGATGTAGTGGTTATGGTGCTTGACTGCTGACCAAAGGTTGTGGTTTTGAATCCCGGCCGTGGCGGCCGCATTTTGATGGAGGCGAAATGCTTGAGGCCTGTGCACTCTGATTCAGGTGCTCGTTAAAGAAACCCTGTTGGTCAAAGTTTCCTGAGCCCTCCACTATGGCGTCCCTAATAATCATATCATGGTTTTGGGACGTAAAACCCCCAACAATTATTATTATTATATTATGCCATCACGACCAACAATGCCAAACATGGCATCGCTGCGAGCTATTTGCACGCCTCTCCAGGCCTTTCGGTTTCCCCATTGTGGTCGTGACCGCCGCACCCGCATCTTGTCATGTCAGCACCAACAGGAACCTGTTTGTCTGCAGCAGATATATGTGCACTCCCTGCTCTTCCTCCTCGCACAGTGACGAAGAGCGATCTACTAGGAGAAGAGACAAACCGCTGAACAGAGCTTAGCGAAGGAAAGATCGAAACGAGCAAGGGCCACGTTTTGATCATCAAACGCGTGTAACTCCACTATTACAGCACCATTTCGGAAATATTCGCACAGCTACATGTTTGTTGTAGACTTGTGCACAACTGCAGCACTACTAAATTTCGACCTCTGGGTGGTTTAGGGACCCTTTAACAAGACAAAGGTTCACAGGATAACGGCATCCTGAACGGTGATACAACAGCTGGAGATGAAATTTGAACAGAGGAATTTGTCTTTGTCGAGACGGGCGCCCCTTATCGAAACATTTGCTCAGACTACATCCCTCGTCGACCACTTTTGATCCCCTCAGTGCACCTTGTCACTTTGCTAGTTTTTGGTTGAAGTGAGGTCTTGTTTGAGCGTGCAATGTTAAGGCTGTGTGTGGCCACTTCAGAATCTGAACGCTTTAGGAAAGCATGCAAACTAAACGACTGTGCAAGCATCCTCAATGTGTGATGGCTCCTCATACCTTTCGCTGTCATACAGAATGATGAAGTGATGCGTGTGTCATTGTTCCCTCGTGCCATGATGTATTGGTGCGTGCATGCAATGGGTACTGTCATAATGCATCAAAGTTTTTTTCTTCGTGGGCAGCTTTCTTGTACTGTTCATTCCCTATAGCTAAGGTTAAGAGTTGTTTCACCTAAACGCTATTTTTGGCCTACACCTGTTCTCTATTTCTCAGAAGCTTAACAAAAAGTGCAGGTAGGTCAACTGTCTAGTCTGTTTACTGCCGTTATAACATTGCAAGACTTCAGATAACCGAAGGTGCGCCGGAAAAAGTACAAACGCATTTGACACCTTGCGCTTTCTGTTTGAGATGTGGCATAATGTTGCAGTAACGCATGGAACATTTTAACCATGCATAACATTTTTATGGTGCAACAGTGGTACATTTCCCGCAGTGAACCGCTCTACAATTATTTCACATAATTTTAAGTTTGCAAATACCAGGGAGGCTTTACTAGTGGCATCTTCATGACTGAGTGTCACAGTTTTCCTTTTCTTATCTTTTAATCTGTAGCTGTCTTCCACAGAACAATTCGACTAGCAAACCAGCCACATGAAGTTAACGTGTGCAGGCAGGCCGAGGAAAGCAGGGGAAAGAAGTTAACTGGCCTTTTAAATTAAAAACTAACGCATAGGAAATGGTAGCGGAGTGTATGAAAAGAAGGTGCTGTAGGTGGAAGATGAATCCGCATATTTGGCATTTTGCGTGCAATTGCAATGCTCCACCATTTAGCTAATTTCTTAGGCATTTGTGTGTGTGCACTGGATCTAGCCTTAGAAGTGTTAGCAAAGGCTGATTTAGCGAAGGTGAAGGTTGACTTCCTTGGCTAGACTGGTGTACATATCTACACAAATGGCTAAGAAAGTGTACGGACGAACAGCCGTTGCGGTCGTCTTCCCTTACGCTTTTGGATGGTCTTCTGGTAGAGCATCCACCACGACCGTGGAAGGCAGACTAAGAGTTGCCTTGGGGCGACTGCTGGTAAAATAAGTTCAAGTGTGCTACTAGCCAGGCGCTAGACCATTACGGTACTTCAGTGCCTGGAAGTGAGTGTGTCTCGATACAACATTCTTTGGTATGCCACACCTGAAATTGTTACCACACGAGCGGCTCGGGTGGCAACATTGGCTAGACAGTGTAAAAAGTCCGCCAAGGAAAAGGTTAATGGTGTACGTCTGATGAATGATGTGTGCAGTTTCTCTCTGCAGAGCATGGTGAGCAACGGCTACAGTGGCCCCAGCAGCGGCGGGGGCAGTACGTTTGACAAACTGGAGGACGCAATGTCAACCCTGAACAGCCTGTTCTCCTTCACGAGCCCCGCCGTGAAGAAGCTGCTAGGCTGGAAGCAGGGTGACGAGGAGGAAAAATGGGCCGAGAAGGCAGTCGACTCACTCGTCAAGAAGCTGAAGAAGCGAAAGGGGGCCATTGAAGACCTTGAGAAGGCCCTGTCTTGCCCGGGTCAACCATCGAAGTGTGTCACTATTCCGCGGTCCCTGGACGGAAGGCTGCAGGTATGCTGCGCATGTTCTATCTGCTTTAATGGTAAAACTGTAGAGGGGAGTTCCGCCACAGTTTTTTCTCTGAAGTGGTGTAGTCGATGTCGAATGTAAGTACATTACAGCAGGTGAAGCCGTGAACTTGCTTTATGTCATACTGATCAGCGATTACAACATGAATGTTACCACTTGTATATCTCATTCAAGTAGAAATCGAATTACTTGCACATGTTTAGAGAAGCAGTTGTCCACAATTTTGGTTTTTCCCATCGCTTTATACTGGCACCACGTTGTAAGCTAGCTGTGAGTTTGTAGGGCTGCACCAGCAAATGCTAGTACTACAGCTCAATTTGCAAGAGAGCCATCGAGGCTGTGTTCGCATGTGCTGTTGTGGCTGTCTGTTCTCACCCTTATCATTAGTTGTTTGCTAGGTAATAATTTCATTTTATGTTTTATGCTCTCTTAGGTCTCACATCGAAAAGGCCTTCCTCACGTTATCTACTGTAGAGTCTGGAGATGGCCAGACCTGCAAAGCCACCATGAACTCAAGCCCCTCGAGTGCTGCGAATACCCCTTCTCAGCAAAACAGAAGGAAGTATGCATAAATCCTTACCACTACAAGAGGGTTGAAAGTCCGGGTGAGTGTCTTCTATCCTTCACTGCACTGTTTTGGTGGATATACCGTGAAATCCCGAGCAAGCCCCCCCCCCCCCCCTATGTTGAAAGGTAATCAGAGAATGTGGGCCCTTGCTCGGTCGCGGACCAAAATTCAAGATGGCAGTGAAAGAGCTGCTAAGAAGTGCTTCTAATTAAATGCTTTATTTAATGCGCATGCATTTATTGTTCTTACTGAACTGGAGGGAATCCTCGTGTGAAATTTGATGTGTCAACGGGGGAAAGACGTTCTTCAAATATTCCGACAATTTGTGACAACTCAGAATGTAACCCCGAAGCACCACACTGTACAAGTACTAAAAAGTCGTGCACACATCTAAAGACTCTCAGAACTTGGGTTCCCAGGAACCACTGCTGCAGGATTCTGTAGCGGAGAATGGTTTGAAAAAAAAAAAGCGAGAGGGGGGGGGGGGGCTTGCTCGTTCATTGGCGCATATTTGAAATCTGAAAAGAAGAAGGGGAGCTTGATTGAGTATGAGCGTTTGCTCGGGATTTTACGGTACACAATTTGGAGCTTACGCATATTCTGTACCGTAGTTTACGTGTCTGTATTGGAGATCGTGTGACCTCCTTCAGTACTCTTGTTACTCCTAATCTTGACTACGGCATTGATCGTACTTGTGAAAGAAGCCTGCTTTCTTTAGAGAGTAGTGCGTTTGTCAACTTTTGAATGTTTCATCTCTTCCTTTCATTTGTCCCATGTGCCATTAGTGTTGCTGTGTCTAGCCATGTTTTACGGAATCCATGCAGTCAGCCTAACCAAAACAAACTTTCCGCAGTCTGTCAAGAAACATGCCGCACAAGGACTGATCAAACTTTTTGCGCAGTTCTGCCGCCGGTGCTGGTTCCCCGTCACAGCGAGTACCCTCCGGGGGGCCACACAATGATTCCCCCGGTTTTCCAACAAGTGGCTGAGTCTGGCATGCCCCACAACGTCAGCTTCTCTGCACAAGGCTTCAGTGCAGCCACTTCGGGATCCTCTGCCACGACGGGGGTAGCAGTTGCAGTGGGAACCAATGCAGCTGCAGGCGTTCCCTCACCAGGCCCCAGCCTTGGCAGCTCCGCTCCTAACAGCCCGTTTGGATTGCCTGGTAAGTGGGGACCACGTCCAGCTCCACAACACATGTCTCTGGGCTAGTTGGGTTGCACTTGCACGTCAAAAATGTGTGGATGGGACAGCACGAAGCAGTAAAGTTGGAACAGTTAGTCTGGCTCCTGAGGTTATTTGGCAAGAACTGAAACATCTATATGGGCAACCAAACTGTACAAAGGCATGCAACAATAATGAAGAAACGAACCACTAAGCACTGAAACACATAAGCGTGTCTGAAAGAAGAAGAGTTGGACGGGCAGAGGTTCAATAAGATATCTTCTCTGTCACTTAAAAGAAGATCTGTGTAGCGGGAGCAGGAGAGCTCCGCTCCTCATCCTGCACTTGTTATTGGAACTGATGCAAATAAAAATGGCTAGGCTTCCAAAAATTGCATACGGTCATATGTGCTTACAGCATTTGCAAAGTTCATTATGTCTGTGCATTCTCTACTTGCCATTGTCACCCACTTGGGCCTTCATATTTCCTTTCAAGAGGGCATTTTTGAGCACTCTAATTTTGTCTTGAATAATGCCATAACTTTTGTAAACAGGTCAGTAATGATGATGGCATCTTATCTTTATTCATGTAATAATCGTTGTAGGTTTGAGTCAGATGAGATTAAATTGCTAAAACTGTTACATATGGTCAAGGCATGGCTTTGAAGTTGCTCGCCACTCTCGTTACCTAGATGCATTTTAGTGATTTCCATAGTTTTTTAAGCAGTGAGGGCATATTGCTGTTGGTTCAAAAAGATTGTCTGGCTGCCCCTGACAACCAAACGTACTTCAGATATTATGCCTTGCGACAAGTGAAGTGACGATTGCGCTTGACGTTTTGTCGAGGACATGGCTGACGAACACATTTCTGTGCTTGTTTTCCTGTGCAGCAGACACTCCTCCGCCAGCTTATTCAGCTCAGGACGACAGTCAATCTGCCACTGATGACCAGCCCCAATCAATGGACACATCGACTGTTCCTCCTGGTGAGTGCTCGTTCTTGGTGGTATTCACTCTGTGGGCTCTGCTTTAAGCGATATAGTGAACCATTGAATCAGTTCTCATGTCATCGACAATGTTCAGGCCATCGAAACAGCACCCTTTTGGCTGATGCTGCCAAATAAGGCATTCTTTCTGAAGGCAGTTGCATGCTTTGGAGGATAAATGAACAATGTGCATGTTTAAAATATGTATGGCTCATGCAGCAGGGATCTTAGCTGCGCTTCAAGATGGCCAATTTGCTTTAGGAACCCTGCTGCAAGGCGTCTCCGTAATGCAGTGAAGCATACCGATAGCAGTAAGAACCTTTGTGCAGTGAAACATACTACCTGAGGCCTGTATCCCTCATATCAAATGACCAGCATATCAAAGTATACTAGCTTACATCAAAAGAATTCAGTAGAAGCCCCACCCACGAAACCACGGGGAACCTGCCCTTAAAGGGGCCCTGCAACACTTTTCGAGCATGCTCAAAAAGCGCCGCCGATCGGTAGTCGAGGCTCCCGAGAACACGCGAGCCAAATATTATAGCGATGCGCACGGCCTGGAAATTACAATAAATGCTCAAAGTCAGCTGAAAATCGCTCCCTCTTCTCTCGACAAATGATGTATTATTCCGCAAAATATGACGCGATTGTCGGCAGTTCCACCATTGGCTGATGTTATAATCACGATAACACCCTCATTATTACTATCGTTGTTAATTTTGAGTTCAATAAGTAGATAATATGTATGTTTATGTTCTGTTATCGCGTTAAAAACACCGAACAAACATTAATATTAGCACTTCCGGTCTCACCGACAGCTCGTCTGCTCGTAGTTGTGTGGTTCCGTTTTCTTCGCCATGCGCAGTGCCGAAAACGTGAATATTTCTGTGCTTTTGACCATCGCCGGTTGCCGTTGAGAGTGGCAGCCGTTCGAGTGTTGCCTCGTCAGCTGAGAACTGCATCGTCGGCACGTTCTCACGACCGACCGATGCAGCCGTGCAGCATGTCTCCGATAACAATGCTGGCGTCCGGTAATAGCGGCGCTTCGGGGTCGTCTGCCAGTGCCGTATTACGAGGCGGTGTATTGGAGTATGGGCCGAAACCGATCTCAGCTGTCATTCGTTCCAAACGAGCGCGCACGTTTGCTTCCATGGTTGGCAGAGCGATGAAAACACTACGGCGTTCGAGGTGCACACCCAACATTACCAAACCGACGCGCAGTTTTCAAGCACGCGCGATACACAGTGCGATCGACTTCGCTCGACGAGAACGACGCAAGCCGACCGGAAGTGGCGGCACAGACCACGTGGTTGCGCCGAGACGCCAGAGAGAAAAAAATGAAAAAAATGCCGCCGGCGCTGACGTCGCCTCCTCGCACCTCCGCCCTCCCTCCCTCCCCTCACGCCGCGCGCAGCTTTCCGCGCGCTCGCTGCATTGAGTTGAGAGAGAAAGCTGCGGAACGTGATCTCTATAATTTGGTAACACCACTTAGACTTGACGGATTCGAAAAATTTTTGCGGCATATGGCTCGTGAAGAGTCATACGTCAATAATGGGACTATTCCAATATAACAAAGAAAGGTGTTGCAGGGTCCCTTTAAAGGGGTCATGAAGCACCCCTTGGGCTTGTTGAAAAAACACATCCTGCGGCAAGCTGACACGGCTATGAACTGCTCTGCCAAATATTACAGTCGTGCGCGCCGCGTAAAGGCCACAAGCGGAGTGCGAAGTTGCCGTTTCCTCAGGCGCCCTCTTTTCAAACAGAGGCCGGTTCTCACTCTCGTCGGTGGGCGGGGGGCGTCTGCCCGTTGACGTCGCGGATCTGCCTGTTTACGTCGCGAGAGACATAGCATGCTTATTGGCCGATAGCCGACGTAAATCGAGAGCGGCGTTCGGATCAGATGCGCTTCTTGCCACGGGGTGCCGCCACTTGCCGGCGCCGCACTCCTCAGTACACGGTAGCCGCACTTGCGCACGCGAATCACAGCGGGAGAGCGATCGCGTTTCATGACGCACGCTGACGTAACTTCTTTCCCCCGTGCCATCCCTCCCTGTGTAGCTTCCAGTGCGCTCGTCGGCACGAGAAAAGAGAGAAAGCGCCGAAAGCGTGCGCCAAACCCCTGTAACTCCGCTCATTCTTGACGGATTCGAGAAATTTTTGCGGCAATCGATTCGGGAGGAAGTAAACTCCGATACTGAGGTCATTAGATCATTACTTGGAAAAGTGGTTCATCACCCCTTTAAAGGGGTCATGAAGCACCCCTTGGGCTGATTGAAAAAACACATCCTGCGGAAAGCTGACACGGCTATGAACTGCTCTGCCAAATATTACAGTCGTGCGCGCCGCGTAATGGCCACAAGCGGAGCGCGAAGTTGCCGTTTCCCCAGGCACCCTCTTTTCAAACAGAGGCCGGTTCTCATTCTCGTCGGTGGGCGGGGCGTCTGTCCGCTGTACGTCGCAAGAGACATAGCATGCTTATTGGCCGATAGCCGACGTAAATCGAGAGCGGCGTTCGGATCAGATGCGCTTCTTGCCGCGGGGTGCCGCCACTTGCCGGCGCCGCACTCCTCAGTACACGGTAGCCGCACTCGCGCAAGCGAATCACAGCGGGAGAGCGATCGCGTTTCATGACGCGCGCTGGAGTAACTTCTTTCCCCCATGCCATCCCTCCCTGTCTAGCTTCCAGTGCGCTCGTCGGCACGAGAAAAGAGAGAAAGCGCTGGGAGCGTGCGCCAAACCCCCGTAACTCCGCTGATTCTTGACGGATTCGAGAAATTTTTGCGGCAATCGATTCGGGAGGCAGTACACTCCGATACTGAGGCCATTAGATCATTAATTGGAAAAGTGGTTCATGACCCCTTTAACCTCCGTAATACCTAGTTAGATGGGCACACTAACTTCCGTTCCGATGAACCCCAGTTAACTGGTGTGAACTATATGTATACACTCAAACCTAGATACAATCGAACCCACTTATAACGATCCCACATATAGCGATCTATCGGTTATAACGACCATATTTGGGTGCACTTACGATTTTCCTATGCTAACCATTGAAGCTGCATCCAGATATAGCGAACATTTTTCAAAGCCTCCTACTTTTACAACGAACACTTCAGACACGGTCGCGGTAAAAATATGGTGCATACGAAGCGAAAAAAAGTTAAAACAGGCCTTCTGAAGCGTGACAAGGGCGCGTGCTCGCGCGTGCCCCGCTCCCGTTTACTCGAAACTACGATACCCAGATCGGCAAGCACCGCACGCAGATTTCGGACGCTGCGAGCGAGGTCGCTCACTTTCCAGGCGTTTCTTCAGTGGTAGAATGGCAGAGGGAAAAAAATAGTAGGCAGCATGAAGCCTTGATGTCAGCTTTCGCACAGTAACCTTTGCTGAAGCCGTTCTCTGCAGCTACGATCGCCTGCGATGAACCAAACAATGCCTTGGAACGCAAGAAGGCATATATGCAAGAAGTGATAACCACGATAACTTTCCATCGCAAAAAGGTTCACTGCGTCCCTAAACTCGTCGACGCCACAAGGTGCCGCGAAAAGTCATACGTCTTTCCGGTAACGGCAGAGACCGGTCGATCGGTGATTTCGACTTCAGCGCGATTGCGGCGGTGCCTTCGCGGATAAGCATCAGAAAAGAGCAAAGGCGAGGTGCCGGCCGTCGATGAACGTGCCATTATGCCTTATAGCCGACAACCTTATCACGGTCATCTGTAGATATCTGCTCGGCTGCGCGTGTGGCGTACGCCGTACACTGCGGATTGACGGCGGTACGAGCGCGCCATGCTTAGCCATGCTGCCGTTCGCAAGTTCGCCACCGCCGCGTCGTGCGAGACAGCTTTAAAGTGTGCATCGCTTTGTAGAAACGAAAGTAGCTCGCTGTTGTTGAGCGGCGCGGGCACCGAGAAACGTCGATGCACTGACAGCGAGCATATACTGCGTGTTTGACTAGGTGGCAACTCAAGTGCGCCGCGCGTCGTCGTGCAGGGCCACGAGAGCATCGCGGAGACGTAGAGTGCGGGTTGCTTGGAAAATGCTTGTTTTCGCCGCGTTGAACGAAGAGGCTAGTCGCCGCAGCCGTGCACGGTCCGGAGTGAAGCAAGCGCGAATGTACAAACGCACGCATACGGCATACAGCAAGCGGCCCGGCAGCGACTCCGCGAGCCGAGTAGGCGACGCGCTGCACGCAACTAGCCAGGGATGATAGGCTTCACGTAGCGGTACTGCGGTTCAATGAAACGTTGTCGCTTCACTGCAAAGGCAGTTAATTGACTCGTGAGCACGCAGCGGGCGTCGCTTCACGACGCGGAAAGGCTTAGCTTGTCACCGAAGGAATTGTTAGCACTTTAATAAAAGTGCACAAAGAAAAAAAAATGGCTTGGCCGCTAAGCGCACGTTTTTAAGGGCGAGTCCATATACAACGAACTACTGATATAACGACCACTTTTCGCGACGCTTTCCAGTTCGTTATAACCGGGTTCGACTGTATAACGAACATGGATATAACGAATTATCGGTTATAACGAAGTAAATGAAGAATAGTTTTGTAGTAGATACAGTGTTAAAAATAAACGTTTATTATAACAAATTTTCGGATACAGTTGAGTCCGCAATAACGAAATCGGCGGGCAAAGCACAAAATTTCGCTCTTGCGGGAATTTCGTTGGCGCGAGAATGCAGCAGAAAATATATGGAATTTACAAAAAACACACAAAAAGGCCAGTAAGTTTGCTTTGTCGGGCCTTACCATGCAGCAATTTCATGCCTCTCGATTGTCGGGAATCCCGTTTGCCATGGCACAAAATTCACCCCATGCACTGGTCAGTGACGGCAGCACTGCGCTGTCACCAGTACCGTCGTCAAGTGCGCCTAAAAGCGAATGTTCTTCCGGCTCCGCTGGATCAGCGCGGATCAGTGCAGAATTGTGGACAGCGAGCTGCACGCAACGCCGAATTCTTCGGCGATGTCCATTTCTTCCTTCCCTTTTCCTCCTCACTGATGATTGCAGTCTTATCTTCCAGCGTAATGAATTTCCGCTTTTTCGTTGGAGGCGGAATCTTCGCAGGAAGCGAAATCGGATGAAGAAATCGCAACACACAGTTCCCGTTGCACTAAGCGACCAAGCAAACGCTCCAGAAATGGCTCCACACACGCGACAATGTGTGCACAAAGCCGACAAAGCCAAGCATAGAGGCAAGCCAACAAACGAAACTCCATGAGGAATGCGGATTTGGCTGCGTAGTCCGCGATAACGAGCAGGTGTTTCGGCAAGCCATCATCATCATCATCATTGACATCAGTTTTATGTTTTTTTTTTGTAAACAATTACGGCGGCTGCTTCTCAAGTGCGCTGTAGCGATAGTTTTGCGCAATTTAAGTGTAGCATGAATGCATTTCAGCAGTTTTCGAGTGTAGGTAATGTTGCAAGAGTAGATTATTTGCGCACTCGTGTTTAAAAAATTTCGTTAATGAGAGACTGCGGTATGAATATCTTTCGTAGTCTCGAGTTACGAAATGCATTGACTCCTATGGGCGTTCGCCGGTGTTCCGAAAATATTTCGTTGCGGTGAGAATTTCGTTCCCTCGGGATTTCGTTATCGCGGGTTTCGACTGTATAACGAAGTTATTTTCATGGCAGATGTGATTTTGTTATAATGAGGTTTGAGTGTATATATTTGTTACCTGCCTGAAGACAAGGCGTAGTTTAAATATTGAAGCAAAGGACAGCACGAGTGGTCACAGCTCCTGGCGCTGCCAACGTCGTGACGACTAGTGCTTGTGGTCATCGAGTGAACCCCTGTCTTTGGGTGCTTTACAACATGCTTTAGCGAATAAGCTCACGTTGCAATTCACGCTGTTGGTAAAAGTACTTGCCTAAAACTTTGTGCAATAATAAATAACACCAATATGGTTTCTCTATTAGTGCTTTGCTTTTCAGGTGAAACTTGTGATTTTTTTAGAGACTTGCCGTATTTGCTCGATTCTACCGCGCCCTCGATTGTAATGCGCACCCGTTTTCTGCGCACCAAAAAAAAAGGTAATACATCAATTGTAACGCACACCCATTTTTTCGTGAGAGAAAAGAACAAAAAAGTCCGTAGGAGTCAAACTTCGCACATTCATAAGAACAAGTATTTGGGTTTTAAAGAACTAAAGTTTCAAAAAAGTAAAACACAAAGTCAAAAAGCAGGCCTTGCCGCTAAAGCTGTCACCACTACGGCGGCGATACGAGTCACATGATGGATCAGTCCTCGTCGCTGTCGGACAACTCCTTGTCGCTGTCAAAGGTCTTCGATTTTGGGAAACCCGTCCTGCCTTGGTCCACTGAAACCTTTTCGTGAAGCTTTGATGTAAAAAATCTTGTGCTTCTATTTGCGCCAGTCTCGCATGCACGTTGCGGGAACTCCGAACGACCTCGATGCAGCCCGATTTCCGCCCGTCTCAGCACATGTAATAACTATTCTTTTAAGTGCTGCATCGTGGTGCACTCGTCGGGCATTTAGAGTTGGCACTTCTATGCCGTCGATGCGAACGCAGAACGGGATGACAATCTCCTCAGCACACGTACGAACTGAAACAATAATGGCAGAAATGGCCAAGGCGCGTAGGAGGCAGCCATTTTAAAATGCCGATGGCAATACGATAACCGAGTTTCTTTTTTTTTTTTTCGGTACTTGATTCTAACGAGCATGCGATTTTTGGACTTGTTTTACCGGAAAAAAAGTGCGCGTTAGATTCGAGTAAATACGGTGATTGTACGTTTTTCTGGATAAGACATTATTTTTGCTGTGTTTTCTTTTTTTTTCTTTTTTTCACAAAGGTATAAACAAGGCCATAATGTAATCTTTGACTGAACACTAGGCTTGTGCGAATAGTAAATTTTAGGTTCAAATCGAATTCGAAGTGAATAGTGATCTGGTTACATAATTTTCAATCGCATTCGAATACATAGTAAATATCACATAACGAAAAATAAGCGGATTTGTCATGACCCAACTAACCTGCACAATATTTTTTTTAAATTGAAACAAGGCATGTGCAAATGTCATTCTTTTTGGTTGAAAGGAAGTGGAAGCAACTTTGAATGCTAGCAGGATTTGACTCTCGGTATAATGCAAGCAGGGGTGCAACAGTTGCGCCAATTGCGCCAATTTGATACAATTCCTTATTTTACAGCGAAAGCTGTTATGAGATCATTTCACCAGCCGTTTTTGGCGCCGTAGTTGTCCGCCGCCGCCGCCGCCGGTGTCCGCAACCAGTATCGCTCGAAATAAGAAAAAAACTAAATAAGAAAAAAATTCCAGGATGGAACGAGGTTCGAACCTGGGCCCTCTGCGTGGCAGCCCAGTGTTCAACCTCTGAGCCATGCCGGTGCTTGAAGCTGCTTTGCAAAAAGGTCCTATACAGGCTTCATGTCTGGAAGGAACCACATTAGCATATGCAATATAGCGTGGTAGAAGAGTAAAATAAGCACCAAGTGTCGCACAACGCGAATTCTGTAACCAGGCGTCACACAATGCGAATTGCGCAACGAGTAGGTTGTTGAATGCTTCCAACCCATTACAAAGGACTCTGCCATAATTCTTCATCGTCATCAGGCACAGCATCAACAAAGTGCGCATAATGCCTTACATGGGTTTAGCAGGTACCAACGCTCTCCGTAGAATGACGAAAAATGGCACAGTGTCTGCTGCCCCACTTCTAAAAAATTACAATGATTTATAGCGTAGTGGGTTCCTCGCAAGTGCACTTGTATTGGTTGGCAAGGAAGCCCATAAGCGCATGATCCACTTCCTCGGGGTCTCATTAAAATTATATTTTACAATGATTTATAGCGTAGTGGGTTCCTCGCAAGTGCACTTGTATTGGTTGTCAAGGAAGCCCATAAGCGCATGATCCATTTCCTCGGGGTCTCAGTAAAGTTCTTCGCCCCCCCCCCCCCCCCCCCCGTCTCTCTCCCACGTCAACGTATGTTATACAGCATGACGGGAGAGGGAAATAGCGACCGGGCGTCACCCAATGCAAATTACATAACTGGTGGGCTGTTTAAAGCTTCCAACTCATTACAAAGGGCTGAGCCATAATTCTTCATCGTCATCAGTCGTGGCATCAATGAAGTGCACATAATGCCTTGCGGACGTGTAGCTGGTGCCTCGCTTCTCCGCAGAATGACGAATAATGGCTTAGTAGGTTCCTACCAACTTCAAAAAAATTTTGATTTATGGCGTAGTGGGTGCCTTGGTAGTGTACTTGTTTAAGTATCCACAAGAGAGCTTACAACGGGCTCTAGAATTGCCGCTCTTCCAGCTTTCGCTGTGACTGTGCTGCGGTTTCAGCGCAGGCCTGGCGTTTTTTTGCACCAAGGTGAGCCAAAACCGTGAAATTTGTTGAAATTGCGCCACGCTGCGCCAGAATGCCTGAACAGCTTCAAAATTTTCTCAGTTGTGCAAATTTTAGCGAGAAATGGAGGCCGCGTTGGTCATCTGCAGTGTGGGCATCATCATCCAATACAGATGCGCAGACCTTAACCCTAACCCCTCAGCGAAAGAAAAGAAAAAAGTCACAGTTTCACCGCAAGAACGAAGCAATGAATGCGATAGCAATAAATTGTAATGTTATGTATATGAATTGAGGCTGGCAGCAAACTCTTTTGTGTCCGATCTCGCGTAACTCTACAAAACGTTGGTGTAAGACAACACGGCTGCTCCAGTAAAAGATGCTTTTTCTGCACAGTGTCTTCGCATTGAGAGCGCAGCACGCTGATGGCTGCCGAGATAGCGATCGCTGCCGAGCCCTTAGAACCAAAGCTCAAGGTTGCTGCTCGAGCGACACTCCCCTCACATCTTTTCATGCACGTTCAAGACGGACGGGTCGTTTCCTCTCTGCTTCGATGGCAGGCCTCCCAGCGGAGTGGTGTTATCGCATGTGCCCTCCGAGAGATGGAGATGGGCTGACTCATTTGATTTCTGCTTCAGCCGCGTTCGTCACCCTAACTCGCGCGCTTTTACCCGCGGTAGAACATAATATGTGCGGGGGGATGTTATCAATTTGGACTTTATACACGACATGACGGCAAAAACCTGTCGAGTGTCCATATAATTGCTATCGCAATAAAAAAGGACAGTGGTTTTCAAATTTCCTGATGCTTGCTTTATTGAGCCCAGAACGCTTTTTAGGCCACGTTTGCCACAGTACACTGGTCTCCTGCAGAAAAGTGTACTGAGATTTAGAAGGGGCTATTAGTACTAGCTGTCAGGGACGCAGCACATTTTGTTCCTTAATTACTCATTTGTGCACATGCCGTGTAATTACGAGTACTAGTATGATCGCTGCCGTCTAAAAAATTATTCGCTATCATTTGGAGCTGCTGTGTATGGCGTTTCTGCGACCTTGAGAAACAAATAAGACAAAAACGTACGCCAGTTTTCTTTTTTCTCCACACCAACTTGCTCCTGCTTTACGAATCTCCCAAATTTCGAGGTTGCCAGGTTCGCAGGTCCACATTAGCATTTGCAGTGCCTGTCGAAATATTTGACAGACCATGCAAATGCTAATGTGGACTTAGTCATTGTTCTCATTGTAGGGTGCCTCAATACACTGCTTTTATTGAAATAGCAGTGTTCACGTGCACCGTGCATGGATTAGCTGATCTTGAATGGTTTTTACATATTTATGTTTTCTAAAAGTAAGCCTTCTTTGTTATACTGATCCAAATTTGGGATTTTGTGCTGAAAAAATCCAGGTATTTTTTTTTTCGTAACCTGCTCCAAATCTGCATTTTCGTGCTCCAAAAGCGACATTTTGCTGCTCCAAAAATTGCTCCAAATCCTATTTCGGCTGTTGCACCCCTGTGCAAGTGATAACTTGTAAAGTATGTTACGTTTTAAAATTCACTATACGTGGAGCATATAGGCCGGTATAACAAGCTTTTAAATTTAAAAAATTTGGCAGGTCCCATACCTTGTGGGAATCTGTTTCATGTGAAGCAATCAGCAAGTGTCTATTCATCTGCAAGATGTGCATGGTTGCGCTTTTTCCATAATACCCTCAGCAGCGAGCAACAAATCAGCTCTACTTTAATAAACTTGTTTATCTCTTCAGTATTCCTGCTTTTTGGCTTCATTGATATTGCTGCAGTTGTCTATGCTGCATTTTTTTTTTGGCTTTGAGCCTAACGTTACGAGGTGGATTGACATATTTTTGTAAGCGTAGTAGTTGCGTGCACATCGTGGCCTTACCAGGCACGTCGACTACACTGGCATTTAAAGGGTAACTTATGTTCTGACGTGAAGTCAGCACTCACTTTAGAGCACAGACGTCAGTATTATTGAAACGAAGGGCACTTTACGGTGTGATGATGGGAATATCATGCATAACTTTCGTTAGCGCATTTCTCCTGGGTCAAGTAACGCTTGAGTATAGCTTGCTGAATCATAGGAATACAAATGTAATGTTTAATAGACTGCTATATAAGCAGTGCCAACACTGGAACCACGATTGACGTTCACCCGACATGACGCCCGTATCACAGGAGTACATATGTTATGTTTATTGCTTTGTTATAAAATTAGATAGCCAGCACTGCAACCACAATTGACGTTGCATCGACGTTGCATCAACGTTACGCTTGCATAAGGTCTTTTTCCAAAGCAGTTTCGAGGCGTGGCGTAGCTCTGTGGTAGTTGCGCTAAGTATCTTCCAATGACGAGTAACCAACTAGCCCAACAAGAAGTTCTAATGAGAATATGTACTTGATTGCCACTCAGAATGCTTGGGTTCGATTCCTGCTAGGATCCTGGTTTTTATTCTTTGCATTCGTCGTATTAACGCTGCCGATGTTGGATTTTCTTTATGCTCTCGCATTTAGATTACCAATGTCTGTTCTCGCCGTTCCTGCGAAGATATTAACTTTCAATCACCTGTGGCGCATACCCACTTACCGTGGCCCGTCATATACAGGTATGTGCCACACATGTCTAGACGAAAGGGGTTGACGACGTACGCGACAGGATTTTCATGTTATTCATATCATGACCAGACGGTCATATTCGTCAAACCATCTTGCCCTCCCGCGCCAATTTTGGTCTACACCAAGCTAAGGAGGCGATCACGAGAGCACCCAGACATAGGCGGCTAGATAGATTGATAGATGGATGCCTAGGTAGAAACGCTCACAGTGCCTTAGGTTTGCTAAGAAATGATCTGCATTTAAAAATGATGAATCGATGTGAGGGTAATATGTTCATTTAACCTTGAAGTGGGGCTTCGTGACAGTGCGAGTTTTTCCTGGAAAGGTGTATTCATGGTATAGTACCCCTCCACTGCAGTGAAACCACCTTTACAGGGGTTTACATGCAGCCTACAAACTTGTTAATCTCATCTACCCACCTAATTTTCTGTCTCCCCCTCACGCGTTTCCCCCTGTCTCCCTCTATAACGTGGCAGCAGAAAGCACACGACCGGGTTGATTGGCAGAACATGGGAGAGGCCTTTGCCCTGCAGTGGGCGTAGACAGGCTGATGATGATGATGACATGCAGACTAATATATACACCAATTCGTTCATTTTGAAAACTTCGAAATTTCCAATAATTTAAATTTGAATTGAAGTGAATTCCAATCCTGTAATACTCGTTCGAATATTCGAAGTGCTCGAATATTCACACAAGCCTACTGAACACCTATATCAGGATTTCTCATAATTTGCTAGGCAATTCGGCCTCCTAGCTAAAACCAGCGAATTGGCTGCTGAATAAACCTGGCTCGCTAATGATCAAAAGGATGTTGACTACGCAGTTCTGAAGGCATGTGGCGAAAGCGAAAATACTGCTTGTCAGCTTGGACCACAGTCGCTATCGATGCGATCATAGATACCCATGCAGTTCACATGTGCCGAGTAAAACAAAAATTAAACAAGTTTGAAGCAGCCATTGAAGCCTTGGTTGCTGATAACGTGATTGTGGTAAGATTGTGGATGGCAACCATGCCTTTCTGAAGGCCCACGGCTGTTTCGGTTGTTCACGAATGCCGCTTTTGCTCCTTTGTGTCGCACATTTGCGGCGCTTCGTGCCTAGCATGCTCCGAGGATCGTCCGAATTAGCCGTGTCGTGGCCAAATATGGCTGAATTACGGGAGTTTGATGCTATTAAACAATACACATGCTTGCCAGGACCAGAAAACTCGTCTAATTTATCGATTTCCTGAATGAACAGAGGTCGAATTAGCAAACTTTTACTGTATGCGGCTAGCCGTCACACAGCAGTGGTAGCCCCGCCCCCCTCCCCATCCTTACCTTTCTGTCTCTCTCTCTCTGTGCATGTGTGTGTGTGACACCTAGTTTCCTTTTTTTTTCTCCCATGTTTAACAGACGTGTCCCCGGTCACCTACCAAGAACCGCAGTATTGGTGCACCATTGCTTACTATGAGCTGAACTCGAGGGTGGGTGAAATCTTCCACGCACAGAGCCACAGCATTGTCATCGATGGCTTCACCGACCCGTCAAACAACAGCAACCGCTTCTGCCTTGGCCTCTTGTCCAACGTCAACCGCAACTCGACAATTGAGAACACACGGCGGCACATTGGGAAAGGTGAGTCATTGACTGAGCAGAGAAGAACACATAGTTGTGGGGTTGTGGCACGCTACCTTATCAAACAGGCTTCAGTGTGGCTTGTGAGTTCCGTGACCTTTTATATTCTCTGTGTCAGTGTAATTACTACCGCTGACAGCTGACATACGAACTGTCAGATGATAAGTTTCAGACTGGGCTGAAGTTGTATTAAGTCGTAGTCTGAAATGCCTGTCATGTGTTTTGTGTGCTGATGACACACTATGGCAATGTTTCTCGATTGCAGGCGTTCACCTGTACTACGTTGGAGGTGAAGTCTATGCTGAATGCCTCAGTGACAGTGCCATCTTTGTACAGAGTAGGAACTGCAACCACTCTCACCAGTTCCATCCAACCACTGTTTGCAAGATACCGTCGGGCTGCAGCCTGAAGATCTTCAACAACAGAGTAAGTCGGACGCACGTCTTCTCTCACGGTTAAAGTTGTTCTAGTTCAGAGAAGGTGTTCTCTGTTCTAAAGAGTTTGTTACCTCGCCATGTTAATTCTGCATGATATTACGTCTGTAAGCTCAAAATAATTTCCCATCTGTCACAATCAGCACCCACAGTGCATAGATTAAATTTGAGTGTCCCAGGTTGTTTTGAACTGTAGCTATCTGGCATATAAAAGACAAAATATCTTATGTCAGTGTGACATCCAGGATTTTATTATATATATATGTCATGATTAGGAATCTTTAAACATGAAATTTCACTGTAGCCAATGTTTCGACAAGGGCCAATGCCCTTGTTGACAAGGAGCAGACGCTGGAGCCAATCTTCCCTTGTCGAAACATTAGCTCCAACGAAGTTCCTCGTTCAACAGTTTATGATCGCTTTCAGTTTCCGTGTTTTTCGTCTTGTTTGGATTATGTATGTCATGCTATTTGGGCAGATTCAGCACAGAGAAGTTTTGTAAACTTGCTGGTTTAAGTGTTGGCTTTCTTTATAGCGCAGTGTAGTTCTTATAAACAATTACCTTGAACCCATATACTGTAAATACCGGAATATAGGTCGGACCGGAATATAGGTCGAACCCCCCTCTACTAACTACTGAAAATCGAAAAAAAAAGTATGTGCAATAGCCAAAGTATCAGAAGGCGCACACCTTTACCGTGTAACAAATGCAATTTGAAATGGTGCACAGTGAAAATGCCATTTATTTGCACGTAAGTTCCACATGGCAGAAAGCCAAAAGATGGGCTCAAGCATTTCCTTCGTAAAACGTCACAACCGTCTTGACAGCCTTAATTTGGATGCACTTAGAGGTCACCGGTAGCAATCACGACGCAAGTGCGGCTTCCTGTTAAACTGTGCAACCTTCATATCCACCTCTAGATACACTGCGGTCTGGTACCGAAACAGTTTTCTTCTGAACGCTGTGTGTCGTGATGTGATCCTTCAGCGTCCACCGGTAGCGAATGCTTCTGTGGTGCACTTGATCTGCCCGCTGATCATAGCCGCTGTAACTAGAGCTGCCGGCATCGCAGGAAGCAACAAAAAAACAGTATCCGGCGAGATTGGAAAAGCGAGAACACCCGTGCAACAATACTTTCAGTTATTGTTTGTGACTAACGGCTCCCGCTCGCGTTCACGTGCGCTAGCGTCCCAACACACTTTTCACACACTTCAGACCAGATTTCTTCGTGCCTTCGCGAACTCGATCACTGTTTTCATGAATGCTACGGTGAACTGTCGTCGGCCACTGGTCGAGAACAAGAAAAAAAAAAGCACCTTGGAGCCCAAATAGATTCACAAGACAACAACAAAAACGCAAAATGAGATCGCCCACAGTACAAGGCTGGTGATAAACAAAGCGATGCCGATGATTGTGATGGTGGTGGAGGCGGTTGACTTCAGTTGCCCATAGTGGCCAGACTTGCGAAGTTTTTCTGCCAATGACCGGTATATAAGAGGGGGTCGACATTTTAGGGGCTGTTTTTTGAAAAAAAAATTCTACCTATACAGTAGACTCTCAGTAAACGGAAATCTTTTAAACGGAACTGCTGCTTAAGTGGAACAAGTGCGTCTGACAAGACTGGTTTCGTACTTGTATTCTGCACCCCTGTTCACCTCTCAGTAAATGGAACTTCTGTTAAATGGAACACATCTTCCTGGTCCCTTCAGGTTCCGTTTAATGAGAGTCTACTGTATTCCGTTTTTACGGTAGGCACTGTCAAAGTCTATTACGTCAAGTCAAGCTGTTACTGAATTCTTTGGCAGTCTTGCCACCTGTCCCTCGCATTCTAAAACATCTTCCATCCTTGTGATGTTGTGCTGCTGGGAACTTTATGGGTTGGATAGCTCTCTGCAATGGTCTTGTTCCGACAATGGCAAATTGCGTGAGTACTTACTCACTTAAATTTGTATGTGCACCGGTACTTAATCCGGAGCACTGTACTGTTGCTCCGAGTACTTGCATTTGTCATGTTGGGCTCTGTGAACTCAGCTAGGTGAAATGAGCCATAGATTCATAACAACTGTCTTTTCTTTTGCCTCACTCTTCTTGTGCAGGAGTTCGCCGAACTGCTGACCATGGCCGTCAACAATGGCTTCGAAGCCGTGTACGAGCTGACCAAAATGTGCATAATCCGCATGAGCTTTGTCAAGGGCTGGGGTGCCGAGTACCACCGCCAGGATGTGACCTCGACACCATGCTGGATTGAAGTGCACCTTTCCGGGCCCTTGCAATGGCTTGACAAGGTTCTCACGCAAATGGGCTCACCGCACAACCCCATCTCGTCAGTTTCGTGACAAGACCCCTTCTCGTTTGTTTTTTCTACCGGCAGTACTCCCTTTCGTCACCTGGTCCCTGCCATTCACAGATCCCCTCCCACCCTCCATGTTTTACAAGCAGTCTCAAGAACCTACGCATCTCCCACGAGCGACGCCTTGTCTCGTTTCTTCTTCTGGCATGCTTTGTGTCGTGTTGTTTTTTGGAGTTGGCTGCACAGCACGTATGCTGGAAACTGTGTCCTCTGGTTGCGCCACTTGGCTCCAGGTCGGTGCCATTCTCTCGGGGTGCTAGTGTGAGCGTAAAGCAAGATGCCTGTCTGTGGTGGTGTGGTTCCCTCGGCTCCACCGTGACAATTTTTGTTCTTTTCGCAAGCTCCCTCGTGCGTTATACAAACGCATGGCACTCAACACACGCAGGCCGAGCGACAGGCGCAGTTCGCGGGGGTTTCACCACTGCGCGGGGACTCGTGTCACATCTGCTATTGATTGAGTGCACATATGTGTTACGTGGATTTTTTTTCTTTTACGTATGCGAAGAGCCTTGAAGGATTGTTCTCTGTGTGGTAGTATATTGGCACATACACCGGTACATATGTGAAGCTGCGAAAAACGGCAGTTTGGTGGATGTTCCGTCGTTCTTGTGCTAACGGATTAACGACGGGACACAGACAAAACCAAGAAGAGACCGGAGTACACGTGCAAAGCATAGCAACGTTTATTGAAAGAGGACAAGGATGAAAGAGTAGCGGGAGTGCCATAATTGCGAACGCTTTCGACTTTGTCTTAGGTGCGTGCTGGTAAGACGAGCGCTGGATAGTCTGTTGCGGCCTGTTGTTGCGATTAGCACAGGAAAGGTAGCTATTCATGGAGCATTCTCTCTCCTGCTTTATAATTTAAAACGGGAAACAGTTTCATGTGAGATGCGCTTTGATTGTGCCCTGTGAAAGATGGTACATGTGAACCGCCTTTAGGAGGCGTGGTTAGACACTTTCAGCTTTGACAAGTTGAGAGGCTGCCCCACGAACACCATTTATTTTCTCGAAGCACCGAGCAAAGTTTTATAACCTAAGATTAGGTAAATGATTACGCGACCTTCACATGGTGAGGTTCATGAGTGGGACGCGTGGTACGGTTTTGCATGCAACTGTGCAACTGGTATTGACAGCCGCATCCAACAAGTTTCGGGCTGGTTCTAAAGGTTGGGAGTAGCGGTGTTCCCAAGAATCCCGCACGTCGTATCAAATGCCGTGCTGAACCATGCGTCTCCAGCATTGCTTGTTTGTTAACAAGCAATGTGTGTGAAGAATCTGCACAAGATACAAGGAACACAAGGATGGGATTCTGTACTACCGTTTCCATGTGTAAGAGTGTAAAGGTGCTAAGGATTACGCACTCCCCGTCACACCATTATTGCATTTTTTTTTTTGCACCAGCTTATTGTCGACTTTTGATAGATGCTGCTTGTAATTATGTGAGTGTGAATTTTAAAAAGGTGCGTAAAAATGGTGTGGAAGAAACAATGTTAGAAATTGCACGTCTGTCACATATTTTCCACTTATTACCCCCACTCCTCCCTGCCCCTCCCCTGTATATACTATACATATATCTTTTTTTTGTTCGAGTAGTTGTATGCTGCTGCTACCCACATATTGTCACCATGGGCTTTCCTTGATCTTAGTGCAGAGTTTTAATTGGTCTGTTTCGGTTTTGTTGCCCACTATAGCCACAATTATGCATTGTGTACACTTGGTACACAATATTTGTATGCCACGTTTCTTGGTGGTATCGTGGAGGCCAACTTTTGGCTTTGTGGAATTGGTTTCGTTGCCCTCTTGCAGGCCTAAAAACCCCGAGTGCTGCCCACGGACAACTTCTGGGCACTCTGTTCTGTTTATGTAACCCTCACAGTTGCATCCTTTTTTGTATTGCAAGCTTCTCTTTTTCTTTTAAACCTGCCTGCCATGGACATCTATGCTCACCTGTGTCTGCATTTTAGGGAGGTTCTACATCGACCAATGATTTTTATCCTCTCTTTGTGCAGTTCAGAGTGCAAAGCGAAAAAAGAAAAAAAATCAAGGAAGCCCTCATAACCGTGAAGGTTACTTTGTTTTGTCACGCTGCTATTGTTGTTGCTGTGCTGAAATTGTTTGCAACTTCGCAAATAGCATTGTTCAGGGTGCCTGAGTGGAAGCCATTTCTGAGACATTTAGCAGCCAGGACCCACACTCCAAAAGAAGTGATTTTTTCAGTGGCATAAGTTTTAGTAGATTGGACAATAGAGAAAGAAATTTGTGCACCCAGGCAGACTTTTCTGTTGACGTCTATCTTGTATCAAGTAGCAGCTGAGTGCGTGGACAAAATGAGTGGCAGAAAGATTGCGATGTAAATGGGAGCCCGTTGCTAAAGTAAGCCGGGATATGCGAAGCATCACCGAAAGTAATTGTGTTGAAATTTCTCCTTTGGAAAATTCACTTGAGTACAGGTGTGAAAAAGTTTGCTTAGATTATTTTCACTCACCCCTGTCTACTACTGGTCATAGTTATGCCAAACTGATAATCCCGCCTTCAAGGGTAAAGGCTAATGGCGAGCAGGTTTGGATTAGATGATTAGTCGTGACGCAGATGTTAGGTGTCCACAGAGCTTTCTGTGTATACCACCACCATTGGAGCTCCTAATACTGTCATGCGAGCTATGCTTCTTGAATATGCAGGAACAAGGAAAAAAGGTTGCTTATTCGAGTACGCCTTTTAACACTGGTGTTCTCTTCAATTGGTTCTAGAAAGCTGCCAGTTTTTAAATTGAGATAGCTTTGAAAAAAAGCATTACTGTATGTCTGGGCAACACTGCTTTGTTTCAACAAGTGGACCACAGCGGTCTACAGCCCTTCAAATGCAGGAACATGTTTGTTGCTGCAGTAGGATTTTGCTCTTTTGTGGCTGTTAAAGTGATGGGGCACCATTTACAGCTAATGTTCCGTATTTCAAATTCAAACTCCCCTGTGATCAGGAAATTTTTTTAAAAGTCGGGTAATGTGATAAACAAATGCATGCCTTTTTACTGCCTTGAGGGTCAAATTGCCACAGCCACCTCCGAAATAGCTCTGAAGACCAGAGCCAATTTCAGGTGTACCAGTTCTTGCACAGTGACAGGACACTATGGGTTCATGCGTGTATGTTTATAGAACACGTACTTCCAGTGACAGCGTCCCCTTTCCTTTCTTGTTATGTTCTTCACCGCAATATGTTTCATATGCTTGACCACTTGAGAGTTCTTCATTGCAACAAAGCTGATGTTTGGGAACTGCTACAGGTGCTAGTGGATTGGCGCGTGAGAGTGCTGGTTCAAGGTTGCAAGATATAATGAATGCGGCAGCGGCAATGGCTTCGATTAATCAACTTCTGGGATTTCACTTTTGCTTGACGTAGCAAACAGCGTGAATGTGTGTCATAGGAGCCAGGAGGCATGTTCTGTTTACCGACTTATCCATTGGAAGAATACCGAAAGCAGCAGTATTCCTGAATGTGGCAGCCAAGGAATATTGCTCCTGTTCCAGACAGCAACATGTTTACGGTTCTAGTGCACATCACTGGTAGCATGCGTTTGAAGTAAAAAACATAGGTCTGTGGCACATTACTTTAGAACATCGTAGGATCAAGCGACTGTTGTCATGTTCAGTGACAGTAGCAGATAGTTTTGTTATCGTGTCTTTCTTTATGTTGTGAAAGCAGATAGGATTGCTCGTTCTTTTTTCTTTTTTGTGAGGTTCTATTGTATACCTCTCCCTTTTGCTACACCCGGGCACTTTTACTGTGAACTTGATTTTTAGGGCTGTGACTTTAGCTGTAGGCGTCTCTTGCTGCTACCATTGCATCTGGGCTTTAAACTCTTGGTAGTGGATGGAGAAGCGAGGCCTGTCGAAAATTTTCCTCTTTCGTAACCATCCTTGGGTTTAGTGCGTTTGGAAAACAAGCTTGGTCCTTAGTAAATATTGTTGCCATTTTTTTTTTCTGGAAGCATCTGATCTGATTGGCACTTTGCCTTGTTTTCGAGGTGAACGCCTGCTTTGCTTGCACGGTGTACTCTCAATTTTCTGTTCCATGCTTCTGCGCAAACAGTGTTCATAACTCTTGCATAGTAAAGACTAGTATTGAACAAAGTTACTCTGCGTGCTTCAGCATTCATTAATAGCCGGATTGGGGAGCTGAGGTAGACGTTGCAAGGCATCTGGAAAAAAACAAACTCAAGTCACTTCTTGAATTTTACCGTTTTACTACTGACAAGCTCTCGACTCCAGTAGTGCTGGTGATTAGCATCGAAGTGAAATGAATGTGTGTGTTTTAACATTGATTATTAGTCAAATTGGTGGGCGGGCATACGTTGAAAAAGCTGTTAATCAGAGAAATAATTGATTCTTGCCGTTATTCTGTTCAGGCATTGCTGCAAGCTTGACAAGGTCTCGACATAATTGACAAGGCTGGCTTTCACAAACATAACGCACACTCTGGCTATCTGGTGCCTGGCTTTGGCCATTGCTTTGCATACATCAAGTGACCTGCCTACAGCAGTGTGTTGACGCATTTCCTGACTCATTTTACATGCACAAGCTTTTGCTACAGTTTTGTTCCTTGCCAACAGATATTTTACTGCACAGTTTTTATCGGGGTCGCACTTTTGGGTATGTGTTGTCGTGGATGTTCTCCGAGGGTGCCACTACAATTTTCGGCTTTAGGCCCAATTTCAGCAACAGCAGCTTTCACATTGGCATTTTTTCCTCGCCTCTTTGATTGAGCTGCTTTGAGCAATTGTACTGAGCATTTCGGTTTGTGTGTGTTCTTGGTTCCATTGTTATACAAAGTGAAGGTTGATGCAATAAGTCTTACTCTTGAATGCTGCATTATTGTTGTATTATACAGTTTTTTGTCAGATTTCTTTGCTGCAATATGTTTGAACAAGATCTACAGTTGTTCATTTGTGACAAGAAAAAAAAAGTTTATGCATGTAATATAGCACATAAACATTTGCATTTTTTTTTCCGTTGCAATGTAGCATTTTAACTTTTTAACGATAGCGCGTTGATACTGCTCTCGTGTACTTTTCACACTGTGTAGCAAGTTTGCATTAGTAAGGCAAGTGTTGTTGCATGCTGGTCGTTGTTGCCATATGTGCTAATGTGGTCGGAGGTGTTCTTTCGTATGTATAGTCATTCACTGTGCTGGTGCTGAGCACAATGGATATATATGTAGCACACGTCGTACACATTTTGTGTGTAGCGTACATTTACACACCAAGATGCGGGAGAAATGTGCGTGACCTTGCCTTTCTTTTAGTTTCTTATCATTTGTAAATGTTTCCAGATTCCCGAGCAGCCTTGTAGCGTGGCCTGTCTTCGCAAAGTTTTTCTTTAATCTTCTTCCATGAATGTGATTGAGGGCACAAGAAAAGCATGCCTTCAGTTTAACTTCATTGTTGTTGCGCACACATACCCGCTCCTTTTTGCTGTTTATCAGAGGTGCTATGCAGAGAAAACAAACTACGCTTGAGCATTACATTGTGTGGATTCTTCCATCCAGCAAATGATTTTGCAAAGAGCAGCCTTTGATATGCCTTCTCTTTTCTAAAAGCTTATATGAGATTATTATTGCTACGTGCCTTCAGCAAGAAGAGCTGTTTTTTACCAATTCAGTGCCGCACTTTTTTGTGCCATTTTTGCGTGCTGCTACTGAACACAGCCACATTCGGTGCTAGCCAACCGTGTGAACAGTTTGTTACGGTTCACTTTTCCTTAGCCGCGTTTTTTTTGCAGGAGCATGTCACATTCGTGTCCTCAAGCTTGGCGGCTTTGTACAGTTTATATTTGAAGCAGTTGAGTGCAGAGCGATGTGTGTGCGTGTGTGTGTGTGTGTGGTACCCTTCCTTTCGTATTTGACTGTAGCAGAAAATAAAACATTTCTCTGCACGTTTTGTCTTGGTGCTTTGTGGGATACGTGCGAGTGCGCCAAACCGTCGGTTGCCAGAGGCTGGTTCAACTGATGAAAGGGATGTTTGGCGTGCTCAGAGTGGAACGGGCCTGAGACGTCCGGGAAAATCCGGTGGGAAAACCTGTACGGAGGCCGCTGGGGAGGGTAAGTACACTACGCGAAGGCCCTTGTCACCGCGCGTGCGCATGCGCCCGTTGCTGATGGAGAAACAATGCCTCTATTGGCTGAAATCGGCTGAAATCCTGAACGTGTCGCCTCTCTCGCCGCCCTGGGGCTGGCAACGTTGGCGTGTTTACAAGCGTGACGTCACAGGTTAGCGTTTTCCTGAACCCGCACGCACGCACGAGAGTGATCGTCCGTGGTATGCCGAGCGCGTGTTGCCGGTGTTTGGCAGCCCGGTGTGCCCGCAATCACTTGTGTGCGCTGTTAGCCCAAGCTGGTGCTCGTAACGAGCCCGCCACGATAACCCTGGACACCGAGGAGGACCATTTGACCCGGTGAGAGCTCCTATAAATCGACGTTACGCGCATCTTACACGTTCTTTACCGCCTATTGACTCGGTTCTCTCGAAGCTTTGCGCGCGATAATGCAATATTGGACCGACACTCGTGAATCAAAGTTAACTTTGTCCGTTCTCGATATGTGATAAAGCAGGTTCCGGTTTAGCGGCCCGCGCTAACTAATGGACACAGTCGTGGGCTTATCGTAAAAAAAGTTGGTGATCGCGGGCGTTTTTTTTTTCTTTCAGATCATGAGCTCCCTTCTGGTTGGAGTTCACGTGATTGGGGAAGCTGACATAAATCAATCTAACCAGAAAAGCGATGTCCTGGGTGTGATTAGGTTGCCCGACGTGAACGTGAATCTCAAAGATGTAAGGGAACTTATGGGCCATGAGCTACCAACATTCCACCGCGACTTTCTGTTCCTGACTCAAGAAAGGTGCGTATGCATCACCCTTCCACACATGCGCTTACATTGTAGTTAAATTAAGGGAGGAAAATTAAGTTTCTCGTGAATGCTTAAATTGTGCATCGTTCTTGCGCCATCACAAAGCAATTGCCGGCGAAGAACTCGGCGCTTCAGTTTGAGAGTCAGTGAAAAAAGCTTGTCTTCCTTTAGGATTCCCGTGTTGAAGCATCAAGAAGAGCACATAAACGCCGTCGATGTTTTGAAGGGTACCAACGCTCTGTTTATTACGAGGAACTTTGGTAAGTACATGCGTTGCTATCATGGCACAACTTAAGACGATCGGCATTTGTACTAGACGTCGCATATATTCTACTCCTCTGTTTCAGATCGATGGCGGATCGGAATTAAGAAAGCTGGCGGGTCTGTTATTGGCTTTGTCTTTGCTGATCGGAACCTCAGTGTAACAGATCTGCGTTCCGAGATAAACGAACAGGCAAGTGTTGATTTGTGGTCTTGCGCCACTGTTGTTTCTGTGGTACTTTTTCAGCTGATGCTGGAATGTTCTTCCTTTTTGTTTTCATGTCAACGTAGCTTCTAGATGGAGAGTTCGCCTTCTGCGACAGGAATGGCTGGCCTGTGCTCAGTAACCAGGAGCCGGTGCTCTTTGCTTGGGATGTGATTTGTCAAGGCGTCGTAACAATTCAGCTGCCACAGAACAAGGTCACCACGCCACTTCACTTACGGGGCAAGGACTGTAGAAAGCGCAAGAAGCACAGGTATATTTACGCTTATATAGTAAAACATCTTTTCCTCGCCGGCCATCTATTTCCTGCTGTATTGACGTTTTTTTCTCACGCTACTTTCGACTTGCAGTACTGGCTTCACAATACAGGAGGTCTCAAAGAAGGACATTGTGATAAGTTACGCACGTAGCGAAGCTGATGAACATGCGAGGAAGCTCAAAGCGCAGCTGGAGGTTTTGGGAGCGCAAGTTTTTTTGGTATGTCATAAAAGCATTGCTTAAACATGTGTTTTAGTTTGTGTTTCATCTGTGTTGAAATTCTGTTTGCTTGATTGTGCAAAGGATGCTGCGCTGCAAGTTTCAAAGACCTTCCTGAAAACCTTGCATGCCCTTGAGTCTACGAAAATTTTCGGGGCCATAAAAACAACTCGATGAAATGCACTTCATCGCCTTTGTGGGATCTTTCCACGGGCGTCGGCAGGGGGGTGAAAAGGGGGCACTTGCCCCCCTCAAGCCACACCAGCACTTGCCCCAACCCAAGCTACACCAGTACTCTCCCCCTCCCCCAGCCGCTATGCAACACTGCTTTGCACCCCCCAAGACAAAATCCTGCCGACGCTCCTGGTTCTTTCCAAACTCAGATTGCGTTTTTTTTTTCAACAGTCGTAAGCTTCAATTTGTGAAATAAAAAACTACAGTTATTGGATTACTTTTCGTACCAACAAAGAATTATGGCTTGAGCAGCGAGACAAAAAAAGATGACACTGTATCGCAAGTTTTAGATTTATGCAAGTAAAGTTGAATCGGACAACCTCGAACATGTTGAATTGCAGGAACTACAATTTAGATGGGAAACAGTCTGGGTAAATGGGGTGGCTATTGCCACCAGGCACAAAGAAACTGCTGTGAACGATGTACACTATCTTGCTTCAAGACTTTCGAGCTCGCAATGAGTCATCTTGAGTACTAATATGAGAGGAAACTCTAGAGGAGCTGTTAGGTGTGATTATCATTGCAGAAAGAAACAATGAATGGTAAACATTGCGCATGTTTGACGTTTTGATCACTTAGACAAGGAGATGCCACTTCACTGGTGCTGACAGCCTTTTTTTTTTAATTAATTCTGCATGAATGCAAACTAGTGTGCATATTTTCCATTTCATGATTCTCAGGGTCTTTTTAAATGTTTTTTTTATTTACCTTACAGCTAGCGGGTCTGTAAACCGTACAACTCGCCAACACGAGAGAGTTGGAGACACTTAGTACAGCCCCCTTCTAAAGTCATGAAAATTATACCATGTCCTAGCTGCCGCTTGGCTTGGAAAGTAGTCAGCAGTGATTCACACTATATTTTCACTGCACACTTTCGCTTGGTGAAACTTTACACTCGGCATATTTTCCACAGCAGCAGCTATCGTGCAGGTCTGATCAACTTGCACGATAGCTTTTGTTCTTTTTGTTTTATGTAACATTGCATGTGTTAATTTTCTTGTTTCAGTTTTACATTTTTGATGAACCACATGCAGTTATGCTTCATTTTTTCTTGCAGTAGCTACGTTTAGCATCGACTCGTGGTAGTGGCCTAGCGGCTATGTTGCTGCGCTGCTAAGCAATAGGGCATGGGTTTGGTTCCCGACCATGGCAGCCACATATTGATGGGGGGCAAAAATGTGAGAACGCCTGTGTACTTAGATTGAACTGCATTTGAAAAAGCCCCAGGTAGTTGAAATAAATTAGGGGAGTACTCCATTACAGTATGCCTCATAATCATGTCTTGGCTTTTTACTGATGGGGTAATTTACTAATGCTGGTGAAATAATTTTTCTCTTTAGTGTCCGTTTAAGAGAACTGGTTCTCAGAATGCCTTCTTTAATCTTTGTTATACAAACATAATAATAAAAGCAGGTTGATATCTGAATAATCCGTTACAGATTATACTCTCATGTAATTTACAGCAATTGATTTCGTACCCCATTAAAAGAGCTAGTGTGGTATAGTAGCTAGCATCGCTGCTGTAGTTTCCTTTGCAATATTTCAAAAGACTGAACTTGGATATCTACAAGCTGTTAGTAATTTGTGTCAAATGTGTGGCACCAGGTGATCAGGATAATTGTTATCTGTTTGCACAGCTCAATAACAATCATTCCAATAATATCTCTTTGAAAGGACCAAGATGACATTGTACCCGGTGATGACTGGCAGAACAAACTGAATGACGCCATTCAGAACTGTACAATATTTGTTCCCTTGGTTACTGCGAGATATGGAAACACCACGTATACCAACAAAGAGGTATGTGATCGTGTTAATTTATTTCTCTTTTCTAACTTCTTTTTCTGTTCAGCGGTGAAATGCAGTTTGCTTTTCCTCAAACTTGCTTGCTCCTCTGTTGGTTAAGTTGTTCACATCTGTTAGCTTGCAAGTTTGGTGGTATAGGGTACTTTCATCTGTTTCTAACATGCTTTCCTTCTTTACTACAGTGATGAAAAAAATTACCGCAGCTTGCACTAAGTCGTGCAAGGCTGGGTCACAGCAGAGCTGGTGGGCACCTAGCTGGTTTTGGCTTGGCTTGGCTTTTACTCTCACACCTGTCTATTTGTTCTCCTCTTCTAGATGAAGAGGAGAACAAAGAGAGCACGTGCCAGTGCATGATGATAATTTCTATCTATGACACACGGCAAACTTCAAGCATAACAGATATGCTCTAAAATGGTTTGTTTTCAGGGCATTCATCAGGGTCACCCTTATGAAGGCAAGTCCTCTTGTCCAAACAATGCCTCCAGTGGCATTCTCTGTTCAACTATATTCATTGCTTCAGCCCTCCATGTTCCCCTGAAGTCTTCTCGTGTTCTAGTTCTTTACTGCATGTGACACTGCATGTGGTAGATTACTTGACTGACTATATAATGCCTTATTGAAGATCTTGGTTTTACCCTGTTTTGGCCCCCTTTTTTTTCTTAATGTGTGGGAGATGTTTCTGCACTGATAGCAGGTACCTCTGTAAACTAGTTTAGAATAATGTAATTGATGAATTGTTACAGCTGAAGGTCATTACTGTGTGTACTACTACTTTGTTATGCACCAGGTGATTTATTTTTTGAATTTTATAGCTCTAACGGTATGTTCGCCTGTGGCAGTTGGGATAGGTATGCTTCTTGCGCAATATACATGGAGTTGGCAGGCATTACTTGTTCAAGAAATCAAACTGAATTTTGTTAACATGACAAATCAGCAAAATTTCACTGATAGATTTTTGACTAATTACTAGAGCTGTGCAAATAGGAAAAATTTGGGTACGAAGCGAATTCGAATATTGAAGTGTGAGTGCAAATCGAATTGAATATTTGAAAAATATTTCTCGAATATTTCTAGAATATTTTTCTAATACTTCGAAGCAAAATTGCAGAAAAAAAAGTTGGAGAGGATTCCTAAGCATATTCTTATGAGATAGCAACATGAAAGTGTTTCTTTTCGCTAGGTTGATGAAGCGCTGGTGGGGTGGTGTTTCATAGTTGTCCTATCAAGAATGCGGCAATGTAGAGGCCGAATTGTATTTATGTTTGTATTTGTATTGTATTTATGATTTGGTGCAACCTAAGTGTTGCCGACAACACTTTACACGTGATAGGCAAAGATGCCATTTCCTCAGCCTCTCCTCCTCTTCCAACTTCTCTGGAAGCCCAACTGATGTGGTGGACAAGGGTGTGCTCCCTTCAAGTCCGGAGTTCCAAATCTGCCTCGTAGACGTCGATATATAAGAACATCTGAAATTTTGGATGCTAAAAAGCTTTGACGTCCAATTTTTCGGACTTCCTGCCCAAATGTCAGGTCCAAAACAGCATTAATTGAGCTGCCACCTCTGCAACATCTTTCATCTCCATGTTGGGACCAGCATTTTCTTGAGTTAATACATTTGTGACCGTAGCGAAGCTTGAGAGGCAGCTTTGCCGCAATACAGGGGTGTGACAAGGTGAAGCATATTGAAAATTTAGGGACCGCTTTAATCGGGCGTTGTCTCTTGGCCAAGTTTGACCGTAACATAGCTTGAAAGGCAGTTTTACCGCAATACGAGAGTGTAATGAGGTGAAGCATATTGAAAATCTGAAGGGGTCACTTTCAATCGGACGTTGACTTTATTTGTCTTTGGGAAGTTCGAATTGTTCGAATAGTAAAATTCCAGTGCGAATCGAATCGAATAGCAAACACTATTCTAAAAATATTCGAAATTTCGAATATTCGCAGACCCCTACTAATTACTCAAGGTTGTTGGTATACTTGCTTTGTTAACAATTTAAGCAATACACCTTTGTAAGATTTAGACATTGAAGCGCAGTATAACTGGAGTATTGATATATTGTTAAACATTTTGAAAATGCAGTTATCAAAACTGGTGCTATTTTCAGAATGTGTTCCCGAGTGAATAAACCCTGAATAAGCTGTAAAATGTTTCCACAAAGCAATTGACACTTTCCTCTCCAAAGGAAAAGTAGCCCATTTTGGGTGGTCCAGTAAATATTTTTCATGCCATTAGTAGAACATGTGGCATACTAAAGTGTATAGTACCAATTGATAGAGGAAGGAATCTTCTTTCCACCAGTATTAGAATCGGTAAACATACTTATTAATTATAATGTTAAAAAATTATTTACGCAAAAAGTTCACAAAAACTGCAGGACACATGAGAAGCATCAATGTATCTTTATAAATATATAACGAAAAAATTCCGAATATGCATTCTGTGCACAACAGGAAGAAATGAGCAACTTTTGCGAACCATGCTGTAACACACCGGAGAATGATCGATGGTATGACGTGAAGGTCAACAACTGGCCACCCTCTCGCGAAAAATAAAACTTCCTGTGTGGTAACCAGCAAGTGACGTGGAAATGTGGCAGATCAAAATTTTGACCTTTAGAACACACTGGAGATGTCGAGATAAGCGCGGGGCAGCAGTGAGACGGTCTGGGGAGGGAAGCGACACTTGCTGGAGAGCGCCTGCTTACGTTCTCAGCTGGTTTGACCTACTTTCGATATTGGTGTTACTGAAGTCTGGCAATCCGAAGTTGCCTTGGGGGTTACTGATGCTGCTAGTATCGAAAATGTTATGCGCAGGTGCACCGGACTTCGTTGAAACGTGCAGTCTTGATGAAGTTGCCACGCTTGGCATTGAGACCATGTCGGGAACTGCGGTGGATGACTTCGGTAGTGCTTTAAGGGGGTATATTAGAGTAAATCAAGCAATAAAACGATTTGTGGTTTCATTACTAAACAATACTACACTCTGAGGAGCAAAATCTTGCAGTGGCGAGCGTGTATGAGCGATCGAAGCCATTTAAGAATGGCACCAAGAACCGCGCCTCCTGATGATGCGAGGGTTTGTTTACATCTTGTTTTCTATCATTGTTTCTGCGTGAATGTATTTTTAAAAAAATTAATATGGCTAGATCAGTTAAATGTATTCGTTTCCTGTCATTTTCATAAGTTTTCATTGCAAATATCTTCACAAGGGACGCTCTTGTAGTGTTGTCACTGGTTTATGTGGTGAGCACTTTCCGTGTATGCTTTTCAGCATAAAAGTGCAGATTTCATGCTTCAAGTACTTTCTCTTTCCTTTTCTTACCAGCAAGCGCGCTGAAAGCTACACGGGAGGGGGGGAGGATGACAAGGGGGCAAGAAGGTGCATCCGTTCCTCAGTGCACGTCATGACCTTGAGCACTGTGTTTTTTTTTTTCTTCGAACGCCTTGCTTGCTTTCGTTGTAATTGTGCGCGCGCATGGGCACATGGCGGCGGCCGTGGTAGCTATGCAGCTCACGATGCTCAATTCAGCCAGTGGCTGTGGACTTTGTGTTTACGGTGCGATAATTTTGGTTTATGGCATCATTTGTTGAGAGAAGAGGGAGCGATTTCTAGCTGAATTGGAGAATTAATTGTAAATTTCAGGCCGCATGCTACGCTATAATGTTTGGCTTGCGTGTTCTCGGTAGCCTCGACTACTGATTGGCAGCGTTTTCTTACCATGCTGGAAAAGCATTGCAATGCCCCTTTAAGAAACCCCGCGCCGCGGAACAACAACAGAACCAAGCAAAACGGCAAGAGCAGTGTTCTGATTACATGCTGGACGACATTAGTGGTCCAGGCATGCTTGAGACCTGGAAAATTCGAATTTGAAGTCATCGATAGCGGGCTATTGATGGGCAGAAAGAAAACAACCCACCAGAAAAAAAGGACACAAAGAACAGCGCTGTTGTTTGTGTCCTCCTTTTTTCCACTGCTCCATCTTTTGCACCGTTTTCTTTCCGCTATGTCGTACCAACATGCCCATGCATCCACTTTAGCTATTTATGGGTATAGGCGCAGACAGGAAAGTGCTAAAGGTTGATTACATAAATTTTGGTGATTAGTTAAATGATACTTTTTGATTTTTTTTCCAATAATGACCACCTCTCAGCTCATAGAGTGAAGTTGTGCAACTTGCCACAGTCTGACTAAAGAAAAGTTAAATGCAGCTATGTTTTGCCAATATAAAAAATTTATGTGGAAGATGTTGATCTTGTCTGCAGTGTGGACGTGCCTAGGGTTTCTTTGTGAACCCTTTCTCTAACACTATGTAAATGTTCGTTTATTCAGGTGAAGCTTGCTGACTACATTGGCAAATTTGTCATTCCTGTGAACTTCATGAAGTCTTGGCCTCCTAACCATCTTGCCATTCAGTTTGCTTCTATACAGTACATTGACTGGAGGAAAGCACACGAGGTGCAACAAGGTATGCGTCCATTCGCTCAGTTCTGTTTGCCATCTACTGTACTGGTAGGCTCACTAGATGATGGACACTCAGGAATGCTGGAATTTATCTATTCTCCAGTATCGTCCTTGTTTCACTCCCATTATGACTAGCCAACTAGACCACCAATATGTCTTAAGTTAGTAATTCTTTTTATGAATGTTGTGTAGTTTTTTTAGAGAGCCAAGAGGAAGGGGATTCTGGGATGCCAGTGTGGCTCCAAAAGGGGTCATCTTTAGTGCAACATTGCTGTCACCTCACTGTCTCAAATAGTCTTTGTCATTATCATGGAATGTGGCTGGTAGCCACCAGGATAAGAGAAATACCATTGGAAATCAGCTTAGTGTAACAAAGTGCACTAGGAAAAAAGGCAGCTTCTTTTTGCACTTTGCTTATTTGCACTACATATTTTGCTGTGGCAGCCGTATCAACATGTCCAAATATCCACACTTCTAATCGAGGGGTATAGTTTGGCCTGTCAAATAATTCTTTGGAACAGTGAAGTTGTGTCTATAAGAGCTCTGTGTTACAGAGTAAGCTCATCCTAATAATGCCCACACAGGAGCTTGTTCTTATTAGCAGAGACATGTCTAGCTTTGTTGTACATATGATTAACATGTAGCCATTAACGACAATGCTGTATAGTGTCGGGCTGTCGTCATAAGAAGCTAGTAATGATCCCCTTCTTCTACGTTGTCTCAGATAGGCTGCTGTCATCGGCAGGCAACATGCTTGGCTGTCAGAAAAATTCTCCAGCCGTCTCAAGATTCTCAGTTGTTGACTAACACTTCCTTACGTTCAAACACTGCCAGGTGCACGTGAAAGCGACAATGAAGAAGAAGAAGGCGTTCGAACTTGGGAGAGCCGCTCTGTAGAGCGTGTTGCCAATGATATCTACAGCATCCTGAGGCAGTGCAAGGAGCAAGTGGCGTTCAGTACTGCGGTAAATGTAAGTCTATTGCATCTCTTTTTTAAACACATGGCCTGAAGGATGAGAGTTTGGAAAAAAACTTCACTTGCGCTGTTTTTGGCACATGGTTGCTCTTAAAGATAAAGTAAATCATTCTGGTTCCAGCTTCAGCACAATGCGGCAACTTTTACAAAGTAAGACTATATGCACCATATGTTCTGGCACAGTATAAATCCTGGAGGTGTTTTTAAAACACTAACATTGCAGGGAGTAAAGAAGGGGGAATAGATCTAGGGGCCTGTTTTTTGGTTGACATGACTGTTGAAGCCAAGAGACGTTGAGGCTGAGGCGAGCACGGAGAGCATTGGGTGCAGTAAAATTTTTAGCTAAAGTGTAATTTTGAGGCAATGGGGAATGAAAGTGTACTGAAAAGCAATTTGCCAACTGTGGGGACCGAACCAACGACCTTTTCATTACAAACATTGTAGGGTGTTTTAACGCAAAGTGCAAAACTGACCACGTTGAGCTTGAAACAAGTGAACCTGCTTTCTTAGCGTTCGCCTGGTTAGGCTCTAAGAAGGGTAGCTGGAGTTCATATCATTTGCTTTAATTTTTTTAAGTTTGTGAACACTGCTATGAAGTTTATGTATAGTCTACACGTATAGCTCTGCTTAAACAGTCACAAAAGTGGTTGTTTTCTTTCTAATGTGTTAAGAAATGCACTGACCTACTTAATCTTCATTTAAGACATTGAGGCAATTCACTCTCCAGATAAAGTTTGTTCACTTTAGCTTCCTTAACTATCTTCTCCTTGGTTAGGGCTTTGAGTTTCAAATTTCACTGCAGGGTTGAGACACTGCCTGGCTTAAGATCAAAGCTGGCCTTGTATGTCCCTCAGACCTAAAGCTTAGCTAGCTGGTGCTAACATGCTTCTTATTCTTGTTTTCAGCCACGGGCCCTCATTGCACAAGCAGATAGCGCCACGCCATTACTTTGCCCAGATCGTCGGCCTTTCATCGTGATTAGTGCTCACCCCCAGGACAAAGACTTTGTGAGTGCTGGCATGAATTGTATAAGAAATGGTTAAAAAAAATAAGAAAGAAAACGTAATCTGCAGGGCTTCAGACGCCAACTACTGTGAAAGAATGTGTCATCTTAAGTTTCTCTTGCCGAGTTTTCAACATTTCCCTTCCAGAATACATACTCTTAGCATTGAGCAAACAAATATACAGTAAAACCTCGGTGATACCAATCTCACGGGGTTCACAAACATATTCGTATCATCCAAAATTCGTATCACCAGAAAACATGGAAAATCAATATGCGGCAAAAGAAAGTTGGCATACGCTTTGATTTAGTGTTTTTAAGGGCTGCAGTGACGTCATGAACAGCTCTGAATGATAGCCAGTAAAGTTTTTAGACGTCATCGATCATACTTGTACTCGTAAATATACGGTGCATGCGCGCGTGTGTAATTAATGAACCAGATGTGTTGTGCCCCATGACCGCTAGTAGCCCCTTCCTAATCTTACTACGCTTTTTTGCTGGACACCAGAGTACTGCGGCGAAAGTGATTTAAGAAGCGCTTTGCCCACAACAGATAGAGGCCAAGCTCCTTCGCCAAGACCCTTCGCTTCGTCTCTTGGAGTCTTCGTCCACCTTTAATGGGACTTCATGACGGACCCGCAGCCCAAGTTTGTCTTGTTTCATAGAACGTCTGATTGCGGGGACATGGCTTGCATGTTAACACGTTACAAAGATGTTAACTCAGTACAAAGAAGCTGCTGCCTTGAGCACAGGAGCACGAGTCAACGCGTCGGAAAAAAAAAGAAAAAGCGTGACGTCAATGTCATCTGTAACCTAAACGCGAAGGCGCCTAAAGGCCTCCAAGATTCGCACGCACTCTCTTGGAGGCAATGACGCACCGTTGATGGTCGCGCAGCGCGCATGCCCGCCCCCGCGCGTGACTGCCGGGTCTTTCGCGGCAGCGCGGGCAGCACCTGTTCGTACCTGTGCGCTAGAATACGTTCGTATCAAACTTCGCAGGGTGCAAATCGGTTCGCAACAACCGTACTCCAAGACATTGCAGGATAATGGGCCTTGGCTGGACCACAGAAAAATTCATATCACCCGGAAATTCGTGCGAGCCATGATCGTATCACCGAGGTTTTACTGTATTTCCTTCAGTGCGTCTAGTATTGTCTTGTATCTTTCACTTCCTCTATAAAGCTGTACAGCAGTCATGTGCTTCCCGACTCTTCCGAATTTTTCACAAGTTGATGAAATTGAGCTATGCTAAAATAAACTCCGAAGTTTCGCTTGTTGCACTTCGAAACTTTCATTGTAGGTCTCGTCATGTTAAAGGGATGTCTAAAGGGCTTGCTTTGAGCAAGTGAAATCAGCCACAGCAGTGTTGCTGAAAAAAAAAGAAACGCCGCTCTCTTCTACAAATTGACGTGTTGCTATTTGCTATTTCGTGTTTGCCACTGCTTGTGGGCTGTATGTTGTAAAGTGTATTCAATCATTGTCAGAGAAGTTCATATGTGTCCTTCAGGAGGTGTGTGCTTGAGGCAAATGAAAGAAAACCAATTCATGCAGAACCAACTCGAGTTGTTTTCTGTGTATGTGCGAGAGCATCGCTGAGTTAATTAAAAAAAAAAAAGAATCTTGTTGCTAAGATTGGGTAGCCTACACCAGTGAACAATAACTGTCATTTTGCGAACACCAGCTGGCGTTCGCCAATAGTAAGCAATCATTCAGCCAAAATTAGCCGACATTAGGAGTGTAAACCAGTAGGCTCATGCAAATAGTAAATTTTAAAGGGACACTAAAGGCAAATATTAAGTCGACGTTGATTGTTGAAATAGCGGTCCAGAAACCTCGTAGTGCTACTTTTATGCCAAGGAAGTGCTTATTTTGAAATAAAATCACGTTTTAGTGGTCCGCATCGCGTTAGCGCACTTCAAATCACCCTCCTTAAATCAGTCGTTCACACGACACTGCTGCCGTGCCTAGCGTTGCCCGCCTTTACTGCGCGGCGGTGTGCGCCATTTGGGCATCGGGCAACATCACATGCATGCGGCATTTTGTCGAACTTTCTGTCAGAGCGACTTTCACGAACGCGCAAAACACACGTGGCAGTACGCAATCCCGAAACTACCACTGAGACGCGACCGCGTGAGCAAAGTAGGGCTCCGGGCGGAGCACAGTTCGGCGAAAACGGAACCTTTGAACCGTGCGCGCCGCTCCCCATGGCAGCGCCACAGAGGTTCTTTTTTTTCACGAATCAAATGGAAACGAACAAACGGCATTTTATTACGTCTTTTGGTGCATGGAAGGTTCTTTTTTTATAGCTGCTAGTTGATTACTAGTGATTTATTGTAGGCAGACTCTCATATGTCATCGGGATCACTCCGAAAATGTCCCACTCGTGGCGCTCATCATGTGATACATTTAGGTTAATTTCTCGGTAAGTAGGGCACTGCTGTTGATAATATTGCCGTTTTAGAAGTTGTCATACATTGAGCTTTCACTCTAACATAAATTGTTATTTGCCTTTAGTGTCCCTTTAAGTTCGAAGCGAATAGTGATTTGGGTCCAGTAATTTCTAATCGAATTCGAATAGTATATATCACATATTATAATGAAAAATGAGCGTCTTTGTCATGATCCGACTAACGTGCACAATATTTTTAAAGTTGAAACAAGGCATATGCAAATGTCATTCTTTTTGGTTCAAGGGGAAGTGGAAGCAACTTTAAGTAGTAGCAGGATTGGACTTTCGGTAGAATGCAAGTGATAACCTCTAAAATATGTTACGTTTTAAAATTTACTATACTTAGAGTATGTAAGCCGGTGTAAGAAGCTTTTAAATCGATGTGAGGGTATATATATGCCCCTGCAGGTCAGAAGAACGCCAGTACTAGTACCCCTCCTTGTCATCCAGTCAGCAGAGCTTTTCTTTCTTTGTAACTTTTACGTTCACGAATTGGCAGGCATGTAGCCTTTTACGTAAAGCGTGGGCATTCAATTTTTAAAAATATATTTGTTTAGTTAAATATGGCAGTTCACGACTATATCGGTGTTTGTTACGTCAAAGCTTCAACTGTTTCGCCAAATTGAGGCGTGTTCTTGTCTTTCCTGTGCTCGTCTGCTGGCCCAAAGTGTGCGGGATCGAATCCCGGCTGCAGCGGTCGCATTTTGATGGAGGCGAAGTGCGAGAGGCCTGTGTAGTATTTAGATTTACCTGCATGTTAAAGAACTGCAGGCGGTCGAAATTTCCGAGGCCCTCCACTGTGGCATCCCTCATAATCATATTTTGGTTTCGGGACGTAAAACCCAAACGGTTATTATTCTCTCCTTCCTTTTTTTTTTGTACCAGTGTTGTCGGCTGCAGTGTCTCCTTGAGCGCAACTGTTACGAGGCCTGGTGCTCGTTGGATAGCCTGGGAACGCCTTCGGGCCCGTCGGGCGCCGGTGGTGCGTCCAGTCCCAGCAGCGGGGGCACCATCACACCCAGCACGCCCCTGCCCTCTTCCGTGCCAGCGTTCGGATCCCAGGACAGTCGAGGCACATCAGATTCACAAAGCATGGGGCACGGGCAACCACGGCCGCCTCCATTGCTTCGAATTCCATCCTTCCAGTTTTCTTGCAGTATGGACACTGTTGGCAAGTGACTGCCTTCGCACTCCGTGTTGAGCTGCGATTAATTTTTATGCTTAGTAGGCAACGCTATCAATGTTACCCCAGTGACACACATGTAGATGTCTCGCCCGTCCCGTCTTATTAAACAGTTGTTTTCTTTCTATAATCTCCTCCTATGGAATAATTGCACATCATACTGTCATACAGCTACAACTTGCGTTGCCAAATGTGTAACGTTTTATATGTGCATATTTGTGCTTCCAGTATGCGACAGAAATAGGCTTTAGTTACGCATTAACACTGCATGCCGAGGAAACGAAAACTTTATTTTTTTCACGATTCCTCAAAAGTGTGTCTGTAACGTGCACAGACATCACACAATAGAAGGTCCTCTAGCATTTCGCCTCCATCGACATGCGACCACCCCAGCTGAGGTCGATCCCGTATCATTTATGGGAAGAAAGAATATAGCAGACCATATAAATGCACTATTTGTTTGATCAGTAGATTTGGAGGAATAGTTCAACGACCTTGTGCACATAGCACGTCCTGGCTACTATTTCTAGTTAGTATTTACAAGTCTGTATTGTGCAAAAGGCTCCCCCAGCAGTGATAGAGAGGGTAAGAGACGAAGATTTGAAAGATACGTGCAGCTGTGATTGTAGTTTGAGATAACCAACAAATTCAGCACTGTTCACATGGTCAGCCTCCATTCGCCACATTTTATAAAAATTCACTGGCTTCTTTTCCATTAACCCTCAAAACTCAAATTGCCTTGAGTTACTGGTATGGCATGTCACAACACTGAAACATGAAATTCAGCTGTATGTTTCGTTTTGTGCAATTTTGTTTTCCTTTTGTACAGAACATTAGTACGTGACTCATTAAAAAGCAGCAGGTCAAAACAGTATTAAGAGCACGGCTTGCTTTTAAAAAGTATAGCTGAATACAAAACTTTGATCCCATAACTGGAAAAAAATTACTCGATGCTGCTGCAAAATTCAGTGCTTGATTAACTTCTTGGTACTACAGTAATCCATTCGGAATGTTATAGAGCAAGAAGGTCGAGTTTTTGCACCACCTAAGGTGTCATTGCAATCCATGAGCTTTCTCAACAGGCAAACGCTTACACAATTATTCAAATGTGTTGGTTTTGCAAATACTGCTTGTGAAAACTGGTATGTTCATGGAAATGTATATATTTGTCTTTTTCTTCCAGACAGTGACAGCATGTCAAACAAGGAAAGCAATCGGAAGTATGAGTTTCGGAAGCAGGTGTTGCGGGCAGAAGTGGTTATTATTGTTCTCTCGGAAAGCTATCTGGAATCCAAGGCATCTCAACAGCAGGTCACTTATATTTTCTTCCTTGTGTTCATTAGAATGTTTTCTTGGTTTGCTTGTTGCTGCGCCTGTGACAGTTAAATGAGAGGGGCATGCACAGATTGTGCATTGGCACAGATTGTGCATTGTAAGGGAAGTCTGCATGGTGCAGCTTTCTGATTGGTCTTACCAATGCGTTGTGTGGTGATACCTGGCGCCTGATTGGTCTAAACAATGTGTTGAGCGGTAATATGTGGTGGATAGGCGTGTTTATGGTTAAGAAACTGTCCTCCTTCATTTAACACAACAAAGTAATTTTGACAATGACCTTTTAGTACTCCTTTAAGCTGATTAAGCTGATATGATTTCATTTCGAAAGTTTTGTTTCGGAAGACCTACAGTCGAACCCACTTGTAACAGTATATTCAAGTGCCATGAAGATTCCATTGTTATAACCATAACCGATAATTTTTATAAATGGGTTGCATGAAAAAAAGCAAAATACAGTGAACTGCCGATTTTTCGGACATGCTTGAAAATTTGGACGCTTTCTCGGCACCCTTGTATGTCCCATAGACGTCATTGTATAAGCAAGTCCAAAATTTCGGACGCTGAAGCTTTTCGGCATCCGATTTTTCGGACTTTCTGCGTAAACTGCAGGTCCGAAACGGCATTAATTGCAGCCTCCAGCTCTGCCGCGTCTGTGAGTTCGAACCAGCGCGTTCGCGAGCCGATCCGTTTGCGGCCGTTTGAAGGGTAGCTTTGCCGCAATGCCGTGTAATGGGGTGAAGCCAATAAAAAAAATCTGAAGGAGCCACTGTCACGGTGCATTTATTTACAAATACTTCTGTCTCAGTTATTGAGACATAGCAGGAGTGGATACAGATGTTCAACACAATGGAAAAAAATACAGTTTAACAAAATAAATGATTTCGCAACTCTTTTTCAAATTGCTGAGCATCGAGTCTGCGCAGAGACCCATCAAGCTCATTCCATAGATCCACGGTCCGCGGAAAAAAGGAAAACTTAAAACAATCAAGACTAGCTCTAAAGGGCATAATATCTAGGGAATTGAATCGTCGCGTACGGCGTGCAGAAGCTGCAACAAAAGAAATGGGTGCTAGAACACTCAAGCCGGTGTGAACTATCTTATGCAGGAGGATGATTCGATCACAAGTGCGCCGATGTTCAAGAGGCTGCAGCGATAAAACATGCGCATGCGAACTAGGCGAGAACCGCCAGTCGTAGTGACGAAAAATAAACCTTGTTGCTTTTTTTTTAACAGATTGTAGCGTAGCTATGTCATGTTTGTGGTGAGGTGACCAAACAACCGACGCATATTCGAGTATAGGCCTGACCAAGGTCTTGTACGCTGTCAATTAGCATTCTTTTGTCAAGTTGCTTAACGTACGTCAGAGATACCAAAGTTTTCGAAAAGCCTTGTTGCAGATTGTCTCGACATGCGTGTGCCATTTTAAATTTGTTGTCAAAGTTACACCAAGGTATTTAAAATCCGTGACACGAGCTAGACTGACACCATCATTAGTATATATAAAATTAAGAGGCAGCTTCTTATTTGAAAAGGTCATGGCTACAGTCTTTTTGAAATTAATAGACATTTGCCAGGTTTCACTCCAGTTGCGGCGATGTCTTTACAGATAAGCACCGGAAATGTGCACAGGCGGGATAGCGGCAGGTGGCAAACGTGGGAGTACAGCTTAATCGCTAACACCACTTATGATAAGCATCTTCAGCCAACTGCTCGGTAGTGCATGTGGCGTAGTGCAGTTGTATATGCACTGCATGCATGTAATGGGCGATAACTAAGGGTGTGCGAATATTTGAAATTTCGTGTATTTTTTGTAATAGGCTTCCCAAGCAACGCTTAGCGGCGCTGCTGCTCCTGACAGGCAGCGCCATCACTGGCAGAAAAAGAGAAACTGGAGTGTAAGCAGCGAGCGTTTTCCCTTCTCTCCACCGCGTTGCTGCTCGCTTCTCTGCACGTGCAGAGCTCTCGCGGCGCCTCACAATGTACCGCCTGCAGTACGGGTTCAAAAAGATCTCACAACTGGACAAGCACTTCCGAAAAGCGAACTTGATAAAAGGAGAAAGGCTCGTCAATCACGTTAACGGTGAAGAGCAGACGATCGACGACAACGACGCCCGACTCAAAGCGAAATTCATTTCCCAAGTCATGATTACACCGTGTAGGGCGTATACCTCGAGGTAAGTCTCATTCTGTCGTGTTATAGATGAATAATGGTCCACGTGCACTCCGAAATGAAGCCGTACACGCTGTGGATGTTCTGCGGTGTGTACTACGAATCATATGATTGTTGTTTTGATATGGCATGCTTAACAGTAGCAGCCGTGTACTTTCGTGAACAAACGTTTGCGGCGTGCGAAAAAAAGAAATTACACGGCCATGGCCCCGTTTTCTGGGAAGGTTAGAGTCAAGTCCTCCGTGCCGCTGGAGAATCACCCGCCGATTAAGACGCGAGGCAGCTAGCTGAGCTTTAACCACTGTGAAGCAAGATGAACTGCTCGCCTCGTTTTTTCGGCTCTCGTGTCATGCTTGCAGTCTCTTTTTATGATATCGACTTGACAGGCGTATAAAACCTGCTGCGCGAACGCGCCTACAAAATCGCACAAAGTCAGAAGGTGACAGAAGGTTACTTCTAGGTTGGAATTGCAAAGCATGTATTAAGTGCCAGTTGTATTTAGCGGCTTCAATATATATCACACTAATAAAGTGACAAAAACAAAGCAAACCTGCAGAACGATGTCAAAGCTTGCTGAAAATGCACGGACGTCCGTACCGGCGAGATAAAGCAGCCTTCCCGACGCGTGAATTGCAGGCGCCGAACTTCTGACAATGTGCCGAGTTCAGTTGAATTCAACCAACCGCGCAACGCTAACGGTATAACACGAATGTGAACGTTCAGCAACGACGGGTAGGTCTCATGAGCACGGGGAATCAAAACACAAAGTTGTTTCACCTACAACCATAACTGGACTTTCACAATGCGAGAAGACAGCAAGTAATCATTACTGTAGTCGCTGCGTGCATGCGCCGCGTTACTTACCGATTCAGGTAGTCGGAACGAACGAAAGCGATGAACTCAGACAGCCAAAATAGAAGGCGAGACAGCGCTGTCGGTTATCCACGCTTGCCGCCTTTATTTCTTGTGCAACACGCCCGAGAACCGATACACTTTCACACGTGAATCGTGTGCCTTGGAGTTGTCTGCACTGTTGTGGCAGGCCACTAAACTGCAATACTTCGGACCTCGCTTGCGCTTCCGCGGGGTCGCTTCTGCCATCGCCGAAATGCGCAGCTTCGCACAGCAAGCCTCTCGGTTCAACGTGCCGAGCTGACGGCCCCCCGTTACCCGCACCGAAAGAAGAACGCGTGCGCACGTGGGCTACCGCTACCGTGAAAAGGGCTGAGTCGGCCGCGCATAAGGTTCAGAGCTTTCCGACAGAGCCGCAGTGCACCCGGCGCGGCGCTGTCATCGCGCCGCAAACTTGAGCTTGGGTTCCCTATGGGCGATAACTAGGGGTGTGCGAATATTTGAAATTTCGTGCATTTATCTCGCGCCCTCCGCATCGCTATTTGCTTCGCATCTTTGCTCCGGGAAGCGTTTTTTTTTTGCTTTTTTGCTTTTTCTCGGTCGCCTGAATGCTCCACCAAAACTGCAATTAACAGAAGAGTACAGTTGGGCGGTTTGTCTTAAGCGAATTTTTTTCCCATTGAGTCTATGGGAAACCAGACAAACAGTTCTCTGTTGTTCGGCATAAGCGAGAATTCGTCTTAACAGAGTTCGTCTTAACGGGAGTTCACTGTATTAAAAAAATATTCGATTCGTTAGCTCTAGCGATAACCCAAACGCGCTGCGCCGCTGTTCAAGCTGCCCCTTTGTGCGAAGCCGCTAAGCGTGCTGCACGGACGCGTTGCCTTTACAAACAAAAACGACTCGCCATCGCCACGCCCGTGTGCGGAGAGGAACCTAGCGGACGTGCCATAATGAACGCTTCCACGCCAAACACATGTGTACGATACAGCAAGCGCCCCGGCAGTGACGGCGTGACCTTCATAGGTGACGTGCTGCACACAGGTTGCAGAGGCAGCATATCGGCTTAAGAAATACTGGGTTGAGATCGCCATAAGTGTCAAGCCACGTGCTTCCCACTGCCTGGCACGAGAAAATCCCATGTCCATAAGCCTTGCTTGTTTTACTCGAAGTTCACAGAACTGCGCAGAATGAGGGGCGAGCAAGCTGACTGGTCGCAGGCAGCACAGGAAGTGCACTTGAGGAGGCCCATTCGTGTTTGGGCCCTTCATGTTTGTAGGGGTGAAAGGGTGACGGGAGAGGCACGCAAGGCCGTTGATTCTGAGAATAATAATATCTGGGGTTTAACGTCCCAAAACCACCATATGATTATGAGAGACGCCGTAGTGGAGGGCTCCGGAAATTTCGACCACCTGGGGTTCTTTAACGTGCACCTAAATCTAAGTACACGGGCCTCAAACATTTTCGCCTCCATCGAAAATGCAGCCGCCGCGGCCGGGATTCGATCCCGCGACCTTTGGGTCAGCAGTCGAGCGCCATAACCACTAGACCACCGTGGCGGGGCTTGATTCTGAGAAGGCTGCAGGATGGCTGCTATTGTATGAGTGTGCTGTAGCCATTGGTGAGGGTGTACCAGCGCGAATTTTTCGCTTTCTTCTTTCTTTTCAAGGATTTCATGTTCCATTACCTTTCAGAACGGACATCTAGCAGCCAGACTTCATTGTTACAGTGCAGACCACTTATAACGTAACCGCATATAGTGCAGGACCGGTTATAATGCGGTCTTTTTCGACTCCCGTTTACCCTCCCATAGAACCGCATGTATACGCATACCGCTTATTGTGCAGTCCCCCAAGATGAAATACCGTTTATAATGCGGTTGCGGGAAAATATTTCTGACAAACGCGGTAGCGAGTGCGGTTCTCAAAGGAGGTACGCCGCTGGGGAGGGAGCGACGAGGTCGTTACGAAGGGCGAGGGCACGCACAGTGAACGAACGAGGGGCGGAGGGAGGAAAAAGACGGCGGCAGCGCTGCGCGGGCTCGCCGAGTGGGGAAGGATGGTGGTTGCCTAGGCGACGGAGTAGCCTTTGCACCGGCGGCGGCAAGGCTCCGCCGCTCCGCGGCCGCTTGCCGGCAGCGCGTTCCGCGTGGAACGTACGATCGCGCCCTCATCAAGTGCACTTAAAAGTAAGTTTCCTGTCGGGAAAAGCGCCGTCGACTCGTCGTTATCACACTTATCACACTTTCTGCAGATATCGCGTTTGCTACCTCGTCCGCAAATTGAAAAGTTTTGCGGCTTCATGACGCGAGCTTTCGCCTTTTCTGCCAGTGCGCGGACTTAAACGAGCTTGGCGGGCTTTTGTCGCCGTTGATCTCCCGGCCGCGAACACATACTTCGTATCACGCGCGCTGTTCTTGGGTTAGTGCTTGAGTGCGATCTTTTCGACCTCCGATCTTCTTGTTGTCTTGGACAAACTTCCCGCGACAACATGCTGAACCGCAGGCTAGGCCTAATCAACGTTGGTTGCTTTTCGGTAGCGGTCGCGGGCGATAAAAGTTGCGGTTTGGTGCGGAATCAACGAAACTTTTTCCGATGGCTGCACTTGAAGGGAAGGGAATCATATCGTTAATGAAAACGAGGGCATGGTTGGCACATGCAACTCTCGAATGGTGGTTCCGGATTCGATTGCAATGTCTTGGGCATCGCGTGCGCGCCCGTGAAATCGAACGATCGGTACCGCTCAGCACGTGAAATTTCGGTCGCGATTCGACATGGTTTCTGTGTAATGCGCATACCTCGAGGTGGCCTGAAACGTAGTCGGCGAATTTCCGCGATGGCACTTTGTTTTGTTTGCTTTTTTCCCCCGTGTTCATTTCGTTGGCAATGCGAGTCTTTGGCGGTTAATTTTTGAACATTCGGAGATTTAAGTGGTTGTAAGCGCCCCAAATCGCATATGTCGATAATCGGACACGCGAGGCTACATGCTCAACACGTTTTGCGCAAGTGCAGACTTTGAAGAAGGTTGTTTTGGTTATAGTGCGGTACCGCTTATAGTGCGGATATTCGCGACTCCGGCGACTTACGTTATAAGCGGTCTATACTGTATAACCGATAATGCGGCATGTGGGCATTGCTGTAAGCGGGTTATTTCACCATAGAAAACATACAAAAGTTGACGGTGCAGCAGTTTTTCATTGTTATAACCATTATATTGTTAAAACCAGTATCGTTATATAAGTGGGTTGGAACTGTAGTACCGGTTCTTGTTCTAAATGGGATCTTTGGATTTGTCCGACTTACTGAATGATTCACTGTGTTTCATTTCTTTTGTGTTTTTACAGGCTTGCTACTGTCTTTTGCGAAAAAAAGTGGTAGTTGTGGGCTGCACCGAAAAAGAAGTGCCTATATCAATCCAGAAACGCTTGCAATTTGCAACTATCGTGAACAAAGTAAGTCTAGTGATGAAATGTTCGGCATTCAGTCTAGTGATAAATCTAGGCATGTTTTTTCAAGCATTTAGAACTAGGAGGGTACGCACTGTCTCACCTTCTGTCTTCTCTTATGACGTAGCAGGAATTGGACGACTGGGAGTGCCAGTTGCTTGAAAGGATTGGCAGACTCTTGAAGCAACCTGAAAAACCAGTTTTTGATGCAAGTTTAGAAGAAACAACATATTTGGTATGCTTACATTGCAATTGCTCCTTTCCCATAGGGTAGATGTTTCAATATTTTTGATTTCGCTGTGGAAATGTTTCATCAACCTATGTTTTATAGCAGAAGTGTTTATATATTGCGGTAGGGTTTGTTGAAGGGCTAGATGGTACATGTTACTTTGAAGGGAAAAATCAGCGCATAGACTGGACGCAAGAAAAGAGGCACACAACACGAGCGCTGACTAATTACTGAGTGTGCTTTATTTCAGCAAGAAAATATATAGGAAGTAAAGGTGAAGAAAGAAAGGACATGGCTAATTAACTGCACATTGATAAAGGGAGACAGCAACATCACTTTTGCCTTGTGTCAAAACAGCATTAACTACTGTGACGAGTACACAATCTCTTTTCCAAGAAGAACTACCGATGGTTCACTGACACATGCTTCCGTTCTTGTTGATTGCAAAAGCTTCATAGATTTCACGGACTTTTAAAGGGGCCCTCCAACACTATTCAACCCCTCATTTTTTACTTGCAGGTTCCGTAGACTGATGGCTGGGGATAATTCTAGCATAGGTCTAAGCACCGATATCAAATGATTTAGTATTTCAATCATGCAATAAAGGCGCTACATCGCTGCTGACCGCATAGTGCATAGTGGCGCTCACCAGAACTATTGCGGGCAGGAATGACGACGATGCGCGCCAGCCTATGATTGGATAAATGTAACGTTAGAAGTGATCGTGGCGTGGCATCAAAGTTGAAATTCTATTGGGTTTCGTTTTTCTTTTCTGTGCTTTTTCAATGAACTCCAAATAGAAGCCGTCGCAACAAAGAAAGATCACTACAACTACAAAGCACGACAGAGGTGCTGGCCGCCATTTCGCCTCTGGCTTTTTTGCCTGCGCCGGTCGAATGTCCATACGAAACACTTCTCCCTTTTCCCTCTTTTTTGCGTTTGCACGTTTGCAAGCTGCCTCTTTCCGCATGTGCAGTAAGCTTTTGATTCTTGTTGAAGGGTGCAAATAAACCTTTTCGTTGAATGGCCTTGTAATTCGTCGGGCTGCTCAACAAACAACCCGCGTAGGGGCGACCGTGTTTCACTGCCCTTGCCACTCCACAAATTCCCTTCTTAGAGTGATAAGAGGGAATGACATGGAATGTTGTTGTAAGAGTATGAAGTTGGGCATGTTGGTAAATCATAACTGATCACGTAGCGCAAAATTTGAAACAGGACAGGAGAACGTGTTTCCTTCCTTCTTCTCTACTTTTTATTGCCCATGTGGGATGCTACCTAGGCGTCCGACCTTGTGCTTCAAAATGCTTATAGTACAATAGATTGCCTCACTCAAGATGTTGTGACTGTGCATGTCATTGCAGGAGAAGAAGCTGCTGACAGAGCTGCCACAGTTGGACTACAGAGTCTACGTCACTGGTGGAACACATCTGTCTTGCAAACGTTCTGAGAGCATCTGCTGGTTAGTCATACGCGTATGCTAAGGGGTTTTTAGGCCATCTCAAAAAGACGGCCTCCAAACTTGAAGTCAGTGCAGTCTTTCCAACCGAGAACTAGCCAGCTTTACAAAAACGCCTGGAGAGTGAGACACACTCAATGCACAACAAAATATGGGATGTAGTTTGTTTTCCTGTAAAGGGGTGAGGGGGCTGCGCATAACGTTCCTTTTGTCCGTGGAAGGTGTCACAGCAGACAAACGGGCCAGTGTTAAAACGTTCGGCTCAGTGCTAGAGGCCCGTGTGCTTGGATTTAGGTGCATGTTAAAGAACCCTAGGTGGCTGAAATTTCCAGAGCCCTCCACTATGGCATCTCTCGTAATCATATCATGGTTTGGGGATGTAAAACCCCAACAATTATTATATTATTATTAGGGGTGTGCAAATATTCAAAATTTCGAATATTTTTCGAATAGTGTTTGCTATTTGATTCAATTCGCACTGGAATTTTACTATTCGAACTATTCGAATTTCCCAAAAACAAATACAGTCAACGTCCGACTGAAAGTGCCCCCTTCAGATTTTTAATATGCTTCACCTCATTACACTCTCGTATTGCGGCAAAGCTGGCTTTCAAGCTCCGTTACGGTCGAACATAATCAAGACACAGTCAACGTCCGATTGAAAGTGGTCCCTAGATTTTCAATACGCTTCACCTCATCAAACCCCAGCATTGCGGCAAAGCTGCCTTTCAAGCTCCGCTACGGTCGCAACTGTATTAACTCAAGAAAACGCTGGTTCCAACATGGCAATGAAAGATGTGGCAGAGGTGGGGGCTCAATTAATGCTGTTTTGGACCTGAAATTTGGGCAGGAAGTCAGAAAAATTGGACACCGAAGCTTTTTACCATCCAAAATTTCAGATGTTATTATATATTGATGTCTACGAGGCAGATTTGGAACTCCGGACTTGAAGGGAGCACACCCTTGTCCGCCACATCAGTTGGGCTTCTACAGAAGTTGAAAGAAGAGGAGAGGCTGAGGAAATGGCATCTTTGCCTATCACGTGTAAAGTGTTGTCGGCAACACTTTGGTTGCACCAAATCATGTACATAAATACAATTTGGCCTCTACATTGCGCTTGAACCTAGCGAAAAGAAACACTTTCATCTTGCTATCTTATAAGAATACGCTTAGGAATCCTCTCTAACTTTTTTTTCTGCAATTTCACTTCGAAGTATTCGAAAAATATTCGAGAAATATTAGAAAATTATTCGATTCGATTCGCACTCACACTTCAATATTCGAATTCGCACCCAAAATTTTGCTATTCGCACAGCTCTAATTATTATTAAACGTTTGGCTCGGGGAGCACCGTAGCTCGCTGAAGGGTACCACACATTCTCATCTTGCACTACACTGTCATGAATGCAGGTGTGAAGCTGTTCTCTTAGGTGCCTCTGTTGTTTTTGGAAATGATCACAAGCTAACATGAGAGATTGTAGAAGTCAATAAAAAAAGGGCGAGACGTGTGTCAGCCAACCTCCACTGAATGTACTGGACAGAGCATATAACCTGTTGCAGAAATGTCATTGACCCTGAAAGGGTCAATGACATTTCACATCCACAGCTGTGGCCACCTGCAGCTAGTTGTTCTCTTGCTCACTTTCATTCCCCTCCTTTATCATATCTTTGTTATCAGTTAGGTAAAATGAAGTTATTTTGTCAAATCTTTCCTTGGTTCTCGTTGTCTGTCAGCTTCATTATGGTTGCAATTGAAAGGAATTAAGCCCTTCGGTTCCTCTTCATTTTATTTATCCTTCAAGAACTAGAATCCCAAATAAACGCCCGATGCCAACTACCTTTGCAGTTCAATACTAAGCCATACTCATTGCACATTTTGTTGAAAGTAACAAATTTTAAGTTTATTTTTATATTTTCTGTACAGTGCCATTGGACAGGAACTTGCCTCACTGAAGTTTGTCAGCCTCTGTACGAGTGGTTTTTTCGGTGTTGAAGAACAAGTGGCAAGGAGCTTTTGTGAAGAGCGATCCTTGACGGAGAAACCCTTTCATAGGGTCTTTCATGTTGTGCCCGAGAGAGACAAGAAGGTGCGTGTGTGTGGCTCCTTTTGCAAACTTGCTTCTTGCTCGGGACAAATCTATTCATTACCTGATTGGTTAAAAACACATGTGCTGCCAGGTCTCAATATATAAAAAGTTAAAGTTGGTGGCTGGTGTAATTCCCAAGGTCAAGATAAAAAAAAAATTCTGTCCGTGATAGGATACCTAGCATAGGATGATGCAAGACAATGTGATCCTGTTGCAGCCCCCACTAGAGCACTGCACGGGCCGGATTTTACGGCCCGGGCCCGCTTTATGAAGCCCGAGCCCGGCCCGGACCCATGGTTCTAAGCGCGGGCCCAGCCCGGGCCCGGGTGTACATAACCAAACCCAGCCCGAGCCCGGCCCTGGTCCGTGGTTCCAAGCCCGGGCCGGGCGTACTTGACTGTACCCAGCCCGAGCCCGGCCCGGGCCCGTGGTTCCAAGCCTGGGCCCGGCCAGGGCCCGGGCGTTCATCACTAAACTAATCCAGGGCGCGCTTGTTCATGACCAGACCCGACCCGGGCCTGCTAGAGGATATTAGTTGTTGATGATGATTATTAATGATGCCGTGTGCTTTGTAGCGGGCGATCGGACGGAAAATCCGGTGTGTACATGCATTGAAATGTTGCTTTGCCCGCGGTGGTAGCTCAGCGGTTAATCTGTTTCGCTGTTAAGTCCTAGGATGCGGGTGCGATTCCTGCGGCCACGGCGGCCGCAATTTGATGGGGGCGAAATGCAAGAACACCCGTCTATATACTTATCTTTAGGTGCACGTTAGAGCACTCATGGTGGTCGAAATTAATCCGGTGCCACTACGGCGTGCCTCGTAATCATATCGTGGTTTTGGCACGTAATACCAAGGAATATAAATGAAATGTACCGTATGTGTCAACCTAGAATAAAAGACCTAAATCTTTATTCCTCCCATGGGAACAACCGTGATCTGGCCCATTGTTAGTGCTGTTAATATATATATATATATATATATATATATATATATATATATACGTGATCTGGCGTGTTTATAAGGAAACCCACCACAATGTACTTGTTACTTTGACAAAGTCTGGTCCAGCAGACGGAACGTTAGTGAAAATGTACAGTGCCAATCTATATCTATACTGGTGAAAAAGAAATAGCACTTCAACTGTTTTTCTATTTTTATTGCTAAGCTTTACTAAGAGCCAGCTCTTTGCACGTGTCACTTCAGCTTGGCACAGTGTACCTTAGACCATGCAATGCATAACGTTTGCGTGTGCTCGAAGGCCCGACTTACTGAGTCCGGCCCGGCCTGCAGCCTCAAGCCCGGGCCCAGCCCAGGCCCGCGGCTTCAAACACGGGCCCGGGCCCGGCTCAGGCCCGCGGCTTCAAGCCCGGGCCCGCCGAAAAACGCTTCGGACTGCCCGGCCCGGGCCCGTGCAGTGCTCTAGCCCCCACTGCCCAGATGAGTGTGTGCCACCCCCCCCCTTACCCCACTGAAAAAAAAGTATTCTTGGCTCCTGCACAGATGTCATCTTGTTTTGTAACGTGACATCTACCAACATAATAACATGACATGTTGTTACTAAGCAACATGTCATGTTTTGTATCAACATGACATCTGCACAGTAACCACGAATTTTTTTTTTTCAGGGGCACACTCATTCTATTATTGGGCAAGAAAACTGAAGGCTTTGCAAGGCTTGAGAAGGACTTGGCTTTTGTACGCACAATGCCATAGTGAAGTGTTCTATACTTTGCTCATGGACTAATCTATGCAGTGAACCCCATTCATTTGTGCTATGCCTTTGCTTCACTGGGTTTTAATTAGTCTTGTGCGAATAGTAAATTTTAGGTTCGAAGCGAATTCGAAGCTAATAGTGATTTGGTCAAATAATTTCTAATCGAATTCAAATAGTATATATACATCACATATTCTAAAGAAAAATGAGCATATTTGCCATGACCCAACCAACATGCACAATCTATTTTAAAATTGAAACAAGGCATGTGCAAATGTCGTTCTTTTTGGTTTAAAGGGAAATGGAAGCAACTTTGAATAGTAGCAGCATTGACTTTTGGTAGAATGCAAGTGATAACCTGTAAAATACGTTACATTTTAAAATTGACTGTATTTAGCGCATATAAGCTGGTATAACAAGCTTTTAAACTTAATGATGAATCAGTGTGACGGTTCATGCTTGTGATGTGCTGCAGGTGGACATGGACCAGAAAAAACAAGGAAACAACACAGGGTGATGCGCACAGGGTGTTGCGCATCACCCTGTGTTGTTTTTTCGTTCTTTCTAGTCCGTGTCTAACAAACTGGGAGGTGCGACCCTCGGACCCTGTTTTCCTGGGTGAGGCACTGATTTCTTATAACAACGTCACAAAGTACTACACAAACGAACGGAGGCTTTACCCTCCGCCAGATGACGACCTCACGAGTGCGCAGGCCACAATCCTACGCCGCATACAAACGCACTCTTTCATCAGTCCTCATATACTGGCAATTATCACGAACAAAGAATTCAATCCAAACTGTCAAAATTGTAGTCAAAATGCACTAGCTACCCAAGATCACATCTTGTGGGGATGCGGAGGTTTTCCCCCTCCAAAATCACTCCTACCAGCTCCCTCAAAAATAACGTGGGATGAACTTATCAGAACTCCCGACCAGGAGAAGCAGTTGGCCATCGTTTCCTGGGCCGAAAGAGTCGCTTCCCGCGTGGAGCCACCCTGAGGCATCAGACAGTTGACTCTTAGTCAAATAAAGTTGATACCACCACCTAGTCCGTGTCCACCTGCAGCGCATCACAAGCATGAAGACGTACCAACTAGCCCCTATTGCCACCTTATTAGCAATGTGAGGGTATATGTTCATTTAACCTTGAAGTGTCGCTTCGTGGCAATGCGGATTTTCCCTGGATAGGTGTATTCACGGTGTAGCACTCCTCCACTGCAGTGAAACCATCTAACAGGGGGTTTCATGCAGCTTATGTCTATTTGTTCGTTTTGGATACCTTGAAATTTCGGATAATTTAAATTCGTGTCGAAGCGAATTCGAATACTGTAATACAGTCAACTGCTGATTTTTCGGACATGCTCGAAAATTCGGACGCTTTCGAGGCACCGTGATCAGCGCCATAGACGTCAATATATAAGAACGTCCGAAATTTCGGACGCTGAAACTCTTTGGCGTCCAATTTTTCGGACTTTCTGCCCAAACTGCAGGTCCAAGAGGCATTAAGTGGAGCCCCCACCTCTCCTGCATCTATCATCTCGTAGGTTCGAACCAGCGCTTTCGCGAGTCGATCTGTTTGCGACAGTAGCAGAGTCCGAAAGTCAGCTTTGCCGCAATGCTGAAGTGTTATGGGGTGAAGCAGACCAGAAATTCAAAAGGTCCGCTATCACAGCGTCGTGCGGCGACGTCTTTACAGATAAGCAGCGGAAATGCACAGAGACGTGATGGCGGCAGGTGGCAAACGCGCCAGTATGGCTTAATCACTGACAACCCTTACGATAAGCATCTTCAGTTAACTGCTCAGTAGTGCATGTGGCCTAGCGCTGTTGCTTGTGTACTGCACGTGTTTAATAGGCAAGGACCCAAACGCGCCGCGCCGCCATTCATGCTGCAGCTTTGTGCGAGACCGCTAAGTGCGCTGCAGAGACGCGTCGTCACGAATGCGTTCATGACAGATGTGTGCGTACGGTACAGCAACAGTACAGTGACGGTGTCAGCTTAGTTGGCGATGTGCTGCACACAACTAGAAACGATCGGCTTCACACGGCAGCACATGCTGCGTATTGGCGGAGATTAGGCGATGTGTGCGCATTGTTTACGTGTGCACACGCATCGGGGAAAGCTGGACGAGTCATCCGCTCTTCCGCCACAGTCTTTGTGTTCCGCGTCATTGTTCTCAAATGCTCCATGAGGGAGAGCCGTAATCTATTCCGCGCTTTGCTGGTATCTGCAGCGCTCATCATGAGACGCAAATTTGCAAGTGGCAGTTGGTACGTAGTTTAGCGGGGTTTGCGGCAAGTACCGAATCTACTTGCGAGAGCCTTGGCGCACACCAAAATGCCTGACAAGTGTACTAGGAGGCATTAAAGCTATTTTGTACGTGGCTGTGGCGATTTCACTCTTGAGCAGAATAAAAAAGCATGAATTCGTTTTTTCGGACGATTTCGCGGTCCCTAGGTAGTCCGCAAAATTGGACGTTGACTGTGTTCGTTCAAATATTCGAAGTGCTAGAATATTCGCTCAAGCCTAGTTTTAATAGTATTGTTCTTCTTGCTTCTGAAATACCATGCGATATAACAGTCTCTAAAATCAGCAGTTTACTTCGTTATACAGAAATTTTGTAAAATTGAAATTCAACCTTTTATGCAAAGAGTAATATCCAAAGGCTTTCTCTCTTGCACAGAAAGTGCTGGAAGAATGATTGAATAAAATGGCAGTACGAAGAACGAACTTCAATAACATAAAAAAACAAGTTTTCTCGAAACTGAGCTCTAGCTACCATGACTTGATGGTGCGCCGGTAAAGTCCTCTTCACAGTGGCCGTATGTTCATGTAAAGCTGAAAGAAATTCAGTTCCAATGCACTGTGGTAATATGGGTTAAGTGAAGCTATAGCTCCTATTCTGCCACTACGGTTTGTCATTAAAGCCATAGGTGTTGCCTGGAGTGGTGCGACACTGATCCCATTGTGTTTACTGAACTGAACCACTTAATTGCTTTTCATTAGCTCCGGTGAATGCACAACATCGAAAATCATTGCACGGCACAAAAATTTGAAGGATGCTTGAGTTTCCCCTTCAAGGGTAGAACGTGATAGCATAATCTGGTCCTTTTTTGAGGATTTTGTTATGTTGAGGTTAACTGTAATAGTATGTCACTCATCTCTGAGACCTAGTGCCTGTAAAGTCACTCTGTTTGTGCTGCTTCTGCGTCATTGATTGGTGCTCCACCTTGGTGCTGTTTTGCAGGCAAGCCATGTTACTTCGTGGCTTCCTTTTCCTGCCTGTGAAAGTCGCTGGATGTCTGTGACGTTACACATTGTAGAGCTGGCAAGGTATTTGGGCTAAGTTAGCATCTTGTGCATTTTATATTTTCATAGGACTGGAGCAAGAAAGCTTACCAGAGACCTGACGGCACATTCGGTGGCATCACTCATGGCCAAGTGAAAGTCGTGGGGAGCTCCATGGCCGAGAGGGATGCTGTGATTGCCCGTGTGTTTGATGTCTGCATTCTGATAGAAGGTATGGCAGCTTTGATAGATCAGATAAGACGTTCGGAGATCTGCAAGAGGTGAAGGAATTTTGATGAACTGGAAGAAATTTTGGACCTCTTGTTAGTAAGGCAGGACTATAAAGGAAAGCAGTATGGGATTCTCGGGAACCATTACTGTTAAAAAAAAATTGGCCCATTCCAGGGTTGAGATTTTCTGGTTTACGTAGTTGCTCTGCCATCTGTTTTAACCGAGAGTCTGGCTTGTTGCAGTGTTGGTGATGCAGCAGTAGTGATCATTTAAAGAGCTTGAATATGCTACAAGCATGGCATATCAATCAAAGCCAAGTTCAATTTACGCACAAATCAAATTGTAGTTGTTTTGTCCCTAGATATTTATCCACAAAAGCAGGACCTTGCTGATTAGCTTGAATTATTGGGAAGCAAGAGTAAGATTAAGATAGATTTACCAGCGTAAAAAAAGACGGAACATTTAAGAAGGACACACACACACACAGCGCTGCCACATCTGTGTGTGCCCTTCCTAAATGTTCCGTCTTTTTTTGTGCTGTGAAATCTATCTTAATCACGAACCAACTCGCCCAAGCAGCCATTTTAGCAAGAGTAACAGTTTTGAAAGAATAAGCATCCTACTTTCTGCGCTTTAGAACTTGGATGGTAGTAAAAATGAAATGAAAACGTAATTACCATTTTCCGCTTTTCCGCATGAACTGTAAACTTTGTTGTTTTGACTTAGCAACAGATATTTCATTTGTGAGTATGAGTCTGGGAAATGCATGGTATTAAGTGCGAAGAATTTAGTGGCTTCTCCAGCGTGCATTCTCTTTTATAGGTGGTCTTAACACAGCGAGAAGAGTAGCCGAGTTTGTGTGGAATGACAAACCAGTGATCCCAATTGTGTGCACTGGAAGAGCTGCTGCTGGCAATTTCAACCCCGGTGTTGGTGTTGACACTAATGCATTGAATGCGATATGGGAGGTAAGAACAGCCATTTGTTTGCTTATGTTTTGGATTATGGGCTGCTCCTTGCATCTGAGTGCATAAGAACGGTGCTCACATCGTGATGATGCGGGGTCGTAAATTGACAAGACTCGTCGTGCCACATTGTTTGCGTAATTTTGCTGCAGGACCCTGAACGCTAGTTTCTGTCTTTGCACAATTTTCCTGGAATGTTAATTGAAGCTCGTGCTATATTCAGACACAAACACCAGTGTTCTTTGATTTAGATGCACATTAAATAACCTCGGGTGGTCAAAATTAATCTGGAGCACAGCTGGGCATTATTGTGGTACAAGAGTATCGTGATAGTATCTTAGAGATACTCTTGTGTACCTGTATATCTGTATCGAGGTACACCTGTGAGCAAAAGTATACGGACCACAGGAGCGCCTGCCGAAGTTGCGCTCTGCGCCATCTAGTGGCAAACCGTCTGCAGTCGAGAGCATAGGTCTGGCCGCGCAATTGCCAGAGCAATGCTCTCGACAACAGACAGCTCGCCACTAGATGGCGCAAACCGCAACTTCGGCATGCGCTCCCGTGGTCCGTATACTTTTGCTCACGGGTGTACATTTGAAAAATGTATTTGTATCTCAGTAGTGAAATACTTTTATGATGTATCGATTGTATCACGATACTGTGCAGGACACGGGCATCTCGTTACTTTTTGTCGGAAATGAGCTGACATGTTTTGAAAGGGGAAAAGAAGACCTTTTTGTGCTAAGCCAAGCAAATGCGTGCCACCGGGCGGTGACACAGGAAAGGCAGCAAAAGGTTCTCTAGATGCACAGATTAGCACATGTGCTAAAGCGCCCGACGCCGCTGACGGCAAAATTGCGGAGGCAGTGTTGTCAGCCCCTGCCAATGCTTGCTCAAGCAGCGACAGTGAACTTTGATTTTAAGGGCACAGTCACGATCGCTGGCGCGTGCGTTGTCTTGGCAAGCATCAGTACACGGCTAGTACAGTCGAGCCCACATATAACGGCCCCACTTAAAACGAACGATGCCCGCGTGACCGTGGAAATATACATTATCTCTGTGGTGCAAAATTGCACTTACGACGAACATCTCTGAACCCTGCCGATCGGTTACAGTGAACGGAGTCGGCGCTCCATCGACTTCTCGGAACACCACTTTCGAGCACTGATAAGCCACCGGCGAGGTGCCCATAGATTCCTATTGTTAAACGCCGACTCTGCCTCCGCTGCCATCTAGTTGTAGCTCTCCCTGACCGTTGTTTTGCTATGCACCCCTCCGTCCTTTGTCACGCATCCCCACTGACTTTGACAATTCGCAATTCATTCCACGTGCATGCTGACTGAGCGTGAACGGGCCCTAAATTTTTCTGACACGCGCACAGCCGGCGCTGGCTACTCTCCCAAGCAAGCTACCCGAACTACCCTCCCTCGCAGCTCTTTCGCTAGCCTCCACTGCTCGGCGACGCTGCCGCATCCGGCTTTTTTGGCTACAAACGAGCCCAGAGAAGTTACACGCATGCTTGCTTGTCTTATCACACGTGCGTGTCTTGCTCACTGTTGGTGTTCGCGTAGCGTGTGGTCAGAATGGCGGACGGTGGCATGAAGTGAAAAGCACTGGACATTGCTACCATGCGAGCCATTTTAACAGAGCTCTCTCAAGGTGTGAAGAACTGCGAGTTGGTTAAAAAGTACGGCGTGTGCAAGTCAACCATATCGACGATCCTAAAAAACAAGGACAAGATCATCAGTGCTGATGCCAACTCGACTGACGGAAAGCGTCAGCGGAGGGCCACCTATGCGAACGTGGAGGATGCGCTATTAAAATGGTTCATCGACGCGCAGGCTCGGAACATTCCGGTAAGTGGTCCTATGATGCTGGCCAAAGCGAAAGACTTAGCATTCCTGCTGGACTTTCCCGATTTCTGCCCCTGAAATGGCTGGCTACATCGGTTCCAGGTGCGCCATGGCATCGTTTTCAAATCGATAGTTGGTGAGGCGGCCTCGGCAAGCGACCAAGACGTTGCTTCGTGGCTTGAAACAAATCGAGACACCATTTTAAGCTATGCGGAGCGAGACGTTTATAACACAGACGAAACTGCATTATTCTATCAGTTGCTGCCAGAAAAAACTCGCGCCATGAAAGCCGACACGTGTGCTGGCGGCAAACACAGTAAAGTGTGCGTCACAGCACTTTTGTGCACTAATATGGATGGCAGCGACCGACGCGTGCCCTTCATAATCGGGAAGTCGAAGAAGCCGCGTTGCTTCTGGGGCTATGTGCCTGTGCGTTACAGACATAATGCAAAAACGTGGATGACGCGCGATTTATTCGTAGAGTGGCTGAGCGAATTTGACCGCGACACGCACAAGCAAGGCAGGCGCGTGCTGCTCGTGGTCGACAACTGCTCCGCGCACCACGTACAAGCCTCTCTGACGGCAGTGACCCTGCTTTTTTCCTGCCGCCCAACACGTCTAAAGTGCAACCGCTTGACTTGGGCATCATTCGCACATTTAAGAGTTATTATAGGCGCCTAACCTGCCGCTTCGGGTGACTTTGTACTCAGCTTTGGAGATGCTGAAGCCTTCGTGGACGGAGGTGACGGTTACATGCGTGCAAAACTGTTTCCGCAAGGCCAGCTTCGTTGACATCGGACCCGATGCCGTGCCTGAAGTTCCCGAAGAGGACTGATCCGGCAGCGATTTGTGGCAGCGCGTCGTTGACTCCGACATGGGAGAGCGGGAGATCTGCTGGGAGGACTTCATTACGGCCGATGATGATGCCGGCACTGCAGAACCGTACACGGATACATAGTGAATGAAGTGCGCGGCAAGAGCGATTCGGAGGAATCGGATGACGACAACGACGAAACTTTGGAGCCAGCGCCCACAAGCGTGCCTGTTGCAATTGGCTACATAGTAGCCTCAGGCAGCTTATATATGCCAAGGACCACGGTGAAGAACATGCTGCCGCCTTAAATAAACTCACGACTGTACTTATCACATCTGCACTGTTGAAACAGACGTGCATCACGGACTTTTTCGCAAAAAAATTAAGTTTTGGTTTGCACTTGCAACTTTTTTAAAGCTGTCTTTCATTTACTACGAACTTCGGAATACATATAACGAACGGATGCCGCGTCACTCTCAGGTTCGTTATAAGTGGGCTCGACTGTATACCCTTCCACGTGCTACGCTCTCAACGCCAAGAGACTGTGCAAAGGAGCATTTCTCCCTGGAGTGGCCATATCCTCTGACACCAGCGTTTTGTAGAGTTATGCGATATCGGATACAAAAGAGTTAGCTGCCAGCCTTGCTTTGTATAACATCACAATTTCTTGTGATCGCGTTCATTACTTCGCCCTTGCGGTGAAACTGATTTTTTTCCTCTATTGCTTGTTCGTGAGGGATGGCACTACTGAACGTCCGTAGGACATCAATACAAAGCTGCTCTGTCATCGTCTACCCGTGGCCTCCGAGATTGGCTCTGGCAACGCGATGGCTAATCGTGACGGCCACAGTCTGGCGAACCCACGGCGCGGGGCAAGACGAATCGACCTCTGAAGATCCATCGTTGTCACCGTGGTATCAGACAGTTATCTACCAGCACCTTATCTGACACCTCCTTGGTAGTGACGACACACGGTTGTCCACATAAAGAAAGAAAAATTCAAAGCTGAATGTCATCGGGGGTCACTCCATGCGCGCGCGGTGATACTACGCACGCGTGCACGGCATCGAAAACGAAGAGCAAACGACACGGATACCATGGAATACTATTCGGAAAGGTGTTCTCCATATGCAGCAAGGCCCCACATATGCGACGCGAACTTGAAGCGTAACGACATGGAGCAAGAATTTTTTTAGTGGCATCACCTAGTGTCACTTTAACGAAGTGCAGTTCAGAGACTTCTGCAGCGACCGAAAAATAGTGCTGCCAAGGCAAAAGTTGTTTTCTTTTTCTGTTTTTGGTGTAAAGGGAGGGGGGAGGGCACATCGTGCATGCGCCCGCGGTGGCAAGAATGGCGGCAGCACCGGCTTGAGGGGTGCAGGCCCGCCTCGTGTACAGCCGCGCGCGAGTGCTCGCAGTCGCCGGGGTTTCGAGCGTGCTGTGCGCGCCGCCACGGCTTCGCGCTTCGTCGTCACCGGGGCAACCGCGGAAGATGCATGCTTGTGCCAAAATAACAAAATTCGGGGCAAAATTCCTAGGTTGTTGGCGGCGAAAATTCGTTATATTGAGGGTGTCTCCAGCTGCCACTTTGTTACAGAGAAGTCGCAAATACATGTGCTTGTATGGAGTAATGGCGGGGAATAGAAAAACTTCGTAATATCAAGGAATTTGTTGTATGGAGGTTAGTTATAGGCAGGCTGTAAAATTTGTTTGTTATAACATAAACTTGGGCTCGTCTGTAGCAGTTGAGACATTCTTGTTCGCGAGTCTTGTGTTGAGGCCACCCGACGCTGTCTAGAAGAAAGCCTATTCAAAAAGCTGCTGTTGCTTAAAGGGACACTAAAGGCAAATAACAATTTATGTCGGAGTGAAAGCTTAATGTATGGCAACGTCTAAAACGGCAATATTATCAACAGCAGTGCCCTACTTAACGAGAAAGTAAGCTAAATGTATCACACGATGAGCGCCACGAGCGGCACGCTTTGAAAATGATCCCGATGACGTATGAGAGTCTGCCCAATTAATCACTAGTAGTCAAACTAGCAGCAATAAAAAAAGAACCTTCTGTGTATAAAGAGATGTAATGAAATGCTGTTTGTTCGTTTCTGCTTAAGTCATGGAAAAAAGAACCTCTTTGGTGTTGCCATGGAGAACGGCGTGCGTGGTTCAAAGGTTCCGTTTTTGCCAAACTGCGCTTTGCCCGGCGCCCTGTTTCGCTCACGCGGTCGTGTCTCAGTGGTAGTTTCGGTATCGCGTACTGCCGCGTGTGTTTTGCGCGCTCGTGAAAGTCACTCTGACAGAAAGTTCGACAAAATGCCGCGTGCATGTGATGTTGCCGGATGCCCGAATGGCGCACGCCGCCGCGCAGTAAAGGCGGGCAACGCTAGGCACGGCAGCAGTGTCGTGTGAACGACTGATTTAAGGAGGGTGATTTGAAGTGCGCTAACGCGATGCAGACCACTAAAACGTGATTTTATTTCAAAATAAGCACTTCCTTGGCACAAAAGTAGCACTATGAGGTTTCTGGACCGCTATTTCAACAATCAACATCGACTTAATATTTGCCTTTAGTGTCCCTTTAAGTGCAATTTACGCAGCAGCCTTCTCCACATAACATATCTTGTGTGTAATTTGCTAATTCACTGGCAGTCGTTAGTGATTCGTGCAATATGCTAGACATGCAAGGTCTATTGTGCTGCAACATTAGCCCTTTCAGGCGCGAATTATGATTCACTGTCTGCAAATCCATCAAATTCGCGTGGCGTGATTCCAGGGCACTCAGTATCACATTCCAAGAAAGAAAATGAAGGAATCTGTTGTTTTGTGTGAGTTTCAATAATTAATGTTCATTAGTGTTTAATTAAATATCTAATTATTCTTCAATCAGTCAGCTTCAATCCTTGCATAAAAAGACTCAACTATTAGGCCCAAAATGCATGCTTTGTTTGTTTTTTGCTTGTAGTATTCGTTTCGAGCGAAGAAAAAAAATACGTAGTCTTGTTGTTGGTCCTGGAACGTGGCTTGTCGAACGATCGTTGAACATGGTAGTGTCTCCAGCAGTGTGATCCTCTGCAACAGTATGCAGCACAATGAAGTTAAATGACCGCTAGTTTTCCATCCAGGAAGCCTGCATGAATGTGCACACCGAGTTTCAAGCCATTTGAATAAACACGCGTGCGTGACGCGCTTCCGAAGTTTGTGTACAATTGTACCACCGCTTAAGGGTTTATTCAAAATATTATGCTGCACTAATAAATGCCATTCTGGAGTATCAGAACCCTCGAAATAAAGAAAGTATTCCTGTATCTGTATTCCAGGATACTTTTTCGTCTTTTTGCAAAAGTATCTCGAGAATATCCTGTTACACCCTGGACAATTGTATCTCAGTATCTTTATTTTAGGTTTCCAGCATGTGTATTTCGATATCTGTATTATGGAATACTTTTCTGAGTATCTCTGCCCAGTTTTGATCTGGGGTCCCCTAGAATGGTGTGCCTCGTAATAATATCATGGTTCTGGCCTGTGGAACGCCAGAATATAATTTTTTCCCACCTTTCCTGGGCTCTTGACACTCTGCAATGCTGGTTCCATTTAGTTCGCATCACGTCATCAGGCATCTTGTTTGTTATGTTTATCGTGCTGGTTGCTGCATTCAGAAACTGTGATGGCTCTCCACCGATGCTGTGTAATTCAGTCAGTGGTGCCTATATCGACTTCCAGACGGGGCCTCCGAAAATGATCACTTCAAGCTGAACTGGGATGAAAAAAAGAAACTGAACGTTGTCGCATTTCACGGTTCAACTGTGACATTAATAAACTCAAATACAAATTTTATACCACAACAAATGCACTCAAGCTTTGCCAGCTTGCTGTGGGATGCATACGGGTTAGCATAAGCAGTGCAAAATGCAAGCTCGCTACTTTATTGTTGTGGTTCATGTAAAAAGTTAAAAATGTTGCCATTTTTGTTCTGAGTGCTTCGGGGAGATAAGAGAGAGCTCATACACCGTAAAACCAAAGTCTTCTATTCACCCTTTTTTTTTTATTGTTGTTACCAACCCTATGCAGAATCCTCCTCCTGGTGTGGACTGCAACACATGGGCTGTCCTGAAGAACAGTTGCTCAACGGCCGAAGACATCGGAAAAGCAGTGAAAAAAATCGTTATCAACCTTCATCGTCACCTAAAAGCCAAAAAACGGCCAACTGAACTTCCGGAGGTTTTGCGAAAAGTCAGTAGGCCCAGCTAGCACGTGTCTTGGTAGTAGCACTTAACAGGGACCACCTACAAAAAGCTTGAGAGTAATTTACATCCCAATTTTTTAGCAAAATATCCTTTGTAGGTGCCTTGTTGTTACAAACCAATGAGAGGTGCGCAGCACTTAGTGATTGTGTAACTTGTTGCAAAATAGTTTGTGCAGATGCATTTGATGATCACAAACTTGTGTTGTTATTCGTAAGTGATTTTTTATGATCCTAGTGGTGTGTAATGGATTAGTGTCATGAAGAGCAAAGGTAGATGCAGTTCACGTGTATTATATGCAGGACACTGTGTGAAACATTTCTGCCTGAAAACTGAATGTGCTCATTCAGTTGACCTGCGTGCCCATGCCGGTTTTTTTGTTATGGCATCTTCATATCTGTTGTTTTTCACGATTTTATTATTTTGTCATCTTTTTGTTGTTTTACATGTTTGCATACACATCACTCAGTTTCACGAGTTGTAACCAAAGTGTTTTACACCACTATTATTTCTACCTCTTCTCTTTGGAGGGCATTCCTTTTCCTTGTTATGTTGAGCCTGCTTTTATATGTTTTTATCCTGCTCATCAAACTTTATAATTTTATTCATGTTGAGCGTGTTTTACACTGTGAAAGATTTTCTTCGAATGTTTTTATCACCAATTGTGTTTTAATTCTCTCCCATATTTTTAAACGAAGGCAAGCTAATAATAGAAATGATGCCGGAGGGTACCACAAAACAGCTGGTGTCAGAACTCGCGCACCCAGGTTGGTTGGTTGGTTGGTTCCTTGGGGGAATAGCCCAACCCACTACGGGGGATCGGCCACGACGATTGATTCCCCCGTGTCCTTGTCGTCCTTGTTTCAAATTTCGAAGTCTATGCTTTTGCGTACTGCAAGCGCTGGACGCGATTTTGGCGGAAACACGTCATGGCCGCCATATTCTAATCACATCTACAACAAGGCGTAAATTAGCCACTAAGTGGTGGCTATGTTGGCAACACTGTACCGAATTGGCGACCGGTAACAGTTTTCGTAAGTTTTCGGGACGGGATTTGTGTTGATTGTGCACCCTTCCTCGAAACCCGGGAGTGTGGTTTTATTGCGTTTCGACGTTGTTATCGCGGCGCTCGATGATTGTGATTTGAGAGTGGTTTGTTGTACAGTTTGTTTTCGCCTCTGTGATCAAGACTTTCGTGTGCCGTCAACAGCGCAAACCGCTGCGGAGGTCCGCGATGGACAGCGACGTGATTCGTGACGGGATAATGATCGACGTTGTCGACTCGAAGTGGCGGGAAGACAAGCTCCCCGACGAAGACATCGCCGTACCGCTGATGGAGCTGCCGGACCCAGAGCCGGACAACAGCAACGTGAACGAAACTCTAAGGGAGCAAGAACAAAAATGGACTGACTTGGCGTTGAACCGCGTGAACGAGCAACCTACGTCGACGATGCCGAATTAAGGCAGCTAGGCGTTGGCTGTTTTGAGAAAAGATTGGAGACACATTGTTTTTATGCAATTAAAAAAAAAAAATTTCGTTGTGATCCTCCGCCGGTGTCTTTTTCTGTTTCCCGTTTGTCTGCCGTGTGTCGCTGCTGCACAAAGCCATGTAAAGTGTTTTATTGCGCCCTGGCATCATTCTGTACCATATTTATTTAGCCATATATTTTTTTCGTGGCATAAAAAATGGAAAAGAAAAGTGTGTGTGTGTCAATTTATTGTCTAGTTCTGAGCGCTTGCTTATAGAGTGGCGCTGTCGTCGACGATTTCAAGCAGAAGTTTCTTGGGTCAGCAACCAATCGCAGTCGCCCAGTTACTTGGCTTGCTTGAGTATGGCGGTTGTACTTTACGCAGGATCTCCATGACGGAAGAAAAAGGTTGGAAAAAATTTGCGTGCTCTGCGCGTTACGTTCTTTCGCGCACCGGCACTAGCTACCAACGATAATGTGCTGCGGCACGCTGATTTACTGTTTAGTGTTTTAGCCTAATGAAGGCAGCAATCCGCAAAAGGCTGGCGGGCTAGTGGACCTCTGTTAGGCTTAAGCGAAGGTGACATCAAAATTTTTTGCGGAATGTATCAAATGCAGGCGCCGTTAAATGTGCACGTGGTACGTAGAGAAACAGTTGATTGGCGTACTGCATTAAGAGCAGTGCGTTAAGCTTTTTTTGATAGGCTGTTGTAGTGTCACTTATATGCGCATCGTAGTACGGTGCCCCACATATTGCCACTATGCTTCGGAGCGGAAAGGCGTGAATTGTACAGTGTTGAGTATTCGCGTTTTGCAACATCACCTGCTTTAAACCCCATTTGTCTGTGTAAATGCTAGAGGAATTCAAGAAAGTGCGCTGTCTTGGCCGGAAAAGGCTGTATGTCGCTCATGTTGCCTTGGTTGTTTTTTTCTCCTTGGTAGCTGAGCGTGCGCACTTAGCAATGCAAGCAGACGGCGAAGCACGCGCCTTTGTTGTAGTGCGTGCAAATATTCTGTGCTTACCAGAAAGGTGTTTTGCATTAAAAAGTAATAAACTGCGTGTTATGACGTCTGGAAACTGGCAGAGAGGGCTATGAGAAATGGCATGAAAGGGGGGGAGGGGTGAGAGAAATATATTGTCTACACTATTAGCACCGCCTTAGGAAACGCTGACAAATGAAGTTTGTGCATACAGCTTTTACGCATATACCAGACGCTTATGTGTTATTTTTCGGGAAAGCCCACAAATCATTGCTCGCGAGAGCTCACGGCTTCGCGTTTCAGTGAATGTGAATTGCACCATGCGCCCTTTGCGGCTGCAGCTTTTACAGGAAGACTCGGAAATCTGGGAATGGAGTTACAGGTTTTGCTTGGCGCATTGTACAAGATAAAGGTGACATTGTCGGTTTCTCTGTTTGTAGAGTTGTCATAAGAGAACGTTGAATTGTTAGAGGCAGCAAAGCAGGGTTTTTTTTATGCGCTAGCAAAATTTTCACGCCTATACTTGGCCGTACTTGTATTGCAGCTTGAAGGATGGTTTTCACCATCTTAGTAACACTACCAGGCTGCTTGCGTTCAGGCGACCGCCCGAACATGCCATTTTATTTAGCGAGACTCTCCACAAGCACTGATGGCCTTGTGCGCGCGCTTGTGTGTGTGCCTTGCAGCGATGGAGAGCGGCAATCTCTCGCCCCTTGGTGGTTCCGAGGAGCACGATCCGCTCTGCGCCATATGCAACACTGGTTACAAGCAACCTAGATTACTGGCCTGCCTGCACACCTACTGCGAGGCCTGTCTCGAGTCGACGTTAGAAAAGCAGGCTGCGGCAAACAAAAGCAGTGCTGGGAAACACGAACTCGAGTGCCCCGAATGCGGCCACAAGACAAAAGTAAGTGCCTGCGCAAGTGCACACACGTGTGGGAGGCTGCGAATGCTGCTTGCTGTTGCTAGATGGCGGCTCACTTCTTAAAGGGATACTGAACAAAATTTTCGCCGCCGAGATAAATGGCCCAATTGAAAGATTGGGTGCTGAAATTTGTTGAAACAACCTTCATTTCAGCCAGAGACTAGCAGAAAATAATGAATTTAATGCATTTTTCGCAAATTGGCGCGTCTAGCGGCCACGCCGCGAGCTAGAGAGGAAGTGACGCGAAACTCGGCGGATACTGACTCGCCAACCGTACTCGCTGCAAAATCGCTTACCAATTGACATCGCAAGCCGCCACCCGCTGCCGCGCGTCTCTCTCAAAACGTGTTCTCACGGTCGGGAAGGTGTTCTTGCGAGGAGAGATGCAGAAAGGGAAGTGGCAGGGCAGGAGAGAACGTGCCGGTTGCCCCCCTCTTGCTGGAGCATTCGACGTCACGGCCGTCGACAAGCGCACTGGCGTGCAGCCGCTGCGCTCTCACAATCCACTAAAAATACGGCCAACTGTTCGAAATTATGTGAAATAAACGCTGTTTATAGGAACAGTCGTGTCGTCCGAGTCGAATGCAAGTGTTTTCGTAGCCTTTTCAAATTTTTGTTCAGTATCCCTTTAAACGCTCTTTATTTCAAGACGGACACAAGTATTAACTGCTTTTCAGATGACATACACGAGATGTTTAGAGTATTAGTGAAAAAAAAAAAGGCAGTAAAGGGGTTGATAGAGCCAGAGTGTTTTCAGGCGTAGGTAACAGTTCATTATAGAAACAGGAACTAGGTAAGACGGATATAGAATGCTGGACTGCATTAAATGAATTAACACATTATTTGAAGGGGATGGCACTGAGTTTTATATCTGGGAACATTTCTTTGGCAGAGAAAGTTACACACTAAAGATGAGACTAATGTGATATGTATCAGTAAAGCAGTACCTTTCCAAAATTTAGAAACAGCTTTTAAGAACATGCTTTGTAAGCCAGAAATAATGCAAGAACCGAATATGGTGGTGTTTCCACCTTCAACTTCCCATACCAGCTGGTCATGACGACATGTATTTTGCCTGCATAGGCCTAGTCAACCTCTTCACTTCTGAGGATGGGCTACGTTGTATTGTAATGTAGCCAAAGACTCGACTCTGAAACTCTAAGGAGGCTTGACGATCCACCAGGTCTGAAATTAAAATAAAGATTAACTTTGAAGTCGGATGTTGCACTGCTGTACTAGCACTGTTTGTTAATTTTTGAGGGACTTGCAGTAAGCTTTTGTACACCTGCCAGTAGTTACAAGAGGGCGACAAATAAGTGCATGGCATTTGTTCTAGTGCACACACTAGCCATGCCATTGTCTAACACTCTCGTGACCGCGGAAAAATCGGTTGTTTTTGGCTAGTCCAGGAAATATTTTTTTCCTGCCACAGAATATACTTGATGCTAAAGTGTAGGGTATCAAACGATAGAGGAAGAATTGGTCTTTCCAACAGTATTAATTTCAAACAACGGATTTATTTCGAATATAATAAAACAAATTATCAAACAAAGAAAAATTCATCAAAAAGAAAGATAGATTCATAAAAACATCAATGCTACTCTGCAAAGGTTAAACATAAAAAAATTGAAATATACGTTTTGAACGCAAAGCCCTCGTAGAATAATAGTGGAAATATAAGCTCTGTAAGTACAACGATTATTTAAATAATACAAGAATATAGGCACTAATGCCTATCGTGCCACCGCGTGATGCAGGTTCTCGACGCAGTGAAACAAAGGCTGGCTGCGCATATTTCGGGAAAAAAAAAAAATTTTTTCTGTTCAACTTTCCTAGAATAGTTTGCAGTTCTGGTATTTTTCAATTTTCCTGTGTATTTGTTAAAATGAACAGTGTAGCCTGTTCCAAATCTGCAAAAATCCATAATTGTACCCCATTTGACCTCTTTCTCGCTCATATACTGCCGAATACCATACCGACCTTCACATTTCACCATTTTCTCATCCACTGAAAAGTTCCGACGGGGTTAAAAGATAGCGTAGAAAAATCATTCATGTGTTGCAATAGAGAAGACACGTGGTGAAGATTTTCGTGGGATGCGACGGTCGTCGTCTTCAGATCAGACACACTCAAGAAGCCTTGAACCTTTTCCGTGGCATCACTGACGGTGGACGAAGGCCTCGAAATATGTGTCGTTGACACCAACACCAATGCAAGCGCGGGATTTGAACGATTACCATGTACACATGGAGTGAGACGAACTTGCTCATCTTCTCTTCAGTAACCTCCCTGCATGGATCCATCCCTCTCACTGTATATTGGCTTTTCGAAAGTATGCATCCATGCATACTTATCTGTGTGGTTGCATATCCCTCTGACGACTTCTGCGGTAAAAAACACCTTGAAGACGTCGCCGCGCAGCACACCGGAGCGTTGGGTCAAAGTCCGCTCCGCGCCGTCTTCGCGAAGAGAATTGCGCTCTTTCTGCAGCCAGCGCCAAATGCTACCGCCCGAATGAAGTTAACACCTTGCAGATAACAGCTGTTATTTTAAGAACGCACTGGATACGTTTACATCGACGCGCGGCAGCGATAAAACGACCCGAGGAGAAGACGAAACCTACCGGCGGATAGCTGCTTATGTTCCGGGGAGGTTTGACGCACTTTTGCCGTCCGTACTGAAGCCTGGCGAATCGAAGTCGTCTTCCGTGTCTGTGGTGCTACCATCATCCAGAGATTCCCGCTCATATTAATCGGAATCCGTCGAAATTCGCCGTTTCTGTTGAGCACCCGTGAGCGGCGTCGACGCGAAGTCTGAAACAACGAGCGCTCACCTACCCAATTGCAAACGAGCTTTAAAAACCTCCCCGCGGTGGAAAAAACAAACTCGCAAACAAAACTGATAAAAAACATGTTATTTGATGCTTTGTATTGCGTTAGCTGTCCAGAACCGCTCAGAGAGTGCCAAAACTTTATCTTGAAGTCATCGATAACATACTATCGATGGGAATAGGTGCGGTCACGAAAGTGCTAAGTCACGGGGGCCACTATTGAGTGAGTGACCTGTAGCGGAGCTTAGCTGATACACGTGTACCAAGGTGCAAGCACCTAATTTGTGAAAGCTGGTAGCTTTAGGTCAGAGTCTGATGTCTGTCTTCATTGTTAAGTGTTGAAACGTAGCCGCTGCATTCTGAATGTACAAGGCTCATTTTTGAGGCGTTCGAAATATATTTATCAGCAGTTCCGGCAACTTCGTGACTGACTGGCTCAGAGGTGGCGTCACCACTGATTGGCACGTCAGACATTATAACCCCCTACCCCCCTAAAAAGAACTCCTTGCTTTGGTGCTGGCCCCACCATTTTATGTGTGTGCTGGAATGCATGCCGACAAGTTTCATGCATGGTGGGCTATGAAAGCTACCTCTATGGCGTGACTTAATAATAATAGGTCCTTTATTTTTCATCAGTAAGATGAGGAAGGATGGGAGAAAGAGCTGAGAAGCAGTTTGACTAGCGCGTGCCCCCCCAAAGGTACACTTTGGCGAGTTTACAGCAGTGCACATCAACAAGCCTATTGACAAGGTAAATAGCAAGAAAGTATAAAAGATGAAAGGATGGAGAAAAAGGATACAACCAGAAAAATTAAGTGACACATGATTGTATGACACAGGCATCCATCATGTCGTCATTATGGCTTTTAGTTTTTTATGCTACGTGTTCGTTATATGGGAAGGTTTGGCAGGTTTGAGCATTGCCAATGAGCATGAGGAGTTGCACATTACTGCGAACCAGTGACACAGCACACTAGTGCTTGTGACCCGAAACTGTGCTTTGCGTATTGCAAGGATGAAGGTGCATAAATGTGATTCGATGTAACCTTGGTCACACTAATTGGTCTCCCACTGCTGTGATTGTCACTGTGACCCAGGAGTGGACCTATCGCATCTTCAAAAGTTAGACGCTGCATTTTGCAATGCTTAAGTAAGAGTAACAAAGGCTTCATTATGGCTGTGCGCTGCACTGCACTTCAGCATATGCACTGAACTTGGCAAAAGCTTGGAAGTAGCCATTTGCATAGGGAGCAAGGAGATGTTCAGCAAAATATTAGTATTTTTTTATGGCAGCTTCTGCAGTATCAATGAAAGAGCAGCAAGTATCGTGATAAAACGAAAACACATAAAGTGATAGTAGTACAGGGTTATGCTCCAGCTGTGATGACGAAGTAGAGAAATACTAAGATGTTGAATTAGCATTTTCAACAGGCGTGCTCAGGAAATGCGGCCACGCTGTTTTACCTGATCAGAACTGTCCATGACGAGGAAGTGAGGAAATTTTAATGAAGGCACATTGCGGCAGTGTCTCGTTGAAAGTGGCAAGTCATCTTACTTGCACCGGTGGATTGCCTTACCTTTCTGTGTGATGTTTGGTGCCTAAGTTTCTTTCATGCTCTGTGCAAGAAAACTGCAATATCCGCCTTTTCTTTCTCTGTACAGCGTAAAACTCATGGGCAGCCACTGCGACACCATTTCTTGCAGACAGGCAAAAGAGTTTTTTCCAGCTATTTAGAGATTAAGAAAAAAAAAAGACTGATAAAGCACCACATCTCGCACGCAAAGAATGACCGGTCATCTTGTTTAATATACACGACTTCCCGTTTTTCCTGACCAGATTCTGCTGCGACACGCCTTGATTCAAATTTCATCACTTCCTTGTCACACGTAGTTCCAGTCTGACGTAAGAGAGCAGCTGCGTTTCCTGCGCGCCGGCACAGTCAGTTTCAATATCGGCATTAAAATTCAGTCTTTGTACACATGCCAGAATAAAGAATATTATTATTATTAATATCTCAAATTGCATGCAACTTTTGCAATTTCTAAAGAATCGGTATGCCATAAGTATTGACATCCTACAACTTTTCCATATAAACAAAAGCCCTCAAGTCAATTAAAAATGTATCTAGCAGGTGTTTGTTGATTACTAACTGCAGTGCCACTTTAGGTGTGAGAAAGTATTTCCAGCTTCACGTAGAGTTTTTGTGCAAAGATGACAGAAACCCAACAGTCATAGGATTTTTATAAAAAAATTTGTATTGTCTACAAAAAAAAAACACTATAAATACCTTAGCCAACACTTACATATACTCTACAGCTACCTCGCTTCTCCACAAGAAAAGCAAAATAATTGTGATTGAGAAAGGGGTCGAACAAAGAGATAGGAATCTCCAATGTTGCTAAATAAGAATTAGGAATTAATGGCGACTATCTAAGCAACTTACGGCTTGCAGATTTCTTCAGCAGTGATGGCAACAAATTGCGAAACAGTTGAAGACCTAAACTGAGAAAGTATTAAAGGGCCCCCAAATCACCAAGAGACCGAAATTTGATTGTGGTGTTGCAGTTGTGCACGAGTCTACAATGAGCACATAGCCGTCAGAATTTTTTGAAACAGTGCCGTAATAGTGGAATTGCACGCTTTTGATGATACAGAAGAGGCCCTTGCTCGTTTTGCTCTTTCCTTTGCTATGCTTTGTTTGTTGGCTTGTCTCTCCTCCTGGCTGAGTGCTCCTCCTCACCGTGCAAGGAGCAAGAGCGCACGTACCTGCAAGCAGACGGGAATGTTGACGCCGCTGTGAACGCTGAGGGCCTAAGGATTGCTGAAAGGCCTGGAGAGGAGAAGGGATTGTTTCTTGGGAATTTCTGGGGTGCCCGCGGCTCGTCGCGCTGCTGCGTTAGCATTGTTTATCGTGATGGCCTTCTGGACTCAATGCGTCCATTTACTTGAAGTGTTAAAGGGACACTAAAGAGAAACAAGGAATTGGTTTAGATAGATAAAGTGTGCTCGGAGAACTCTTGTGTAGTTTATTTCACCACCATAGGTTTATTATTAGAGGAGAAAACAAAGTTCAAAGTTTCATTTTTAAATTTCGCGCCAAACTTTGTAATTCGTGACGTAAAAGATTTCAAAGAGCATTTAACGTATCTTGGCGCCACTGGCTCTACGAAATTTCCACAAACTTGTTATGTCAAGTCTGTGCCCCTTCAGAGGACAATGTACTTCGATTTAACCGATTAGGAACTACGTAGGCCCAAGCAGGCGCCGTCAAAAATATGTGATGTCACGGCAAATGGTGCGGGAATTCCAAGGTGGCTTCGCCACCTGTATTTTATTTTTGCACATTTTCTCTCTTATTAAGCGTCTTGCAGCAAGGGTGGTGTTTTTGGTATCGTGGAAGACTACTTTACTAATGCGAGAAAAATAGTTTCGCTCTTCAGTGTCCCTTTAAAAATTTTAGGAGATTGTTTGGGGCTCTTCAAGGTAGGGCTAGTGATGAATATGTTGAAAACGATAATGCTTAACAGCATGGCAAAAAAGTTCTTGATTGGCAGTCTGTACAAGAATACACCTCGGTCAATTACCTACTGGGAAGCCCACTCATCAGAGTAGGATACAGATAGGAAGATAGCAGAATGGGTCAGAGGAGAGACGAGTAGTCGATATTGTAATTGACATTAAGGGAAACAAGTGGACCTTGGCTAGCCATGTAACGTATAAGACAAACAACCATTGATCAGTTAGAGCAATGGAATGGTTACCAAGGTATGGGAAACTCGGCCGTGGACAGCAACAGGTTAGATAGAAGGACAAAGTCAAAAAAAGAATGAAATGGAATTGGCTTGCACAAGATAGGGTAAATTGGAGGTCATTGGGAGATGCCCTTGTCCTGTAGCGGACATAAAAGAGGCTGCAGATGATGCTAATGGTGAGGGCAGCTATGGCTTCTTTGGCTAACTGGCGGAAACTTCTGCAAAAACTTACAAGTTTTTACTCAGAGCAGAAATATTCTCACCTTGTTCTTGTTCTGGATGGGGGACTTATTGGCAACCCAAGTTTGGCTACATCATTGATCAGTCGATTTTACAAAATTTTCGTTCTGCCAGAAATGTATTAGTAGTGGCACCACTGGATTTCCAGAATGGCTATTTTTGAAATGGCAGGCTTCGATGATGTCTGACCAAGGCTGGTTAATGGTTCTAAAAAAGTCTTTTTTGCCATTTTGGGATGAATGAAGGGAATTGCATTATTTGTCTCATAAAGGTGTGTTTAGCCATTGGGTGTGCTTTATACAATGACACTTGGCATCGCTTGGTTGGCCAATGATACAGGCACCAAATTGTGTTTTTTGTTACGTTTAGATTGTCAGTGGGAATATTAGAAATCCTACTCAGTATGGCTCAGGTTTAACGAACTGTTTCTTGTGAAAGAGGAATTTAGTTCGAAAGCCCCTGTGGGTATCAAGTATGCATTAGCCAAAGACAAAAAAAAATTCTAGATTATGTAACAACACCCATTGGTTGCATCCCTGCCAGGGCCTTTAGCATGTGAGAAATTGGGGAAAAGAAGCACTTGTGTTGTCAAATTTGTCTATCTTGTTTGTCATTTTTAGCACTCTATGTTATAATGAATTGCCCACTTGCCCAACAGTCCATTCATTTAAGGGAAAGAAAGTTGCATTAGATAAAACTTTTCACCACAAACAGCACTTGTGGCAGTACACTCAAACCTCGATATAACGAATTATCGGTTATAACGAAGTAAAGGAAGAATAGAATACTCATGATAGTTAGTGTTACAAATAAATGCTTATCGGTTTGAGTGTATATGAAATCATGGAGGTGAAGTGATAGTCCTGTCAGTTTTCGTGAGGGGTAAGGAAGGCGGTCATCCCCCAGATGAATTCCATTACGTGCAAGGTATCTATCCTTCGCTGTAGAGATGCATGCGCTATGGCGACACAACCTGCTGTTGCTGGAAATGCTGGGGGCAGGGTAGCATCTGCTGTTGCACGTGCGGGTTTTCCCGTATATTGGTGCTAGACCTATTGGCTCATTTTGAGGTGTGTATCTGCGGTGGTGTGGGGGTGTAACTGTGCACAGACAGGTGTCGTTCGTTGTTTTGGGCTAGGTGCATTGACGCAAATGCAGCTGACTTGAGCCAGGGGGTTCTTGTGGCTTGCGATCCAAGCCATATGGCATGCATTGCAAGACAATACGTAATGTTGGGGATATGAAGATGACACTGCACTAAATATCCCCCAGAATGGGAATTTTAAGGTGGGCGGGGGTGCTTGGTGTGCCACCCCCACACTAGGTTACCGTATTTTCCGGTGTATAAGTCGCACCTTTGTATAAGACGCACCCCCTACTTTTTACGACTTTTGAAAGAAAAAATGATATATAAGACGCACCTTTGTATAAGACGCATCTATTTTTAACTCAGTCGACATGATAAAACACAATGACCCACGCAGAGTACATTGATTGCGAAATGCGTAGTCACGCACGGCACTGAATATCTGTAAGCAGCAGTTTTATTAAGGCGCAGAAAACCACTATTTAGTCTACTGGATTTGAAGCCACATCCTCCGGCGCACTGTCAAAAGTTCTTCCGCCTCGGTTGGCAGCATCGCTGGGTTGCCGTCGTCAGCCTCTGAGTAACTTTTACGCAGCATTGTAAGCACCTTGAAGCACATCGCTGGCACTGCCTGTACTATGGTGGCTACCATACCTTTAGGGCATTACCAGACTTGGCGAGAACACATAAACAACGAACGCGCCGCACGGTTATCACACGATCGTCGGATACCACCTACACACGCATACACGCATACAAAACGTAAATGGCGACCGGAAGCCGGAAGCTGCGACTATGGTGGCTACTGCGACTACTGCTGGACTGCAGCGACGTCTCACACGAAAACTGATGATGATAATGAAGTGGTACTTTCGCTTTTGTAACTGATATCGTGGGCGCTACAACGTTACAATGGACCGTTGTGGTGCTCTTTTTTATTTATTGCCTCAGGTCTGTGGGTTTAATTCTTCGTTTAAGAACAAACAATTCAAACAGTACAATGGGGCACGCGACAGTGGTGGCTTTTATCGCGGCCGTAATCTCCGTGGTCGCCGCGCTGCTTGAACAGCAAGTAGCTGACATCTAAGATCGCAGCCGCTTCATTGTTAAAACAAAATTAGATATATTTTTACGAATGCTCTCGAGCTCTGTTTATCGTACTCATAAATTAAATAGAAACAAATTGGTCTCGCAGAATGACTTTTTGCGTATATAAGACGCACCGTTGTATAAGACGCACCAGCGAAAATCTAGGAAAAAAGGTGCGTCTTATACACCGGAAAATACGGTATATCACCTTGTTTTAGAGGTTTTTGGATTTAGTTTCTATTGGAGTTTAGCATGAGTATTCCTACATTATTCTGTGAAAATCATAATAATTAAGTGCTAGCACCCCCAGCACTGCACAGTATGCCATTTGTGGTTCTGAACCTCAATACATATTTCTCCAAGAGATGCTAATATTGAATGAAGTTGGAATTTTTGCCATGACATCAAGAAAATTAATGAATGCGAAAGGTTGTCGAAGTAGCGCAAGGTATCGTAATCAAACACCGCCAAGTACTTAGGAAGACACTGACTATAGACATTTCCTACAAGGGATCTTGGGCGCTGCCATGTTGCCTGCTGGACTGCTGCATGTCTGACCCCTCCACCAAAAAAAAAAAATGAAGGCACTTCTGAGGCACCCACACCTGCCTTTGTATTCCTGAGCGTCTCTGATAAAAATCTCTGTTGTGGGAATCGCGGAACTAGCATGTGCAAGTGTTGACAGTGTGGAGGTTAAATGAGACTGACGATGACTGGTACTGCATGAAACTTTTTCCTGTTGGCTTATTTCGGCCAATAAAACATTTTAAAGCTATTTCGTTGCAGCAAAGTCATTTTGACGTGGTCATTGCAACATTCAGCCTCTAACTGCTACTGTTAAACAATTTTCAGAACACCAGAAAAATAATTAAAAGAAACAAATGAAAACTCGTGGCACTATTCTCAAGAACAATGTCATATGGGCTGTCAAAATTACATAGGCGTGTCCTTGTAGCCGGAAAAGATTGTCCGCAAGTATAGCACCTAATTTTTCCTTCAGTAATTTGCCGGATGTTGAATGCTGCTTGATAAATATTTACCTGACACATATGCATGTTTTTCTCCCCCTCTGCCTTTTCTTTTCCTATTCTTCACTCTCTGTTCTTTTCTTATTGACCTTTTTCTTTACTAAAGCTGACAGGTGTTGCGCCCAACCTAGTGGCAGTTGCCAGCTCTTTGTTCTCACTTTTGTTCTCTTTATGTGCGAACATCGAATAATAATAACCTGTCCAGTAATCTTGCACCCAGAAGTCTGGCCTGGCTTGTAGAGAACAGTCAGAATAGCTGTGCCCTGCCCTTTACAGATAGCGGGGCGAGGTGTTGTGGACAGCTGCCCACTGGAGCATGTGATGGTGAATGAGCTGGACCGTGTAGCACTGGAAAATCTAAGCATGGTGTGCACCTCCTGCAAGGCTAAGGAAACAGCGGTGGCCCGCTGCAACGACTGTGCCTCCTTTTTGTGCAACAACTGTGTGACCGCGCATCGCTACATGCGCTGCTTCGAGAGCCACGCTGTGGTGACCTTTGAAGAGCTGGGAGGCGCACCAGACCCCGAACAGATGGCTCAGGTTCACCGGCCGCTCACCTGCGCCACCCACACCAGCGAACTGCTCAAACACTACTGCGTCACATGCCAGGCAAGTGCTTTGCTTTTCCCTTGTTCAACGATGACATCGGCTTGGACAGGTTCATGTGCTGTAGTGAGAAATGTGAGACGCCAGCCCTGTTTCAGTGTGTGATGTCTATAAGATAAATTTCTTTTTTAATGTAATAGCATAGTCCTTCAATACTTTTTTCTGGTCACGAAACTGCCACCTCAGTTTAATATAGAGCTACCGCCGGCCGCCAGGGGCGCTGCAGTCAAAGAAAGGCCATCTCGCCGAGCGGCCGCCGCAGGTTACGCCTGCATTCTTTTTCTTCTCGGGTACGTCGCGGCCGAAAGTCCGGCTCCTTCTAGACATTATTTACATTATATTTTCTCGCAGCAATTATACTAACATACTAACTGAACATGAACTTCTGAGAATGTTTGCTTACCGAAGACAAGACGCGTACAAAAAAGTAAACAATCTCAGTCAGCTGGCGGCTCAGTGTGCCAGCAGACGACGCGCACGGACCTTCTCCTACTGTGAAGTCTTTGTTTAGTTGGCCCAACAGGCCTCGAATGAAAACTTTTGACGCGACTGTGATACGCTCAGAGGCGCTATCAGTAAATGACAACCTGAGCTCAATGTCATGCACTGTTATTTCGGAACTCCGATTGCACGCGAGTCGTTGCAGCAGTGGTGACGGGCTCTAATTTTGCTCAACATAAACTTTCCTAGGACGTGAGCTTGCACTTGAGGGCACACTGTTTGGAACAGGTATATTTGCGGCTTGTAGCCCTCAATGAAACGCTTGCTTGGCGGCAACTATTGTCGTAATCAGGCCTCGCAAGCTTTGCTAGCTTTCGTCCGTATCAGTCCAAGTGTGCGGCAAAGTTTTCTCACACGATTTTTTTGTTAATATTCCCAATGAAAACCTCGTGAATTAATATGCCCCCTGTCTCAGTAGTGTGCTCTTTTCTTTATCTCTAACTCATTCGGAGCAGGAGCCTCTGTCAGGCTTTGGTGCCTTGTGCTCTTGCCACCCTTCTGTAATGTTACAGAAGAAATAACGTCTTTTTCTTTCTTTCTAACTCGCTCGAGCAGTGTGACGAGGATTGACGTGTGATTGCATTCAGTACCATATTTCCTTGGTGAACTGAGACGCATAATATGATTGTAATAGTGAGTTTTTTTTTTTGTTTGTTGAAGGAAATGAGGCCGTGCAGATGCTTGAGAAATAACATCTAATTTTCGCCTTCACTCAGCACTGGGGTAGTGTAAAGCGCAACAGCAATGTTAAAGCAGCATTGACACAGAAGTCTTATACCTTCTTTTTTTCCTGTTGCCATACGTTACGAATGGCCCATTTATCACGGCTGAACGCCTACTTTGCTCAGGAAACGAAATCACTTCTGTGGGATGGCCTTTTTGCAAGCAGCACAGAGCTGCAGTAGTAAACTTAAGGAAATGTTAAAATTGTCAATAGCTTTTGCTGTCAGCATACAAGATGCATATGCAGGAACTGAAACTAAGAGGTTATGCAAATAATTTGCTGTCTATAAATACTGACACACAGAGAATGCAGTCGAGGTTACAGGACGAAAATATTTTATTGCTCAAACAACAAAGCAGAGTTTTTTGTCTGTGCTTGGGTTCTTTTGGTACTAATAGGCAGTGATTTGCAATATTCAAGCAAAAACAAATTACGTAAGCAGTGCAGGGGCGACATGTGCCTGCTACTTCGGACAAGCAGATTTTTTGCCTCCGCTTGCTGGACAGGTTGTTCGCACTGATGCTCGCATGCGCTTATTCTTTTCTCTGGTAAAGAAATGCAGACGAGTTCTAAGAAAGAAATGAATGATCTCAGCAGTGATGCTAATGAAATGTAGTGAGCAACCAACTGCTGCCGAAGCTGTGCGGTCGTCCAGCAAAACGCCCTCAACAATGCTCATGTATGCATTGGCACATGCCACTTTTTCAATTGTGAAGAGTTCCAGGTGATGTTCCACGATTTTCAGGAGCGTGAGCAGCTTGTTAGAGGGCACTTGAAGATGACCTTTGGATCTTGCAAGTATTAGGCCAGCTGGCACTCGTTCAGACTTTAGCGTTGCGACACAGGAGGAGCATTTCAGAGAAGAAAACTTTTTCACCACGTAGCCTGCAAGATATTCCAGAATGTGCTCTTTTGGCGATTCTTGGGAACACAAATCTGAAGCTTCCTCCACACTGTTGTCAGGTTCCAATAGGACATCATCCAGGAGGACGGCCAGAGAGTCGGCCTGTAATGTAAACCTCAATTTTATTAGAATAGTAAACAGTAAACAATGATAGAAATGCACATTTGGTGTTCTCCTATAGGTAGGGCAATATGGTATGACATGACTGAGTTTTTATATTTCAATTAAAGCAATCTTTGGGTGCCCATAAATGGTAACAATTATCTACTCATGTATCGCCCAAGAGCCATTTTGTTAAAAAAGCTTTGCTCACATGCTTTATGGGAGCTTTTGTCCGATTGAAAATGTCCTGGAGCTTGAGCAGCAACTGTGGCCCATCTCCAGCCACTGACGCTCGTTTAGGTGGTTGTACCAGGTTGTTAACGGAGAGCATTCTGTATATAAACAGAAACTGCTGCACCGTTGGCTGCCCTCCATCACCAGCAACATGCCTCACTATGCCGAAGAATCTCTGGAAGAATAGGCATGTGTTATCAGTGAAAACTTGTGAAAAAAAAACAGTTATTTACCTCCAATGGATCCTGCCCGAAGTTTCCAACCAGCACGTAACGAAAACCATATGAAAGCAGGCTTTCAACAAGAGAAATGGTGCTGAGGAGAGTTATCCGCAGAGCTTCGCACGTAGGTTTGCTTAGGAAGCAGATTCTTCTCTGCTTTGGCAGTTCATCCAGATACTTGCAGCAGCTATCCAGCCACATCAAGTTTTCTTTCATTGTCTGCAAATTGGTAACATTTCAGCCTCGAGAACAAAATGTTTGCTAAATGAAAAGAACTGATTTCTTACAGCAATATGCTCGGCTTCTTTATATTGTACGTGCTCTGGCCGTCGAGAGTTTAGGCAGTCAAAAAGGCTGTTCATTTGTCTTGTGAACTGCGATGTTGCCGAGGAATTGTGGAGCTTCTCGCAGCCATCCTGTGTACTGTAAAATTCCATTGCTGCAGCAGTGGATTCACTGAATAGCTGAAATATGGAAATGCTATTCTGATGAAATTGTTCTTAGCTAAAATACCATTATCAAAAATATTCTCGGCTGAACAAACTTGAAATGTTTCTTACCTGAACTGCAAGCTTCACACTCAATTTCTGAAAGGCATTTGGTGATACGTGTGCCTTGGTAAGCTTTGGCACTGCACGAAGACCGCCCTGTTCTTCTTCATATTCAAGAAGATCCGCATAATCAGAGTGGTACACTTCTTTTCCCTGTGGGAGCTGCAGACAAATTTTATTAGTACAAAACAGTCATTGAAACTTCATTTCAAACAGGCAAAACTCATTTCTAGCTTACCAAAAACTTCCCAACCTTCTGTAGATTGTTTCGTATACATTTGAATATGTGGGGTGGGTCTATCACTGAATAGATCACTCTGGAAGGGTCACATGGATGTTCGAATGATGTTCTTGTGTTTCCCATTTCACCGCATATGCCTAAAAAGCATATATCATATGAGGTTAGGCAGTTTATCTCACCATGTATACTTTAGATAAAAACATGCACTTAAGTTATTACCCAATGATCTCAAAGCTGACCGGTTGCTTGTTGAGTTGTCACACGTCACCGCTTTGTTGAGTTGTCACACGTCACCGCGTCAACAAAAGCTCCGGAATTGAACAAGTTCACAATGCACTGCAGCAGCAGTTTTGCAATGATTGAACCTGGAGCAGCACTCGAAGTACAAAATGTGCCTACTGTCTGAGACCAACCTGCAAGGAAAGGTCGGAATAGAAAAACTAGCACGTGGTCAGCATCTCGCTCGTTGTCTGATGGTCTGGTGTGCTCCCCAAAATCCACTTTTCCCACGAGTTTCATGTCAGACTCTCTTATGTGCAGGCTTTTCCGTACACTCATTTCGTCGAACATTAATACTCCTACAAAAAAGAAAAAAAAAATGAAATCAACTTGTTGAAGGAATATAAGGAAAGCATGATGAAGTGATGGACACAGTGGTTACAAACCTCGTCGTTCCCTCTCGGGGCAAGCAAGCAGCTTTTCCCTTAGCACGGAAAATAAGTCCGGATCAAACCCAAAATCCGCTTTAAGGTTCTTCATGTAGGTGTACAATGTACGCACATTTGGTAAAGGCAGGTAGTCATTCTCATGAAGAAATGTGTAGACCGAAGTCGACTTGATCTTCAAAAGAAGGCAGTCATACAGCCAATCTTTGTTGTACCTGATGGGAAAAGGTTGCAAAAATGTTTTCCATTAAAAACATGTTGAAATGTGTTTCGATAGATACAGCCTTATCATCATAGTGCTTTTCATGCACACTGAACCATGCGGAGACTTGCTGCAAGTGTAAAGACAGCTTCCATATAATGAAAATCACTAGAATGTCACAATGCCCGAGTATATATATATATATATATATATATATATATATATATATATATATATATATATATATATATATATATATATATATATATATACTCACAGGTCTCTGCATAGATCACACGCCTCTAACCAGGCTGCCAAACGTGCAAGCATTACAAATATCCATCAAGCGATTGGTCCAGTTACGAGAAATTTGTTGCTTTCAGTGCTCAGTAAAGCAGTTTTGTTGTGATCCTTGTTATGAACATACTGACAGGTGTTAAAGTGCGTAGGTGTCAGACCAATGGCGTCCTAATATAGGGTACTATTTCGAGTAAGCAAACAAATAGAAAAGGCACTGACATAATTTACAATATAGGCAGTAAAAGGGTCGACGCTTTGGGGAATGGTTAACAACCTTCAAGGAGTATAAAGGCACACTATATTTAAATATTTAGATAAGTTCCTTACCGGACAGCTTTAGCAGACTTCGCGCTTCCTTTCATCACACATTGATCTAGGACAAGCCTCCCGCGATCGGTAAGCTTCCGAAGGCTCTGCTCCAGCATTTTTTGTCTGCCAGCCTGCACCCTCAACTTCGCGAGCATTGTTTGGCACCGTGCAAGCTGCTGTTTGACGGCCCGAAGCTGACACCGCAGAGTTGCCTTTTCCGCTACGCAGCAACAGCTGAGTTCGTTATCCGTTTGGCAGGCGGAGTCACAACTCTGGTCACTGCTGGCAATATCACAGGCTGCTGCAGCTGTGAAAATGTTGGAAACAGCAACAGTATGTACATACTTCATACTAAACACAAGTATACACGCCATGCAAAGTAAATCGCACGCACAAGGAATGCAAACAGCCGTCTTAGCGCAAACGCGCAGATTACGTACCGTCGTCTGCCGGCGCAGTACCCAACGTGCTCGTAGGCAACGCAGGAACTTCGACTGCTTCCCTTGTACGCGACGGCTCTCTAGGCCGTTTCAGTGGCCGTCGAACTGTCCGTGGTCGGGGCTTCGGCGTCGTGAAGTATGCTGGTAGGCCATCAAAAACACTGGGAATGGCGTTAGGCCTAAGGCGCGGCTTGTCCCTTGGCAACGACACGGCGTCACCGTTTATCGTGAAATCATCCGTACGGATGACGTCCGATGAGTCAAAGTGCTTCGCGCACACACGCACATGCTTCGAATCGAAGCTGAAGTCGTCCGCTTCTTGCCGCGGTATGGCTCGCTTCCACTGCTCGAACTGTTCGCGAACACTCGGCATGCCAAACAGCGATACCTTTTCGCTATTGCCATTGTAGCCGGAACGGCATCCCGGTACACAGCACCTGAAAGGCATCGTCACGCGAACGTGCCGCTTCGAATGTACAATACTAGAATTCGGCACCCATCTGAAAAGAAATCACAAACACAAAGCACCCGTGCAGACTTTCTGCTCGCGCCGGCCGCATGTGCGGTCTCTCTAGAAACAACCCGGCGAATCGTGGCCTATAAGCTGCAGCGGCGCCGCGGCGCGGCATCTTTGTGCGACATATGAAGCTCCCCCATAGCGTGACGGCGAAGTTTCGTGACCAGAAAAAGTATTGAAGGACTATGGTAATAGCTAACGAAGTGAGAAAGTCCCACCTGTGACTAGGAGGTTTTGAGCTAGGGTGGCCCTTACATTGTCTGTTTCTATGTAGAACTGGCCAAACTTACCATCAAGTGCGATATGTCCGTATGGTTCTTCTTTGCTACTGCAAGTTGGCCTATAGGGCTGCGCCCACAACGAGCTATGATTGTTTCATACGTGATTACAGATAGCATGAAACACTGCTTCAATTCATACATAACACAGGCCTTGCAGCACACATTGTGAGTTTGTACTTTAAGGCAAGTGTACATCACAAAAAAAGAAAAAAATAAACATTGGAATGGCATCATTACAATATATCGTGCCCTGTGATCGATGAGCCCCCCCTTTTTTTTTGTACTTCAGCGGCTTAGGTGCTGCCCTAACGACAGGGATCCAATTGTTTTTGACTCTTTCTGGAGCAGTCCATATCCTTCTTTTTTCTCTGACATGCTTTTTCTGTGGCGCTGCTTGGAAAGTTGAGCATTCATCTTGTGCTGCATTGTGCAGGTACCTATCTGCAATGAGTGCACACTGGGCGAGCACAAACCCCCCGATCACGAGTGCGAGCGAGCATCTGAGGCGGGCACCAAACAGAGGGAAGAGCTGACGACGTTGCTAACGGAAAGCAAGAACCACCTGCAGTCTTTCGAAGAGTCTCTCGAATTACTGCAAAATGGTCTTACAGACCTCCAGCAGCAGCGGGACACAGCCAAGACAATAATACAGGTGTGGACAGATTTTTTGAGGATGTGTTCTTGGTGCAAGGCTGAAATTTTGTTACACATAGCTACTGTAATGTAACCTATGGCAAGAACATGGGAAGTTGAGGGGCTTGGTTTGTTGTTTATGACTACAAGACTCCAGGGAACTGAAATGTATAAGAAAAAAAGAAACAGGAAATGACAGTGGGTGTTATGACAACTCGCCATAGACAAGAGTCAAACCCACTCCTCCTCAACTAACTTCACTGATGCTCTGTTATTGAGCTACTGCAGCTGATGCCCTCTCCTGTCTTAACCGTTTGTGTATATTAGCTAGATCTAGCTCTGAGAGTGTTAGTACTGTATAGCCTCATTACAACAGACCTTTATAGTGAAGAGGATTTTGGTCTGTTGTAAAGGGATTATGTAAAATCCAAGTACTGTTACAACAGACTTCTATGCAAACGCTGAATGGGTCTGTTATAACTGGAGACAATCACGAGTCACAAACGTGGTCAAAGAACGGATTTATTCTTAATGGGGGGTGCGGCTTTCTTTCATCGCAGACGCAAGTCTCGGATTGACTGTAATAGCGTTGACTTGTCGGACCCCCGAGTAGAGGTTCTGCTCGTCAGCACTTTAGACCTCGTGACTAAGAATCCGGGGACAACTGTATGTACTTGCGATCGAGCATGACATAATTTGAAACATCGGGCACCGCAGCCACATAATCGCAGCCGAGCTTTCTGCTCGAAGTCGTGGCTAGGCCTAACTATGCTCACGGCGGCCACGTACGAGATGAATCCAAACTTTGTGAGCGAGAACATCACGCTAGGGGACGCGCAAAAGCGAAGAAGCCATAATGTGCTCCGGCGCAAACAACGAATCACATCGCCCGCTGGCTCCTCGGAACCGCGGGTGAATTTACGCTTCAGCAGCGTACCCCCTGGCCAAGCTCACCATGCAGCGACAGCTCGGAGCAGCGGTGGCAGCGGCTCGCAATTTCACTCGTCAGCGCCCCGAAACACAAGACCAAGCATGCTGCGTGCCGGTTTTTTTTTTCGCCGCTGCTAGGCATAACTGATCATTGACAGACTGGAGATCGGCGGCCTTTTTTCTTAAATTGGTACGTTGATATCTGGCGCGCTGTTCCCATCCTGAAAGCATGCCAAACGATGTTTGAAGTCAGGAGTTATTGAATTTGGAATGTCCGTGGTAGAAAAGTCCGTTGTAAAGGGGTCCTGGCCACCTTGTTGGCCTCACATTTTAGTCAATTATATCCGAATATCCTTTGTACCAGAATCCGTTGTAAATGAAGCTCAATCAATAGAACAGATAAGGAGGTTGGCGTAACGCCGCAAATTGGTCTGTAGCATCCGAATGTCTGGTGTAAGCAAGTCCGTTGTAACGAGGTTATGCTGTAACAGCCCTGGTATTTTTCACGTGGGCGTGCGTGTATGTGTGCATGTGCAAATTCGGCCGAATTCAGGTTTGGATAATGGGTCAATGTAGGTTGATTCACTAGCTGTGTGATAATGGTGTCACATTGCACAGTTTCATAATACAGTGAACTCCCGTTAAGACGGACTCGTTTAAGACGAATTCTCGCCTATGCCGAACAACGTAAGAACGTTTGTTTGGTTTTCCATAGACCCAATGCAAAAAAAATCCGCTTAAGACGAACAGCCTTGCACCTGCTCTTCTGTTAAGACGAACACTTTCGCGGAGACCGGGAGACCGAGGCGATTCTGCAGAGGGATTATGGCAATCTTGGGGGGGCATTCCCGCGGCCGGAGGGAAAGAAAATACAAAAGCAGCAATGGCTCGAAGTGAATTCGCGCCACGGCGGAAGGGAGGGAGGCAGCGACAAAAGAAAGGCCCGCGGCATCACCCGCACTTCGACCCGCAGAGCGAGCGGCAAAGCAAACAAGAAGAAAATGAGAGAGCGAAAGAGTTTTGAGATCGGTTATTGGCCGCGAAGAAGCAGGCAGAGGAAAAAGTAAAAAAACAAAATGACGACCGAGATTCCCTATTCGCGAAGAGAGCAGCTCTCATGACCAATGCCGTTTCTCAGCGGGAACATGTGAGCTCGCGTCGTACAGCTCTCTCCACGTGGATGTTCTCCCTCTCCGACCTCGCCGTCGCTGCTGTTGCCATCGCCGAGGAAACGAGTTCTTTCTCTGCGCCGAGCCTGCGATCGCACGTTTTCTATTCCATGCGCTTTGTTTGCTTCGCTTGTCTCGTTGAAAATGGCCAGCAAGCCAACTGTACAACGAAAGCCAATCGAGCTTTCAAGGAAAGCAGAAATTTTGTCCGAAGTGAGAGCTGGCAAGCTCACGAAGACCAAGATTGCACGCAAGTTCGGGATTGCGAAGAGCACGCTAACGGGCATCGTGAAGGATACAGTATAACATCATTACAACAGACCTTCATAGTGAAGAGGATTTTGGTCTGTTGTAAAGGGAGTATGTGAAATCCAAGTACTGTTACAACAGACTTTCATGTAAACACTGAATGGGTCTGTTATAACAGGAGAGAATTACGAGTCACAAACATGGTCTTATTTTTAACAGGGGACCAAAAAAAATGCGATTTTTGAAAAATCTCATTTTCAGTTTCTGTAGCCCATTTCTATCTGATTCCAAAATATCTTCAATGAAAACTATGTAGAAGTGCTATAAAAAATTTGTTTTGCGTCTGCCGACTTGGCGAAAATTTCGGAAATATAAAAAAAAGCGTTCAAAATTATAGCTCGGCAACGGCGCAACTGGGCGCCACCATTTTGGGCTCGTCGTAAAGAGCATTTCTCCGCGTTCAAGTTCTCCGTTTCAGCTGGCTCCTCCATTCAGTAACAAGCGTACGAAAAACACGTTTTGGCTGCTTCTGAGGTATTACCGCAGAAGCAGCCAAAACGTGTTAATGCTCGCTTCGGGATCGTCGTCTGCTGCTTGTGCGTCGCGAGGTTGTGGCTGTCGAAAATTGCGCTACTTAGTGACGCGTTCGCACTTGTTCTGTGTTTACGGGTCGACGATAATTTGGAACGCTTTAGTTGGGCAGCTGCAAGCGGAAGCTCAATCATCAGATTACGATAGCGTGCCGCACTCGTCGCGAACATCGCAGACGTGCGACTAATAGCGTTGACTCGTTGGACCCGCTGTTCGAGGTTCTTCTTATCAGCACTTAGAAGCTTATGGCGAAGACCACCGCGGGACAACTTGTACTCGCAATCGAGCATGACGTACTTTGAAACATCGGGCACTGCGGCCACGCACATCGCAACCGAGCTTTCTACTAGATGTCGTGGTTAGGCCTAACTCTGTTCACGGTGCCGATGTACGAGCCAAATCCGAACTTTGCGGGCAAGAACATCGCGCTAGCGGACATGCGAAAGCGAAGAAGCCGTAATGTCCTTCGTCTCAAGCAACGAATCGCATTGCCCGCTGGCTCCTCAGAACCGCGGATCGGCATTTTGCGCATCGGCAGCGGACCCCCCGGCCAAGGTCGCCGCGCAGCGACCGCGCGGAGAAGCGATGGCAGCGGCTTGCAATTTCGCGTGTCAGCGTCCCAAACGCAACACCAAGCACGCTGCGCGCCGTTTTTTTTTTTGTCGCTACAGCTAGGCATAGCTGATCATTGACAGACCGGGGATCGGCGGCCTTCGTTCTTAAATCGGTACGTCGATATCTGCGGTGCACTGCTCCCGTCCCGAAAGTATGCTAAGCGATGTTTGAAGTCGGAAGTTAATGACCGTGGTAGAAAAGTCCGCTCTAAAGGAGTCCTGACCACCTTGCTGGCCTGAAATTTTAGTCAATTATATCCGAATGTCCGTTGTACCAGAATCCGTTGTAAACGAAGCTCAATCAATGGAACTAATACGGAGGTCGGCATAACGTCGCAAATTGGTATGTAATATCCGAATGTCTGTTGTAAACAGATCCGCTGTAACGAGGTTATACTGTAGTGTGCGGGTAACCGCTGCATTGAGCGATGGAGACTTCGCGCCGAAGCGAAAGAAGATGCGGACGGCTGCGCACAAGGGCTTGGAGGATGTTCTGCTCGCATGGATGCAACGTGCTCGTAGCGTGAATCTGCCTGTGAACGGTGTAGTTCTGAAGGCAAAAGCGGAGGAAATTGCCCTACGAATGAACATCGAGTTTGCCTGCAGCAACAGATGGCTCGATCGCTTCAGAAAAAGACACGGACTTGTGTTCCGATCTATTGCCGGTGAGGCCGCCGCCGTTGACGAAGTGACCTGCAACAATTGGAGGCTGACCAAGCTGAAGGAGATCCTTCAGGATTATGACCCCGGCGACGTCTACAACGTCGACGAGACAGCCCTCTTTTACCAGCTGCTTCCACAGAAGACGCTCGCTTTCGCTGGCGACGACTGCACAGGGGGAAAGCACAGCAAGGTGAGGGTTACCGTACTCGTTGGCGCAAACATGTCAGGAAGCGACTAGCTGAAACTGTTGGTCATCGGCAAATCAAGATCGCCGCGCTGCTTCAAGCACGCTAAAACGCTGCCGGTGACCTACACGGCCAACTCAAAATCCTGGATGACTCAGTCGATTTTCGAGGAGTAGCTGTGAGACATAGATCGCCGTTTCCAGAAAGAAAAGAGACGCGTCATATTCCTGGTGGACAACTGCCCTGGGCACGGGCACGTCGCTGACCTTCAGGCCATTCGCTTGGAGTTTTTGCCCGCTAACACCACAGCCAAGCTCCAGCCAATGGACCAGGGGGTGATCAGCAGCCTGAAAAGGCACTATCGCCGATCTCTTCTGCAGAGAATGTTACTGTGCATGGAGAGCGACAAACAGTACACAGTGGACCTGCTGACAGCACATCACCTCCTCACAAATGCCTGGAGCCAGGTGACTGACATGACTACAATAAATTCATTCCGTCATGCTGGTTTTGTGGTGCCCGAGTGCTCGGCGCAGGACAGTTGCGAAGAGGACGAGGAAGAGGTGAGCCTCGTTGCCTCGCTAGGCAATAAAGGGCTCGTCGTGGACATAGGCAGTTATGTCACTGTCGACGAAGATGTGCCAACATGCAGGGAGGACACATTGGACACATTGATTGATGAGGTTCTAGAGGTTCCTTCGGAGGTGACGTCGGAGGATGACGAAGATGCCAGCATGGGGCCTGCGCCAGTGGCAAATGATGCTGCAGATCTCTACATTAGTTCGTTAAGGAACTGTTTTGAGCAGCATGAAGGAACTGAAGTGTTTTTGAGATCGCTAGGAGATATGGCGTCATTTGTGGCTGCTCGCCGATGTGCACAACAGCGACAGACGTCCATTATGGACTGGATCAAGCCGAGCAAGAGCACTTGAACGCAGTTGCCTATCAGGTTACTCCCTCAAATAAATTATTTTTGTGTCTTTTTCCTTCACTGTAAGTGTACTTGATTCTTTGTTTTGAACTAAGATATTTGCATGCACCTAGGTATGTAGCCAATTCTTTTTTCGAGGGTGCTTCTGATAAGACGAACATCTGATAAGACGAACAATTCTTCATGGTCCCTTCGAGTTCGTCTTAAGGGGGGACGCGGCTTTCGTATCGCGAAAAATGGCAAAAAAAAATCGATTTTCTGAAAATCAAGTTTTCAGTTTCTGGAACCCTTTTTCTATCCGATTCCAAAATATCTACACTGAAAACCACCCAGAAGTGCTTCGAAAAGTTTGTTTTGCCCTCCGAGGTGGCGAAAATTATTGTGGAAATCGCAAAAAAAGAGCGATTTTCAAAAAATTGTAGCTCCGCGATGGTGTGACCGCGAACCAACTTCTTGGGCTTGTTCGAAAGGGCATTTCTCCGTGTTCAAATTCCCCGCTTCAGCGGGCTCCTCCATTCAGAAAGAAGCGCACAAAAAGCAAACACTGGAGAGTCGTTCCGAGGCCTCCGATTGGCCGCGTCCGCCATGTTGCCCCAGCTCGCCTCGCCGTTGGTCCGATGCTCGCTCCGGGAGATCGTCGTCTGCCGATTGCACGTTGCGAGTTCACGGCTGTCGAGAATCGCGCTACTTCGTGACACGTTCGCAATTGTTCTGTGTTCACGGCTCGACGATCACTTAAAATATAATTACGCTTTAGTTTGGAGCTGCAAGAGGAAGTTTGATCTGATTACGATGGGTCGCCGCGCTCCTAGCAAACATCGCAAACGCGCGTCTCGGACCGACTGTAGCGTTGACTTCAGTGTCGGATTCGCGGTTAGATGTTTTGATTTCTGCTTATCAGCACTTCTGACATCGTGACGAAGGCCATCGCGGGACGACTCTTTGTACTCACAACCACGCATTACGCACTTCGAAGCAACGGGCACCACGGCCTGCGCACCTACTGCTCAGAGTCGTCACTAGGCCTAACTCCGCTCACGGCGCCGTTTAGCGAGACGAACCGCGAACCTTGTGGGCAAGAACAACGCGCTAGCGTACCCGCGGCTATGTGCTTCTTCGCAAGCGAAGAAGCACATCGCTCGCCGGCATTTCGGAACCGCGGATGGGCATTTTACGCATCGGCAGTGAACTCCACAGCCAAGCTCGTCAGACCCCACGGCCACGAACTGCTCGGAGCAGCGGTAGCAATTTCGCGCGTTGGCACCCGAAAATGTGAGACCAAGTATACTGCGCGCAGATTTTTCGTCATCGTAGCTTCGCATTCGCGAATCGTCACCGAACGCCGCCACCAAGCACATCACGCGCCGGCTCCACGGACCCCGCGGCCGAGCATTTCACGGTCAGAGTGCTGTCAATAAGCACTAGTGATGTAATTTAGACGTGCTTGGAGCCGTGCTTGGTATCGCCGCAGGCGTTTATGAATGTTCTGAAACAATGAAAACCTCGTAGACTAGCGTTGCCGCTATCGGCCGAATGATAATACGTTTCATACGCGAGAATGGCAAAAGAATGTGTATGAAGCAGGGGGACGAATTTTTATCTGCCCGACTCGCGTCACTGAATAAACTGCTCAAAAATCCCTGTGCCACTAACGTTTTGGCCATAACTGTTTGTTATTTGGAATGAAGGCATCGGCTATCATGGTGTGAGCCATTTTCTGTCACAACAAACCTCTCTCTTTATAAAAAATATTCAATGATTAATTGTAATCAATAAGCAAGACTTAATTATGCTAATGACAGCATAAATACAAGAAATATGTGTAATTATTTCAGTATATGGCCTTATTAGATTGCAATATCTTCTTTTCTGTCATGTCTATCACACCACTCCTTCATACAGAGAACGTTGTTTGAAATCCATACTGGTTTTTTGTAGATAAAAAAAAGAAGGAGGTTATGAAAAAAGAACAAAGGCACAATGGAGAAAGGCCACATGTCCAAGAAGTGAAACACCATAAAAAAAAAAACAAAGACCAGAATCTTTAGGTGTTTTAGAGAAGGCCAAACTTTAAACGCAGTTTTCTCAATACTGTTTTTTTGGCATGTTGCTCAGCTCGTGGAGCAGATATCTTGGCAACTACTACACAGATTTTGATTCCGCTTTTTTTTCTTTTAATCCTTGAAGTCTTGTTGACAGGATGACATTATTCTTTACCTTGCTTAGGGCATAGTCTTTTTTTGTATGTGATAATTAGTGCATGAGAAGTTCTGATGCAATACATGAAGCTGATGGGGATGTTATTTGTAAAAAAACTAGAAGGAATAGACAATTTTTAATAATGTCATCCTGTGTAGTGTTCTTTTGAGTAAAGATCAAAACCACTTGGACCTTCCTGGCATGTTTTGTTACAATGCTAGGCTTTTCACCAGCAGAGTATGTCATCAGATTATGTAACATAGTGTAATTTGAAAACTACTCGAGATATCGCAATGAAACTTCATATATAGCTATTCGAGACACTCTTCAGTGTGCCTGCCAAATTTCATTGCTCTAGGTCAACAAACAAAAAAGTTTTTTCGATCGCCACCTCCCCCCTTAAAGGGAGTTCACTGTATAGCTGCAAAAGACAAAAAGGTGCCTTGCGCACCGACAAGAAGTTAAAAATTTAGTAGAGCTGTGCGAATAGCAAAACGATCATGCGCTTATGGGCTTCCTTGGCAACCAATACAAGTGCACTTGCGAGGAACCCACTACGCTATAAATCATTGTAATTTTTGAGAAGTAGGGCAGCAGGCACTGTGCCATTTTTCGTCATTCTACGCAGAGCATTGGTACTTGCTAAACGCATGTAAGGCATTATGCGCACTTTGTTGATGCTGTGCCTGATGACGATGAAGAATTATGGCAGATTCCTTTGTAGTGGGTTGGAAGCATTCAACAACCTACTCGTTGCACAATTCGCATTGTGTGACGCCTGGTTACAGAATTCGCGTTGTGCGACGCTTGGTGCTTATTTTACTCTTCTACCACGCTATATTGCATATGCTAATGTGGTTCCTTCCCGACATGAAGCCTGTATAGGATCTTTTTGCAAAGCAATTTCAAGCACCAGCATGGCTTAGAGGTTGAATACTGGGCTCCCACACAGAGGGCCCAGGTTCGAACCTCGTTCCATCCTGGAATTTTTTTCTTATTTCGTTTTTTTTTTTTTCTTATTTCGAGCGATACTAGTTGCGGACACCGGCGGCGGCGGCGGACAACTACGGCGCCAAAAACGGCCGGTGAAATGATCTCATAACAGCTTTCGCTGTAAAATATTGCAGTGCAAACAAAGTGTTGTCGACAACACTTCACACGTGATAGGCAAAGGTGCCATTTCCTCAGCCTCTCCTCGTCTTTCAACTTCTGTGGAAGCCCAACTGATGTGGCGGACAAGTGTGTGCTCCCTTCAAGCCCGGAGTTCCAAATCTCACTTGTAGACATCAATATGTAAGAACATCTGAAATTTTGGATGCTAAAAAACTTCGGCATCCGATTTTTCGGACTTCCTGCCCAAATTTCAGGCCCAAAACAGCATTAATTGAGCCCCCAACTCTGCCACATCTTTCACCTCCATGTTGGAATCAGCATTTTCTTGAGTTAATACGTTAATAAATTTGCGACCATACCGTAGCTTGAAAAGCAGCTTTGCCGCAATACGGGGGTGTGATGAGGTGAAGCATATTAAAAATCTAGGGACCACTTCCAATCGGACGTTGACTGTGTCTTGGCAAAATTCGACCGTAACGGAGCCTGAAAGACAGCTTTGCCGCAATACCGGGGTGTGATAAGGTGAAGCATATTGAAAAATCTAGGGACCACTTTCAATCGGACGTTGACTGTCTTGGCTAAGTTCGACCGTAACGGAGATTAAAAGGCAGCTTTGCCGCAATACGAGAGTGTAATGAGGTGAAGCATATTGAAAATCTGAAGGGGTCACTTTCAATCGGACCTTGACTGTATTTTAGGGAAGTTCGAATAGTAAAATGCCAGTGCGAATCGAATCGAATAGCAAACACTATTTGAAAAATATTCGAAATTTCGAATATTCGCACACCCCTAAAATTTAGCCATATTCAGTCACTGCCACAGCTTTGCGTTGTCTGTTTCATACTTGGCATTGTTACGTGTCCCAGCCTGTATGTACCTGCACAGTAGGTGTACTTTGCGTAAGCAACTAGGTTACCTTTTATATCGAAAGTATCTTCATTTAAGAAGTGTATGTTTTGTGTGATGTATTTTAATGGAGAATAGATTTGAACCTGTATAGTTGGCATGGATGAAATGTCAGTGACACAGGTTGAGATTGTTTTACATGTAGCAGTAGGTGAAAGAATCGGAGCTGAAATTTGTTCTCAGAGTAACCTCAGGCCCTCCACCCCCCACCCCCCCTGCTCCCATCCACTAAAGTTACAGCTCAAGAAAATGTTGACCCTGTGCAAAAGCTATCATTTCAACTCACTTAATGCTGCGCAAAATGGTTCTGTGCTTCATAAGTCTTGTTCAAACTGCAGGAGACCTTCGAGAAGTATAAGTCTTTCTTAGAACGACGCCAGGAACAGCTCCTCGAAGAACTGGAGAGCTTGCACTCCGAGGAAGAGCTACACATAATGGACTCGCTGCACCTAGCAGAGAAGACTACAGAGCACATTGAAGAGGCCTGCAACTTTGGGAAACGTCTGTTGGAACACGCAAATGATGTTGAGCTCCTGTCTCTCAAACAGGCAAGTTGTTGCTATGATTACTCTCTTATTTAGAAAAAGTGGAAGCCAATGTTTTGGCCCAAGCAGGAGGGGCTTCTTGGGAAATGCTGATGTATTCACTCAAACGTACAGTCAACACAAGTCTACTCTATTCTGTTTTCTGATGATCAGCAAGGGTATGCTCAGATGAGAGCATTGAAGAAAGCGAGGATGGAAACCTAAAGAAAAAAGTTCCTGTGGCTGTCCTTCATAAGGGAGAATGCTTCTCACAATACTGCTGAGTGCTCAAGTACACATCTGTGAAATGAAGATAGTTTTATGAAATAATTTACTCAACATATTTTTGCATGAGTGTTCTTTCTGCACAACATCCATTTTGTGTAAAGTAGTACCCAGCCAGACTGCAATGTAGGCTGTGATGACCATAAGAAGTTTCGTGGCTACAAATGGGTATTGAAACTGTAGCTCGGTAGGCTAGAATTCAGCACCTAAATTCGATCTCTCTTCCGCGAGCTCAGTACAAACGCAGTGTAAAAGTGCTATTTGTGCCACGGAGCTACAGTTGTATCAACTTCTGGGGTTTTAACCACTGGCTGTATCATCGTGATGTTTAGACATCAGCATAATATTCCATAACTTCGTAAGACTAACAGCACAGACTAGACATGAAGACCAGAAAGAAAACAGGACAGAGTGCTTTGTCCTGTGTTCTTACTGGCGCTGGTAGTCTTACGAAGTTATGCATTGCCAACCAGCCTGTCAACAATCGTTACTGAAGTTTATAACCTTCCAGACATTAAACGGCAGTGTTTGTTTTCTCTTTGTCCAGGTGGTGAGCGCGCGCCTGAGGAGCCTTATCGCAGACACCCCGAAGCTGGAAGCGCCGGGTGAAATGGCATTCGAGTTTGACATTGAGCGTTTCGAGAAAGCGCTGCCTTCTCTGTGTGGCCAGCTGCGACGGCCTCGCACCGCATCCGTACCTTCACCACCACCACCGCCGGCGCAGCAGGCGCCTCTGTCAGCATCACCAACTCCTTCCTCCTCTCCCGTTGGTTGTCTCGGAGGCAACACTTCTTCCTCGCCCATCCATTCTGCCTCCTCGTCCATCGGAGGAGGCAACGTGTCTCCACTGCATTCCGCAGCATCGTCGCTCGTGGGCGGTGTCAGTAGTGCACCCATGGTTGTCGGATGTGCCAGCATGTCCCCCATCCACGCCAGTGCGTCTCTGGGCGCAGCGGGCGGGGACAGTTTGTCGCCACCTCTTCACCACTCGGGAGCGCCGTCGTTGGAAGATGCAGCAGCAGCCGGAGACCCATTTGCTGCACTTTCTGCCGCAGCGCCTCTGGAGGTTGGTCTGCTGACAAGTGCAGCGGCACAGTACAACCTAGCACGCCTGGCAAACATGGCTGAGAGCCCCGACGACACGGAGTCATCTGATGGTACCGTCACAATGGCAGACCTGCTGCTGGACCCCTCACTGGGTGTGTCGGCAGCGGAACAGAATGTGCTGAACAATCTGACTGCCCTTGCCAAGCTTGGCTCGGTGTCGCTCAACAATGCAGGTGCGTCTTCACTTTTTAATAGGCTTATGCAAATATTCAAGCACTTCAAATATTTGAACGAATATTACAGTGTTCGAACTTGCTTTGATTTGAATTGAAGTTATTGGAAATTTTGAAGTATTTGAAATGAACAAATAAGTGTATATTAGTCCGCATGTAACTCCTCCCTGTAAAGCGGTGCTATATTGTGAATACACCATTTCAGGGAAAATCCGCACTGCCGCGAAGCCCCACTTCAAGGTTAAGGGGAGACACTGGTCTCGAAACGAAAAGTTTTATTATTGGAGATATTGTAATGAAATTGGGTGTGTATATGTATTTCTTCCTCCTATTTTCAAAAATATAATTAGTTTTCATGTACTTCAATTAGTTATCAAATTGTGAGAGCATAAGTGAAATCTAATTAGGTAATTTCTTACGGGTCATTAAGACACTTTCCCTCAGTATTTTTAGGTTCTGTTTAAGATGCAGCTGTAGCCAAAGACCTGCCATGTGGAGCTATGCTATTTATATTGTCACTGAGATATATCATCATATAAGAACTTTCAATTGTATTGACATTGTGTAATCTTGAAATGCAATTAGCTCACATTATTGTTCACAAAATTTCATATGTTCATCTTAGCCACAAAAAAATAGCATAGCTCCACAGTCCTATTTCTTACGAATTCAACGGTATAAAATTTATCAAAATTACCTTACAAAAACATAATGAAAAGATCCGTAAGGCTGGTCAAGTTGGCAAAAAATGTGAAGCTGAGAAAATCGCGTTTGAAGATTGACACGCACTGTATAAATTTCTAAAAGGAACCTTTAACCATAAATTTTATTCACATGTTCCCCATCTGTTTCCCTTCAAAACAAAACAGAAAGTGTCTTGTTCCACCCAAGGAATCATATCTAAAAAAATTTTCCAATGTGCAAAGCATGATCAAAACCCCACCATGACAAGCGGCTGGGGGGTTCTGGAAAAGCCATGGGGTATGAGGCTCAAGCGACTGGCTGCTCATGTCTTTTCAGTCTTTAGGAAGAACCTTCTAGATGTTAGGCAGCATGTTACCCTGGGTAATAGGTTGCTATGCTTGAGAGAATACCTTCAAAGTAGTCCAGGACTGTAATCTTCAGTTGCACCCGTTTTGTGTCTCCTTGCAAGAGTCTTTTTTGTGTTGGTGCTCTTCAGATGAGTTGCATTTGCCTTGCGTAAACGCAGAGAGTCTTTTTCTAGGCTTCGTCGAACAAGGCAATCCCCAGCAATATAGCCCAAACTTGCAGCAATGGACTCGTTGGTTGCCCTTCTTCCTTGGTTGTAGATGGCAACAGCCTCAGCGGCAGCTCGCTTCACACTTTCCAGCGAAGCGTTCCCATTCTTTGAAGTTTGGGTCCAGATGACCGAATGAAGACTCTCACTCGCGTTCTGGGTCTTCCCTTCACAGCACCGTGCCAGCAGGCTCTCATCACTGAGCCTCGCAAAGACTGGCTCCAGAGCAGCCCCAACACAAGCCGGCAGGGCATTCTTGTGTGAAGGTGGACTCTCCCCATTGGCCAAGGCTCTATTGTACTTGCACCAAGAGCTAGCACCCTCGGGGCACTTTGAGTGCTTTGGTGCATCATCTGTCGATGTCATGTGCAGCAGTGTAGCTTCGACTGCCCTCTTCATAGCTGGCACGTCATTGATATTGCTCCTCAGGGCATATCCGTAGTAATTCGCGATCTTCTTGATCTTCTCTTGTGTGAGCTTTCCTCTACCCCCAAGAGACTCACCCTGAGCCTTCTTTTTGTCCACAAGGTTCCGTAAAGCTGCACCCATTCGCTTGTGGACATGGTTGATGCAGTCCTTTTTGTCTATTTGGATAAAGCCGTACACCTCGGCTTCGGACAAGGCATGAAAAGTGCGGCTGTCTCCATCAGAGAGCACAGTCGTGTAGCGCAGACCATGCTTGGCCCAGGACCTCTGAAACATGGTCAGCGCAGCCTCTACTTCCATGCGGCCAGAGTTGCATTCGATGTTTCGTTGGCACTCGTGGGTTGCCAGCCAGTCGGTGTACCCTTCGTCTTGCGGCTGTGGTCCCAGGGCACAGCCGAGACAAAAGTTTGAGTAAACAACATGGTCAATTACAAGGCCAGTGTAGAGCTCAATGATGCAGCCCACACCTATGTGTGAGCTCCGACCTCGCGTCATCCATGAGCCGTCGAACACAACATCGATGTTCCCTATGGGGTTCAGGAAGTCTGTATACAGCTCTTTTATTACTGCCACACTAGCAGCTTCACTTTCAGTCGCTGTGTTTTCGCAGGCTTTCACTAAACTTTTTAGGTGTCCCTGAAACGTCTTGTGGTGCAAGCCTCGGTGCGAAAGGTTCATACACGCACAAAAGTCCGAAAGGGCAGTAACACCTTTGCCTATCATCTGTATCCCCTTCATGGCCCTCATGTTGACTTCGAAGGGAGTGATGGTGGCAGTTCCGCTCACTCTCGGAGAAGAAAATTGCTTCTTCTCGAAATCACAACTGCTGCAAGAAAAAATAAGCTTTACCGCAAGGCCGTACTCCTTGTCCGTTGCCTTCCTCACGCTGAGACTTTTTGCGTCGCATTTGTCGCACTTCGCTTGTGCAAAAAAGTTATTCAAAACTTTCATATCGACGAGCAAAAAATCGGTCCCGGCGTCACCGGTCTGGCACTCCGCGCTTACTCCAAGAAGGTCGAACTTGCGCTGGGTAGCCGACTTTCCAGACAGAACGGTCTTCGTTTGCGCCGATCTCTCAACTCGCTGCGCCTGCTCCGCCGTTGAGTAGTACGCGGCATCAACCCGAAGTGTTTCGCTAGTCGAACTTGGTCCCACGGTGTCGTCAGTTGAAGTTCCCGGCAGGTCCAAAGGGTCCGGCCGCGACTCCAACTCCGCTGCCGACGGTGCACTTGTAGCCGGCGCCTTCTTGTTCCAAGCCCGTTTTTTACGGCTTCCAAAAGCTCGTTGCGTCGATGGTTTCAGACGAGAGTCTCCAGGCATCTCGATCGCGTGGAAAAACTACCGGCACAAAGTAGAGACACGGTCCGTCGAGAAACACGCACGATCGCAAAAGCAGGCGCACACAAACGGACAGCCACGGCGGAGAACCAAACACAAAGAAAAAAAAAAATGACGTGTCGGTCGCGCCAGCCAATGGGAGACTCGGAAAGGCGCGCTTGAAAAGCGCGCCGCGTGAGAGCCAATCAGTGGCCTGGAAACGACCTTCAGAAAACCCGCGACGGCGGCCGTTCTGCTTGAGCGACGCCATTTTGAGATGGCGCAAAATGTGCACAAAGAAAACAGCTTCAAATCTAGCCCAAGATGGCGGCGCTCGGCCCGCTGCAACGCTCATGGCGCGCGCGGGAAGTTCGAACAAATTTCGTCCTTTTGGGGACATTTTAGTGCTGCCGGGGTGCTTTGAAAGCCGATTTTATCGCGTTTCCCGACCGAATTTAGCGTTAGCAATTTGAGAGTAGGTGCTCAGAAGTACAAACGCCTCGAAAATACGCTTTGCGAAAAATCGATTTTTTGACCATTTTTGACCGTTCCAAGACCCGCGTCTCCCCTTAAATGAACATACACTCAAACCTCATTATAACAAAGTCACATCTGCCACGAAAATAACTTCGTTATATCCAAAAATTTGTTATAAACGTTTATTTGTAAGACTGTATCTATCACAAGACTATTCTACATTTACTTCGTTATAACCGATAATTCGTTATATCGAGGTTTGAGTGTACAGTAAAAGCTCGTTAATTCGGACAGGACCGGGAAAAAAATGTCCGAATTAACCGAATGTCGAATTAACGAATGGACAGGAAAAACAGTATTAAAATCAACTTGGAGAAGCATACCTTTATTTGCTGAAGTATTTTGTAATGGTCGTCTGCGTTTTCGCGCAGATTCCGGCTGACATTACAATTTTTCTTAAGGGGGGACGCGGGTCTTAGAATAGTAAAAAATGGACAGAAAATCAGTTTTGAGAAAAACGCATTTTAGGCATGTTTGCACCCCTAAGCAGCTGCCCTCAAAATATTATCGCCGATTTCGCCCGGGAAATGGGTTAAAACTTATTTTTAAGACGCCACGGGAGCTGCAAAATGCATCTCAAGTGGCAAAATTTGTTCAAACTTCCCGCGTGCGCAGCAGCTGGCTGATCGCCGCCATCTTTGGCTTGTTTTGAAGCTGTTTTCTTTGTGTACATTGTGCGGCGTTTCAAAATGGCGACGCCGCAACAGAACGGCCGGCCGCTATCGGCGCTTTTCCGAAGGGTGGTTGTAGAACGCTCATTAGCCAGAGCGCGCGCGCGCGAGGCGAGCCCCTTCCCTTGCGCCTCCCATTGGCTGGCGCAACCCGAGGCCGCCATTTTGTTTTTGTATTTTTGTTCGGCGCTCACGGCTGCCGTGTTGCCAGTGTCGTGTGCTCGTGTGTTATTACAAGTGTCATCTTCCTCTGCTTACGCTCCCGTTCGTGGGGCCCGCGGACACACAGTTATCTTATTTTGTGCTGGCACATCCGGAGATTCTCGTGTAAAGAAGATGCGCCAAGCGTACGAGGTCGCCATGCCGAAACTACTTGTCGCTACCGGAGCTTCGAGTCTATGAGAACCGCCCAGTTCCCCTCTATGGGGGGACCCACATCCCCTCTAAGGGGGGACGTGGGTCCCCCTTTAAAGGGGATGTGGGTCCTAAATTTTTTTCTTTGTTTTTGAGTCAATATGAACTAAACTTCACTGTCTTGACCAGTTTTTTATGCTGATTTCAAATCTGTAATTAGTTTTTTAATAGCTGCACTAGTTCAAAAAGATCTTGAGGTTCGAAAAAATAATTAGTGCCTGCTTCTTACAGGGCTTTTAAGCAATTTCGACCTACTAAAACCAATATGCAAGTGCATGGGCCCAATGCCCAGATCATGCTGTAGGGGGTGATGCTATTTTTATTCACTTGAGAGCACTGTGAAGGTCAGAAAACAGATGAACACTCACTGGTGGTTATTTTTTCTGATTCACTCTCATTAGTATCTTTAATTAAAATTTGTAAAATGGTGCTAGTGTAATGCAGATAGCATCACCCCCCCAGATCGTTTCAATACGAGTAAAATGATACCAAATTTGTGATTTTTACTCAGCAACAACATAGAAAAAAACCCCGTAAGGCTGAGTGCGTTGAGCAAAAATATCAAACTGAGAAAAACGCATTTGAAGTTTCAGACAACTGTAACTTTTGTGGAAGTGCAGCCACAGCACTAGTGGTTATATCGTTTGATAGGTTTCTTCTTCACGAGAACAGCCATACCAAATATGTGACCATGATCTGCCAATGTACTGGCAACTTCTTATAAAGCCACATAGTGCACCCTGTACCAGAGTGATAAACTCCACCTTTAGCAATTCATAGGCCTGTACCAATTCCTTGCAAGCTAAAGAAATACAAAATTTGTCTATGAATGTGGCTTTGCAACAGGCAAATAAAATAGACAGAGATTAAGTCTAAAAAGCATGTGGGCTATTTATTAAACCAAAAATCAGTTATTATTGTCCAGCAATAGCACTTGGCTCAACAGCAGGCAAGGGCTGTACTCTGGGTCCCCTGCTGGTTTGTGTAATTTTGAAAGTCTGTGCTTGGTGTCACTACTTAAGTGTTCCTTTTGCAACTTCCAATGTCAGTTTTTAACCTTCTCAAGGCTGTGGAGCACAAATCAATTTCCCAAAGTGTAACACGGCATCTCTGCAATTTCGGTGTTGCTCTGTCAGGTTGTGGTTGAAGCGACTACCGTTGCACCCTGGTCGACAGTATTTGTGGCCCTAATTTAATGCATTTCACTTCAGATTACATTAATTATCTTAGCACCACTATCACCAGCAACCTTCTACGAGAAACGCTCCTCGCGCGAGTCGCACCTATGATAATGAAGCACAGGCTTTGAAAGCAGCCTATACCCTCTGCCTTGAAAAAGGTCACTGCTTGAGCCGAACTCGGAACGAAGCACAAGTCCAAAGAACGTTTTCATCACGGATAAGTCCACGCGGATAAATTCTGTGCCATTTTCCTTGCCGCCGTTCACCAACATCCAACGGTTTGAACTTCCGCTGCTTCGTTGCGCGCTGCGATGCCAAGCACTCCTCCCGTCGCCGTATTTCCCGCGCACTCGGCAGTCCCGCATAGTATGCCATACGAACGCGGTTTCGAATGCCACTGAAGCGTTGCCTAATGATCCGATGGCTGCAGCTTGACCAAGGGAACCGGGCGGTTCTCATAGACTCGACGCTCCAGTAGCGACAAGTAGTTTCGGCATCGCGCCCTGGTATGCTTGGCGCGTCTTCGAACGCGAGCGTAAGCAGAGGAAGATGACACTTGTAACAACACACGACACCGGCAACACGGCAGCCGTGAGCGCAGAACAAAAATACAAAATCAAAATGGCCGCCTCGGGTTACGCCAGCCAATGGGAGGCGCGAGAGAAGGGGCTCGCCTCGCGCGCGCGCGCTCTGGCCAATGAGCGTTCTACAACCACCCTTCGGAAAAGCGCCGATAGCGGCCGTTCTGTTGCAGCAACGCCATTTTGAAACGCCGCAAAATGTACACAAAGAAAACAGCTTCAAAACAAGCCAAAGATGGCGGCGATCAGCCAGCTGCTGCGCCCGCGGCGCGCGCGGGAAGTTTGAACAAATTTTGCCTGTTGAGATGCAATTTGCGGCTCCCGTGGCATCTTAAAAATAAGTTTTAACCCATTTCCCGGGCGAAATCGACGATAATATTTTGAGAGCAGCTGCTTAGGGGTGCAAACATGCCTAAAATGCGTTTTTCTCAAAACTGATTTTCTGTCCATATTTCATTATTCTAAGACCCGCGTCCCCCCTTAACTCTTCCAAATGGCCAACAGCACGCAAACTGTCAGAAGTGCTCAGGCAAACGTCCTCTAATACTATCATAAGCGCCTCCGAGACTTCCCGTGAGGTGCGATGAGGTCGCGACATCATTATTAATTTCTTAATCGGGCAGGAGACCAGTCGTGGGGACCCAATCATCAGTCGCGATGTAGTCCTGAAGGGTCATATCTGTGGGAAGGACAGCATCGAAGGTCGGGCAGTCATCGTCGGTGGACTCGGCTGACACCTCGTGGATGCCATCGTCAGCTACTGCCGCATGCTCGGGCCTCACATGTAAACACGGTCGCAACGGGGGGAAAAAAAAAGAACTCTGCAAGAACAGACGGTGCCGACACAACACAAGGGAGAATGGCATCGGAGGCGCAGTGGAGCGAAGAAAGAAGACGCCGACGTTCGGTGACGCTGCAATCGCCCCCACTAGTTGATGAGGATGGCGATGTCACTTAGGTTTCGATTTCGCTCCAGTCGTGCCAGCGCTGCTTTACAGCACTATTGTGTAGCGGCAGCTGTCAGCATTTGTCCGAATTAAGCGGTGCAGAGCCCAATTCTGACGAATTAACGAAGGTTTAGTTCCATAGATTAACATGCACTTTGGCTGGGACCAATAGAGCCGTCCGAATTATCCAAATTTCCGAATTAACGGGTGTTGAATTAACAAGCTTTTACTGTATTACCCTCACATCGATTCATCAATTTTTAAGTTAAAAAGCTTGTTATACCGGCTTATATGCTCTAATTATAGTAAATTTTAAAATTTAGAATATTTTCAGATTATCACTTGCATTCTACCAAAAGTCAAATCCTGCTACTATTCAAAGTTGCTTCCACTTCCTTTGAACCAAAAAGAATCACATTTGCACATGCCTTGTTTCAGTTAAAAAAAAAAATATTGTGCAAGTTAGTTAGGTCATGACAAATATGCTCATTTTTCTATATAATATGTCATCATACCTGCCAACTCTTCCGAATTTTCCGTAAAATGTACGAATTTCGACCTCGCTTACGAATTTACGAATGTTACCTGAAATTTTACAGAAAATATGTTATTTCGGATAAAAAAAATTAAAGATCTATTAAAACAGTGTGGCCTTCGCGATCAGCTACTGCACATTGCCGTAGCTAGTCGCGGAGGCCGCGGAAGCGGTGTTGTGGTACTTTCCGCCGCTAGGGGAGGACAATACATACTCGTGTTATCATCAGCAGCAGCTTCAACATTTAGCGACTTCTGTCGTCTTCTCGGGGGGTGGCTACGAATCCATACCTCCTTGGCGCGTACGGAAAGCGCAAGGTGCAAGCATGTGGCAGTTAGCTTTGTTCGCGGATCGGCGGTGAGGACTGCACTGTTTGTGTCGCTTTTTGTATGACCGGCTGCCGCGTCGGACGCAGTAGGACTGCTGTGTTTAAGCCGTAGCAGCTTCGCAGTGCAATGTCAGGTTCTAAGCCGCGACAGTACTTCCAAGTGTTCTTGAAATCGTACACGACGGAATTCCCATGCTTCGTGCCGTCGAAGAAAGGGGAGAAGTTTGGTTTTTGCACCACGTGTGCCTGTGACGTGAACATTTCCCATGGTGGAAAGTCCGACATCAAGGTGCACATCGCATCGAAAAAGCACCAGGGGTACGTGCGAGATGCCGACAAGCAGCCAAGCCTCGCAAGTTTTGTGCGTGCTGACAGTGACTTCAGTGTTATTCGGGCAGAGTGTCTGTTCACGGCATTCTTAGTGGAACATAACATTCCGCTGAGTGTCAGCGATCACACTGGGCCACTTTTCAGAAAAATGTTTCCCAAGTGTGAAGTGAAACGCTACGCCTGTGGCCGAACAAAGACAACTGAAATTGTTGGAGAAATGGCTACCAACGCCGAGACTCCTTTGATGGATGCCCTCAAACAGCAGGTATTTTCAATCGCTGTGGATGGTAGCAACAACAGGGACACGCAGCTTTACCCGATTGTGGCGACGTATTTTGTGAAAGAGACTAGTCGAGTGGAAAGCCGCCTTCTTTGCCTCGGGACAATTAAAGGCGAAGCGACTGGGCAGAAGATTGGGCACCTAATTTTGGACGCGTTGAGGTCCCGGAATTTACCTGCTCAGAACTTGTTGGCCATGTCCTCGGACAACGCCAATGTCATGGTCGGGAAGAAAAACAGCATGTCAACGGTGTTGAAAGAGGCTCAACCAGCTTTGATTGGGGTCGGTTGCCCGTGCCATCTGATAAACTTGGCCGTGCAAAAAGGAGCGCCATGTCTTCCCGTAAAGGTTGATGAAGCTTTGATTGACATTTTTTTTTTTACCTTGAAAAAAGTTCGAAGCGGAAAGACCGATTCAAAGAGTTTCAGGAAATGCATGACGTCGTGGTGAGGAAGATGAAGCATTCGCCAACATGTTGGCTTTCGTTGGGAAAGTGTTTCAAGAGACTTCTAGATCAGTGGAAGCCACTTCTAAGTTTTTTTTTGTGTGTGTGAAGCGAAGAAGTGTAATAAGCAGAGCTTATTTTTGGAGTCCTACCGAATTCCAAAGACTTCTCAACAAACCTCCAAGAACTCTGCACCTACCCAAAAGTCTTCTGTAGGCCTTGGAAAAAGCACCGATGCCGACGAAGTCCCACTTAAAGGGACACTAAAGGCAAATATTAAGTCAACGTTGATTGTTGAAATAGCGGTCCAGAAACCTCGTAGTTCTACTTTTATGCCAAGAAAGTGCTTATTTTGAAATAAAATCACGTTTTAGTGGTCCGCATTGCGTTAGCGCACTTCAAATCACCCGCCTGAAATCTGACTTTCATACGTCACTGCTGCAGTGCCCAGCGTTGCCCGCCTTTACTGCGCGACCGCCGACACTAGTAGCAGCAGAGCGAAAGTAGCGGGACCCACAGCAGCAACAACGGCCATCGAAGCCATCGACGCTTGCTGCAATCGCCGCAATGGATGTGGACGGAGAACTTGACAATGAGACATTGGCTTGCGACGCTGGACTCCAATTCAGCGACTTGAGCCCCAACGAACGCGGTATGCTGCTGAGGGCTCGTAGTGCCGGCGCCGTTGCGTGCGGTATTTTGTCGAACTTTCTGTCAGCGCGACTTTCACGAGTGCGCAAAACACACGCGGCAGTACACGATCCCGAAACTACCACTGAGACGTGACCGCGTGAGCGAAGCAGGGCGCCGGGTGAAGTGTAGTTCGGCGAAAACGGAACCTTTGAACCACGCGCGCCGTTCCCCATGGCAACGCCACAGAGGTTCTTTTTTCCATGAATCAAATGGAAACGAACAAACGGCATTTTAATACGTCTTTTGATGCGTGGAAGGTTCTTTTTTTATTGCTGCTAGTTTGATTACTAGTGATTTATTGTAGGCAGACTCTCATACGTCATCGGGATCACTTCGAAAATGTCCCATTCGTGGCGCTCATCATGTGATACATTTAGCTTAATTTCTCGGTAAATAGGGCACTGCTGTTGATAATATTGCCGTCTTAGAAGTTGTCATACATTGAGCTTTCACTCTGACATAAATTGTTATTTGCCTTTAGTGTCCCTTTAAGAGAAAAGGCGTTTATCTTGCACCTCAAGCCAAAAAGATGAAGCTTCAGACCACAGAATCCGAACAAACCAGCCTTGTCACTCATGAAGAGTGCCTGTTTTTTTTCTTGTCATCGGAGCTAAGTAGGGCGTGCTGTCTCTTCTTGCAAAATGTAGTGCCGGTTTTTGAGAGGGCGAACTGCCTTCTTCAAGAACAGGCTCCTCATATTCATGTACTAAGGGGCCTCTTGAACAGCCTTCTTGAGGACCTCCTCACTAGATTTGTGCGGCCTTTTGTTCTCAAAGAATGCAATTCATTGCTGGAAGTTTCCTATGGAGCTGTGGAGAACCAGAAAGGTGATGAAGGCCTTGTTATTGGCAGCATAACCCGCTCTGTTGTCGAAACACTGAGCTCAAGTGAGAAAGAGCAGTTCTTTTCAGCTGTACATCTGTACGTTACAACATCATGTGATTATATTAGACATAAGTTTCCACTGGAAGACATCAACCTCAAGATGGCCGAGGTTGCCCAGGTGCAGTCATTGGAGACTGCTTCATTCAGCAGTGTACGACATTTCATTGCTGCATTCCCTGCTCTTTTGCCACAGCAAAGTGGCGAATCAAAAGAGAAGGCAGTCAATGAGCTCGAAGTGTAGTTTACTAGTTTACAAGCATACAATGTTCCAGCAGACATTTTGAAGGAGCCCAGGTGCGACGTACAGTGGGCACGTTTGGGAGCTGTTCGAAGTGTTGATGGATCCCTAAGGTTCCACAGAATTTCAGTGGTTATGCTGGGCATTCTCTCCATTTCCCACAGTAATGTGGAATGTGAGAGAATATTCAGCACTGGGGCGGGGGGGGGGGTCAACAAAACTCGGTCTTTCGCTCATCTGTCGGTGAAAAACTCTCAGAGCCTGCTGATGGTGAAAGGGCACCAGAGTGGAACTTGCTTTGAGCAAAGCTACACCGAGAACTTTCTGAAGCGCCGCAACAGCAAAGTCACTGCAAAAATAAATTGTTGCCCAATTGAGTTGTTGCTGATTACTCTCTGACCGATTTTACTTGTGGTTGCAAAAACATGATTAAGCTTGTCGCTACAGGCAAAACCCTCGGAACCTGCTACAAAAAAGTGAGTTGGCTCCCCCCCCCCCCCCCCCCCCCCCCCCCCCCGTTTGAGGGTATTACTAATTTCTATGTTGCCAGGTTGGCAGGTATGATGTCATATATACTATTCGAATTCGATTAGAAGTTATTTGACCAAATCACTATTTGCTTCGAACCTAAAATTTACTATTCACATAAGCCTACTCTTAAAATGTTTTGCGAGACTCGGCACCTTGTACTTGGAGCTTTATTGTCGACTCTTTCTTTCTATTGTGAAGTGGCACATGCTGTGTTTGCTTTGAGGCTAAGGTAAATCGCTGTTAAGTTTGGACAGGGGTTTGATTCCAGGCCATGGCAGCCAAATATTGATGGGTGACTTACACAAACATCCATGTAGAGTTCAACAGAAACTCTACCTTTTATGCAAAACATAGTTGCCGAAGAATTCATTTGTACATGGAAAGTGTGGCAATAATGTTCGGATAATACAGCCATAAGAAAAAAAATTTCAATTGCATAAAAATAAATTGTTGAGCCCAAGATCCGGTGACCATGACATCATGCCGTGCCAGTGACGTGATCCTCACAGCTCCCATACGCAATGGGTAAAACGGAGAGAAATGCAGATCCAATGCACTGTGCCAGTATGGTAAGCTATCACGCCTATTCTGCTGCCACTTCTTGTCATCAACCCTTGGGTGTTGCTCGCAGTGGTGTGATGCTGATGCTATCATGCTAATGGAACTCAGCAAGTTGCTCTCTACTCGTATGATGAATGCGCAACGTCGCAAACCGTCGCATGTCACAAAAACAAAAGAGGTGTAGTCTAAAATCTCATGTAGGCAAGGCGACAACCTGAATTATGGCACCTCTGTTTATGATAAGCCATGATTTATATTGTGTCATCATGCCCCAAATTAAGAATCGAGCAGGATACATTATGGCGTCGCATAATTGCAGTCGCCGCTATGCACTGGCTCAAGAAAAGTTTTGTAAGTGCTTAAGAATTATGGGAGAACTTGATTTCACAAATACTATCTTGCACCTTCTGTGAGTGGTTTTGGCAAGCACCATAGTGTTAGTTGTACTTACCACCCTGACTCTGTCATGCCTGGGCTTTGTCATGTCTCAGACAGGTAGTGCTTAGCTTTATGAGTAAGCAACATGTCGTTCATCTGAGAGAACCAGTGGCATTGGCCATGCATACTTCACCAGTTTGCTATTTGCATTGCTGGCGTTGACTTCGTTGCTGTACCTACAGCTAAGGTTTGAGCAAGCAAAAGCTGTGACATAGTGCAGTTAGACTGGGAGCTGAAGTTTAATGGCTGTACACTTTTGGTGCACCCAGTACTGGTACATGCCGCACTAAACAACCACTTTCCCCTCTTTAACACGAAAGTGTTTTATGGCGGAGTCTGCTATGGCTCCACTGACGTATTTTCGTCAATATACACTAAAAGATGGCAAAGAAAAAAAAAACTAGAAGAAAAAGTTCTGGTGCCGGAAGTCGAATCTACAACCCCTTGCTCCGCAGCGCGCAACGTGAAACCACTCGGCCACAGAGCATACATTTTTCTGCTTACTAACGACGAGCTATTTATATACACCATTTACCGTTGGCGGTACTCGGAGCTCGGTGGCTTCAGGGGCCCTGCAACACTTTTCCAAGTAGCCATGGAATGGCTTCACTGAAGGAACTTATTGCCTCAGGAATCGACCGCCGCAAAAATTTTTAGAATCCGTTCAGTATGAGCGGAGTTGCTCCAAATTTGGGATTTCGGGCTAAAAAATTTAGTTTTTTTTTTTTTCGTAACCTGTTCCAAATATGGATTTTTGTGCTCCAAAAGCAACATTTCCTTCTCCAAAAATTGCTCCAAATCCTATTTCGGCTGTTGCATCCCTGGGGATGAGCCATGTTATTTTGCAACAAGCCTGCTTCGAGGCTCACATGAGTGAAGCAGGCGTGTAAAGTTGATCTACAGGCTAATTGGAAAATTTCCGAAAGTGAAACTGGTGGTTGTCCAAGTGGCTAAGCCAAGCTTGTTTTCTTTCTGAGCTGCTGCTAATGGCGTATGGATGTTAACTTGAAGTACAGTTTACACAAAATATCGCTTTATTCGAAATTTGTTGCAGTCCTGACCCAAACGCATGCATATTAAGCCGCATTATTCAAAAAGCACGAATAGTTTGACCCGCTCAGAACAAAATGGCAAGTGGAGGCGTTGCCGAGCGGAGGTGACCCCTTTGCATGCAGTGTCAAATTAAGGGGTACTGACACCATTTTTTGTAGGTGAGTTTACACTGCCATACAAATCTCCTGTATACAGAGACTGCTCTGAGCAAGCGTGAAGCTCCGCAAATGTTGATCAGATAGTTTGTTTTGATATTAAATTCTCTTTTTTTATGGCGCACCTACCTGCGTTGACACTAACTTGACGTCAGGCTACAGCACTAATTCTCGTGACTTCACGCAGCAGTCTGTCTAGTTGTGATGACGTCAGGTACCAAAACTTCCAAAATGGCTGCTAGTGCGTCACCAGTGGAACCATGGTGCGGAGCGGCCGTGGAAACATCACGATATATTGCGTGAGCACGTGACAAGAAGCTCATACTGTGATGTGATGTCAGGGTACAGTAGGGACCGAAATTAGCTTTTAAGAGTATACTGCAATTACTTTTTCAGGGTGCACTCACGCTTAGCAGTACACTTTCTAGGCTCTTAAGAGCTTGGCCTTTAATTTGACGCCAAAAGATTACTACTGAAAATTTTCATGTCGGTACCCATTAATGCCGCTGACATCTCATGCAGGCACAAAACAGGCCACAAAAGTACCAAGCGCACGACCGATGACCGCCTAGTAACGAGTACCAAGCGAGTGCCGAGTGCTCCCAGCTCTTTACTGCAGAGCAAACAGGAACTGTCAAATTTCACGGTGCAACGTGCCTGAACTGTTAATCTCGGTCGTAATCGCATCGCTGGTGTACCCCATGATAGAATCTACATGAAAATAAAGTTTTCCTGGCGCTTTGTGATGCCAGAAAACCGCGGTCACTTGGATGCCAAAAAGTGACCAAAAGACGGTGGGCTTGCTTGTGCCACAGCATTTCATGGGGTGCTCATGAGCAAAGTTCAGAATTTTGTTCCTAGACATTTTTCATTGGCGTGGGCACGACGGTGTGCAAACCCCGACACTTGAACTGTAGAATTGGCAGTTTCATCGACGATGGGGTGCTGAAAAACTTGTTTTGCCAACTTCACGGTTGCGCGTCTTAGGAGGGAAATCTCCTAGTGATCATTCAAAGCCCCTTCTGCAAAACGACTCAGTTTTCACGATTGCGCTGTGTACCCACAGTGAGCTGTGAAGTGTTGTTTTGAGCACAACAAACACAACCTCAAACTCAAGCCATGGCATTTGCGGCACTTTCCAGCGCAAAACGCTCGTAACGTTCTGTGAAGTCCACAAACCCCCCCGATCAAAGCGGCCACTGCCTTCCCCCGGTGGTTGGAAAAACCGCGGCTCCGGTGGGACATGTTAATGACGTAAGCGCCGCCATCTTGCCCCGGCCTGAAGGGCCATTACTAAAGGCACCCGTGGCGCTAGCTTCGACGGCGCATTGTAATTAAAGCAGCCAATGGCAGCCATGCTGAGGCCCCCCCCCCCTCTCCCCCTTTTCGTAGTGCCAGCAGCCGCGCTACTTTGCCCATCAGCACCCATTGAAGCCACCAGCCTTGATAAAGTTTCGTGATGTACCATTGGTACATAGAAGAGAGTGTTGGCCGGCGTGTTCAGTTTTTGCGGTGTTTACTTGTGCGCTTTTGCCACCACAATGGTTAACAGCATACACCATTCGTACATCATGCAATCGCGCAAGGATACTTCCAAGATCGAGTTCACAAGATTCTTCCATGTTCCGAAAAACAACAGGCGAGCATGCAGTTTGCATGCTGGCTTTATAATTTGTGCCAATTATAGTGTGCGCAGCCACACATAGCTTCATTGTAGTTGGGCAACAGTTATTGCCTTTAATATGGCTGAATCGTGAAGAGCACGATGTTGCAGAAACCTTCGAAGGTCGCCAACTGCTTTGTAAACGCCGGCTTTTCCCATGCTATTGTCAGCGACCCTGATGATGACCAGCCTGATGATGACTGGACTTGCAGTGATGTTTACCAGGCTGTTCATAAAATTGCTGGCCAAGAGGTAGAAAACGACTTCGAGTTATTTGCGTTGGCTGACGCTGCTGCTCCAGTGGTCGCCCCAACGACGGATGTGGAGATAATTGATACTGTTGGTGGCCCGGACGAGGGCAAAGAGCCATGTGAAATGCCAACTATGATGCATACGTGGGAGTATCTATGCCTGCTGCGAAATAATGTTGAATGCATGGGCGGCGACCACGGCCTCGTGCAATGCTTGGTCAAATCGGAGCAGGGGTCGCTCGCACCTGGCAAGAACTTGAAACAGCCTAACCTCACCGCCTTTTTCGCACCTGATCAAAGTTTTGCTTCACTGAATACATTGTGTTCTGACTTCGTCGCTGTTGCAATGCAATTAAAGCACGACTGCTTTAGCTTTTCTCGAGTGGTTGCTTATATCAAAATACCACTTACAATTAATTTTTTCGCCATCCCGCTGACTTCGTTATAACAAGGAATTACTGTAGATTTTAGTCCACCGTACTTGCGGGCAGTGCTACGTACTGGCACCTCTACTGATGCCGGTATGCTCAACTTCTTCGTGATCGTGTCAGAGTGTTCGACCTGGCAGTGGAGCTCAAGCGCACTGACTGGCGTGAGCTCCTGCATACCCAGCCTTGAATTGCTATTACCCTTTGAAAGCATTAAGGGAAACCCTTAATATGAGTTGTGTGACGGGCACCTGTAATTTTGTTTGCGCAGACATGGTTAGAATTTTTGAAAGCTTCATTATTTGTTAGACGCAAGTGTATGTGTTTAAGTAACTGTAACAGAGTAACATAGCCATTACCATACAATAAGCTAGCGATGTATGGTAAGGAAAGCGGTTGCAGCCTTGAGGAAGACAGTCCGCTTCTCGAAACATTGGCCCCAGCGACACCCCGTGTTCACAAATTTTTCGTCTGAATAAAACGAGCAACTGGCTACTGGCAAAACATTTCTAGTGACTGCTTACTGCCCAAGACAGCACTATATTTACTGGATGAAAACCAAGGCAAAATGTATTGGGGGGGTCTGTTCCTATGTCTTTCAGGCTAAATCTTTCGCTGTGCTAGTTTCCTGCCCACGGTGGCCAAAATTTGATGGAATCGAAATGCAGCAACTCCTGTGCACTTAAATTTCGGTGCACGCTAAGTAAACCCCAGGCGGTCAAAATGAATCTGGAGTCTCCCACTGCAGCGTGCTTCATATATATATATATATATTTCTTTTTTCTTTTTCCCAGGTCAAATCATGTTGAATGGCCAAGTGGTGCCAGGTCTCACTCTGGAGCCAAATCCACAGACGTCTCCTCCTCCCCCTCTGCTCTCCTCTGGGCGGCCAAGCAGCAGCAGCAGTGGCAGCCTCGTTGGCTCCCATCAGCAGCTGCTGGACTCTCTACTCAATGGCTCGGCACTCTCCCCACGCACCTCTTCCCGAGGATCGCCCATGCTTGACAGCCTGGTCAATGGCAGCTCCATATTGGGACCAAGGGTGCCCATCCTGGCAGCTGGCAGCGGTCTCGGTCAGTCTCCTTAGTCATGTTGCTCTATACTACTGCAAACCATTTTGCTAAACTGTCTCTGAAGTCTTCTCGGTGATACTTCATCATCAGACCATTGTCTGCAGTTTATGTGTTAGGCCCACTGAGGACAGGGAAAATGGTTTTTCTCGGGGAGCATATGAGTCCTTGGAAGCCCTTGAAAGTCCGGGATTTTTTGCTTTCCTTTGAAAGCCTTGAATTTCTTGACAAATGCTATCTTACATTGACCAAGTGATTTGCTTTGTGTTGTAGGTAGGCATTCACCTTGCAAACTCTCCAATGGGGACACACACACACACACACACACACACACACACACACACACACACACACACACACACACACACACACACCGGTGTGAATGTGCATCCCTCTTTGTTTGACTAGTGTGGACTGCTATGTGAACAGTGCCACGACACGTATTGGCACTGAGTGTTTACGGTGCCTTTTTCGCACCTTGTCCTTTCGTTTGTTATATCTCCCCTCCGGTTTGCCTACCTTCTCCCTCTTGTGCTGATTTTTTTTCTCCCCTACCTCTGTCGAGTGAATGGCGCACGAAGTGAAGACACAGTAAAAGCTCGTTAATTCGAATTCCACGGGAATGCTCAGCAATTTCGAATTAAACAAAATTCGAAATAATGAAAGTGAGCAAAAATGGGTGGATTTCGGGAGTGGGGGCACGAAAAATATTTATTGGCCAAAAAAGTCGGTGATGACCATCTGCTTCTTTTCTCTGAATGCCACAGCTGCGGCTCTCTGTTCCAGCACGCGGACGCGGCGCAGGGAATCCTCTTCACCCTCTTCAAAGCTGAAGAAGAGACGCGCCACATTAAGTGCCTCCATCACTGCAGAAGCTGACGGGCGCACAGGCGCTTCGTCATCTTCGTCTTCCTCACCTTCTGGCTCTTCAGCAACAGGCTGCGCACCGGCTACTTGAGCGATAATGTCCTCATCAGTCAGGGCACCACACACCGATGCACCGGTGTCAACTTCAACATAATCGGCAAAACGTACGCCCCGAAAAGTGTCGCGCAATGCCACTGGCATGAGCTCCTCAGCCCCATCCACGTCGACGTCACAACTATCCTGCGCACTTCCAGCTGCAAATCCACTGTGGCGGAAACAGTTTGCGATTGTGGTCGCGGTCACCTGTTCCCATGCGCGCACCAACATATGCATGGCAGTGAGCAGCGTAATGCCGAAGTCCTTCCTGTCGCCCGCGCACAAAATCATTCTCTCCAGCATGTGACGCCTATAAAAGCACTTGATGTTCCTTATGACACCCTGGTCCATTGGCTGTAGGGCCGCAGTCGCAGTGATGTGATAGCTGCGCCAATTGCACCAAACTGCACCAAGTCGTGAAAGCTGCTACATCCTGCTACATCTCCGCTGTTTTGCGCCAAAACTGCGCCAAACTATAAGCACGCTAGCGGAAAAACTAGGGTGCCTTGATGCGCGTTTTGTGCAGGGTGAGGACATCTGCGGCGTCTACTGCGGCGCGGCTGCCACATTTTAGCCCACGGCTTCTTACTGGCGTCTCACCCCTCTACGGCAGCTGCGCTGAGAGGCACGAGACGCGGGGCAAAAAATGGCGTCGTGGCGGCATCAGCCCCTTCAAAGAATGGCAACACCCTAAGGGGGGCGCACACATCGAGGCACACTAGGAAAAACGTACGCAGCGCGCCGCCGGCGGCAAAACGCGACACTCCGAAGCTGCCGCGCGGCAAAATTTTCGTGCCGCGAGAGGAATGTGTTCGTGCATCATTTTTCTCGGCACGCTGCCCGGCGCTTTCTGGGGACATAACCATAACCGACATAACCCTCTCCAGACTGCTGCAAATTGGCGTGACCCCACAAAATGCACCTTGGAAGGAGCGGCTCGCCGCGAGCTGGTGTGACCGCACCGCCGCAGCAACATAGAAGTAAAATTTCAGTTAGTACAGCGACGTCCACGCCTGTCTTATTTTTGCACCCTTTTTTGAGTTCCGCTACTCGAACGAGTGTTATACCCCTGTCAGACGGACAACCTTAACCGTGGTTAAGCCGACTATGGTTACGGCTGACCACGGTTAGGGGTAGCTACACAGTAGAAATAACAGCATGGTTTTGCAGCGATAAAGCGACATGCTACACAAGAGGCACATTGAGGCCACGAAGACGCATCGGAATTCAGCAGGTGTACTTTTCAACTCCAAAGACCTGCATATCAGACGTATTTGGACATGACAAAAATTGTAAACCAATCCGATCCAGGCTCTTTGCGAACCCAAGTAAACCAATTTAGGAGGCGTTGACGTAAACGTAACCGGCTGATACGAATTCGTGAAATTCCCAGCCGAATTCCACTGTGTCGAATGGGCCGAAATTTGGATGTTCCGAACACTTTTCCGCGTCACGGCGGGTGATACGAACTTTGGTACCGAATCCCTCGAGCGACGGCCGAGAGCAGAATGCTGTTAGCTTCGGAAGTACACGCGCGGTCAGTGCGCACACTGTCAGAACTGTGGTTATTGTTTGCCATAACCGCTGTGGGCGAAACCGCAGTCGCTCTTGACACTATTATGTATACAGTCGAACCCGTTTATAACGAACTCGAAAGTGTCGCGAAAAGTGGTCGTTATATCAGTAGTTCGTTGTATATGGACTCGCCCTTAAAAACGTGCGCTTTGCGGCCAAGCCGTTTTTTTTTCCTCTGTGCACTTTTATTAAAGTGCTAACAACCCCTTCGGTGACAAGCTAAGCCTTTTCGCGTCGTGAAGCGACGCCCGCTGCGTGCTCACGAGTGAATTAACCGCCTTTGCAATGAGCTGACACCTTCACCGAAGCGCGGTACCGCGACATGCAGCCGATCGTCCCTGGCTAGTTGCGTGCAGCGCGTCACCTACTCGGGTCGCGGAGTCACTGCCGGGCCGCTTGCTGCGCGTTTGAACGCGCGTTTGTACGTTCTTCGTGCTTGCTTCACTCCGGATCCTGCACGGATGCGGCGACTAGCCTCTTCGGTCAACGCGGCGAAAACAAGCATTTTCCAAGCAACGCGCACTACGTCTTCGCGATGCTCTCGCGGCCCTGCACGACGATGCGCGGCGCACTTCAGTTGTCACCTAGTCAAACACGCAGTATACGCTCGCTGTCAGTGCATGGACGTTTCTCGGTGCCCGCGCCGCTCAACAACAGCGAGCTACTTTCGTTTCTACAAAGCGACGCGCACTTTAATGGTCTCGCACGACGCGGCGGCGGCAAACTTGCGAACGGCAGCATGGCTAAGCATGGCGCGCTCTTACCGCCGTCAATCCGCAGGGTACGGTGTACGCCACACGTTCAGCCGAGCAGATATCTACAGATGACTGTGATAAGGTTGTCGGCTATAGGCATAACGGCACGTTTATCGACGGCCACCACCTCGCCTTTGTTCTTTTCTGATGCTTATTTGCAAAGGCATCGCCGCAATCGCGCGGAAGTCGTAATCACCGATCGACCGGTCTCTGCCATTGCCAAAAAGACGGACGACTTTTTGCAGCACATTGTGGCGTCGACACGTTTAGAGACGCAGTGAACCTTTTTCCGATGGAAAGTTATCGCGGTTATCACTTCTTGCACTTATGCCTTCTTGCGTTCCAAGGCATTGTTTGATTCATTGCAGGCTACAGAGAACGGCGTCAGGAAAGGTCACCGTGCGAAAGCTGACCGCAAGGCTTCATGCTGCCTACTATTTTTTTTTTTTTTTTCCTCATTGTCATTCTACCACTGAAGAAACGCCTGGAAAGTGAGCGACCTCGCTCGCAGCGTCCGAAATCTGCGTGCTGTGCTCGCCGATCTGGGTATCTTAGTCTCGAGTAAACGGGAGCGGGGCACGTGCGAGCGCGCGCCCCTGATCACGCTTTAGAAGGCATGCTTTAACTTTTTTTCGCTTCGTATGCGCCATATTTTTACCGCGACCGCGTCTGAAGTGTTCGTTGTAAAAGTAGGAGGCATTGAAAAATGTTCGCTATATCTGGACGCAGCTTCAATGGTTAGCATACGAAAATCGTAAGTGCACCCAAATATGGTCGTTATAACCGATAGATCGTTATATGTGGGATCGTTATAAGTGGGTTCGACTGTATATGGCGACGACGAAACTGACGGGACTTCGAAAGTGCACGTGCGTCCAACGCCCACCCAGTCCAAGTGGCGCTGCTTCCCGCAAACGCCGCGGACAAAACGGTGGCAGATGCGATTATAGATAGCAATGCAGGCGACGCAGAACGTAGTTTTGAAGGCACGTGCGCAGCCAGCGCAGGCGGATTGAAAACGGAACTACCATTTGCCGCAACCGCCGCGCACGAAACCACGGTCGCTATCAACGCGATCATCGATAGCGACTACGAGCTCCGAAGGTACGCGGCTAATGCAGCGGTAGATTAAAGGCTATATAGTCGTAGAAAAAGGCACGAAGCAGTGGTGTAGCCAGGAGGGGTGCACACACACCCCCTCCCCCCCCACCCCCCCCCCCCCCCCCCCCCGAAATTATTATTATTTTTTTTTTGCTATGGCATACGGAGCCCAAAATGACACTTGACCACATCTGCCTGCCCGGCCCCCACTTCAAATAAAGAAGGTGCCGACCTCTTCCCCCCCGCCCCCCCCCCCCCCTCCCCAAGACAAAAATTTCTGCCTACGCTCCTGGCACGCAGCCTTTCGGCTTTCATGTCGATCTTCGCTTGTCACTATGGTGGAGCGGACTTCACTTAGTTTTCAGTTGGCCTAATGCGAAGCTTTGACGCGCGCTTTCGTGGCAGCCAGCCGCGCCATCCCTCATTTGTCCGTTCATGTGTGTCCCAGAAAGGCATACGCGAGTTCTTTTGAGAGAAAAATAATGTCTTGTGTGTATATCGTGGTTTGAAAACAGGTCTTGCTAGTCTTTCGATGCATGATACCAAATTTTGGGCGATACGAATATTGTTGTTCCCCCTTCAGATTCGTATCACCGAGATTCTACTGTAGTTGGCATTCCCAGGATTTGGGGACATTTGTACGTGGCGCCATCTCTCGGCGGCAACAACGGCGTCCTGCCATAACTGAATGGGAAATAGGCGAAAAAAATCATATCTCTTGAAAAAAGCTAGTTATCAAAAACGACTCCGGGTTCTATGCAGGAGAGACCCACTGAAACATTTTGGTAAAATTAGAGTATCGCACTACAAAGCATGTGGCTTCCCAGGGTAATTGAACACCGCCCATAGGAAACACATGGGGCCCTATTGTAAAATTTTAAACACTTTGGGAAGCCAGGCGGTTTGTAGTGCGACACTGTAGTTTTAGCAGAATGTTCAAATAAGTCTCTGCTATATAGAACTGGGAGTCATTTTTGATAACTGTCTTTTTTCGTGAGATATGATTTTTTTTCGCCTATTTCCCACTCAGTTATGGCTGGCCACCGCAGTCACCGACGAGAGATGGCGCTACGTGCACATGTCCCCAAATCCTGGTCATGGGAAACCCTACCTGCATTGTTAGTTTGGCCACTCTAAGCCATTATAAGACCGCAACGCCAATGGCAGCCTGCATTGACACCCTTGTCCAATGTTTACGCTTACGGGGCTGTTAGGTGATCCAATGGTGTTATGCAAACAGCCATTATTGGACAGAACTTTTCATTTCAGAACAGTTCCTCCTTATTTGACTGTCTTGCTTGACATGGTTCATTTTCCCTCTTGGCAGTGAGCTTTTAGCTGATCCAAAAGCTGTTTTCCCTGCTCCCAAACGCGTTTTTGGCTGCTCCAAAAGCCGTTTTACCTGCTCCAAAACGCACTTTTTGCTGCTCCAAAAACCTACTCCAAAAGAGCTTCAGTCAATCACATCACTGCAGTCGTATTTGCTGGAAGGAACACTAACTTTGTTGCTCTCAGCTCAACGTCGACTTTGTGCGCCGAACAGTTGTCGACGACAAGAAGAACGCGTCTGCCGCCCAGTTCCATTCGCCTGTCGAATTTCAGTAGCCACTTCCTGAATAGGTCACCTGTCATCCAGGCTTTCTTGTTTGCGGCGTACTCCGTCGGCAGTGACCGAATGTTTTTGAAGCACTGTGGCTTGAGTGCTTTGCCAATCACAAAAAGGGGGACCTTTTCCGTACCGGTCATATTTGCGGCGACCAGAACAGTGACACGCTCTTTGCTGCGCTTGCCGCCGGCACAGCTGTCTCCCTTGTAGGTGATCGTCTTGTCTGGCTGCAACTTGAAAAATAACGCTGTCTCGTCAGCGTTAAACACATCCTGTGGTGAGTAGCTCTCCAAGTACTGCTGCAGGGTGTCGCTTCTCCAAGTAGCGCATGTTTCGGCGTCCACTTCCTTTGCCTCGCCGGATAACGTGCGGAATACGAGATTGTGCCGCTCCCTGAAACGATGAAACCATCCCTCGGAGGCGACAAAGTCTTCAATGTCCAAGCGCAGGGCGAAATCGGCTGCCTTGGCCATGATGATAGGGCCGCTCAATGCGTTATTCTGGGCTCTCATTTCTTTAACCCAGATAATCAAAGCTGACTCCAGTTCCGGGAACTTCGCTGTCCTTAGCCTTTTTCGACTGGCGCCAAAATCCTCGTCGGCTTCATAGGTGTTTTTAATGGCCGTCCTGTTGCGTATGTAGGTTGACAACGTGCTCGGAGGTATGCCGTGCTTCCTCGCAATTTCATATTTGCTCGAGTTCCCTTGGTCAACCTCTCGCAAAATCTCCACCTTCTCCTTGACAGTCTTCGCGCAGTAGTTTCCCCGCGGCATCTTGCAACTTCGATGCGGAATAAGACGGCTTGACGGCGTGAACGAACAACGTGCTCGAGGAACAAAGTGACGCTGCCGGGTGCGGCCTAGGACTGCTAGGACTACTCCGCCAACTCCTCAGCGTCCCGCGGGTCCCGCATATACAAGTGGCGCCAGGCGCTGAGATAGCGGGAGGGCTACGGAAAAAAAAAAATTGCTCCTTGGATTTCGGAGGCCATACTTTGCTCGCCCTTTGCTCGGAGGCCACTTGAAGCTCGAAAAAACCGGTCGTGCCACCTATCGTTCGGCCGTAAAAGCTTCCACTAGTGTTTGACGATGATGACGCTCGGCGGCGCGCGCTTCGAATTATCCGTAGAGGCGGCAATTTCTGTTCGAATGAACGAATCGTTTTACACATGGTCTCCTATGCACTGCCGACCGGACTGCGGCGACCGTTTCGAATTATCCAAAATTTCGAGTTAATGAGGTGTGAATTAACGAGCTTTCACTGTACTGATAATTCATCTGATATCTGCGAATCTTATCTGCCACTCAACTATAACCCACTGTACTCTTGCGGCCACAGCTGGAAAAAAAAAATAATAAAAATGCTGTGTGCTGCAGACCCATCAGATGGCATCAAAATCTATGACATCTTGGTGAGCTGACCCAGGACCTTATGAAGCCCTTTGATCCATCGTGGAGATAGTAGTGACCCTGCATGGGTTTTGCACCTCAAATTTCTGTGAAAAGCATATTATTAGTCCTTTCAGCACTTCTTTCTTCCAGTGAAGTAGTCGACAGTGTCTACTCATCTGCACATTTAATGTTTGCTTGTACTATCATGGTTGTTGGAAAGGAAAAAAAGAAAAGGAAGGATGGTGGTCAAGCATGACTGCACATTTTCTTGGTATCCGAAATTTGGAGGCTGGGAAGAAAATTAGTGGCAAATAAAATTTCTCAGGAATGTGCGTAATACCTGCTCGAGTTCTGCGAAAGCCTATTGCTGAGATATCCCGGTATTTATGGACTGACTAATCATGCTAATGGATTTTCTTGTTCACATTTGCTCTGCTTACAGTGTCACCATCACTACCAGTGCAATCTGGGTATGTGCCTCCTCCACGCAGTGCCAGCACGAAGTTGAACACGATGCAGATAAGGTACCTGTCACTTGTGTGCGTCCCATTCTGTTTTATATGCTTGGTGTGCAAACACAGTGCTGCTACATGAAGCGTTTGCCATTAACCTGACTGTGCGCTCAAAGTTGATGCTGCGATAAGGAGACTAACAGAGGCAGGGAAACATGCACGTGTTTGTGAAGATGTGCTACTTTTGCATGAGTAACCTGAAATGGTAAATTCAGAACATTAAGTACTAACACTAGTAGCAGTGGAGTGAGAACAAGGGGATGGGGGGATGGAGAAGGGGCCTACTTTATCAAGAATTTTTGTTTTGGATTGGCCATTGTGAAGAATTGTGCCTTAAACTGTAACTAACCGCACATTTTGTTTTGCTGCGGAGGCGCAGCTGAAAGCAGAATTCGCGAATTAATGTGCTTCACACATGTGTGGAGCTGCACGCTGCTTCACATGAAAACGGTGTGAGAGGCAGTCACTCTTTGTTACAAAACAGTTTAATAAAAACACTCTTATGTTAAATTGGATGGAGGGGGGGGGGGTGCAAGTTGTCTTGGAGAGTGTTGTGCTTTCTTTGCTACAGTCTTTCCAAAGTAGATTACAAATGAGGGGGTGTCCGCTCTACGTACGGCTGGTGCAGAAGCCTAGCTCCGGTCCCAGCCGCAAATAGTCGTACCGTGTCAACGTCCCCTTCCCGTAGCGCGCGTCATCGCAGCTACGACGGGTTCGGGCGAATAAGGCAACAGGCTAGAACAACAAACAACACTTTATTGCTACGCTAGCAATAACGCGTAAATGTCGCGTAGAGGGATAGTCCGCTCTCGTAGAAAACAAAGGGTATGGCTTACACCTTCGGTCGATGATCGGCTCGCGGGTCTCGGGGCGGTGAGCTGTTCCTTCGCCGGTCAGCAGGGTACGAGAGACCGTCTCCCTGCCTGGTCGGCAGTTTTGTTCACCTCCCGTGTCCCTCCCCACCGCGAGGGTTGATTCCCTCGCAGGGCGAGTTCCCTTTCCCGCGAGCCGGGATGCGAGGATTGGCGCGCGGAGTGACGGGGAAGAAGGGGTTGTCCGGCAGGAAAGGGCGATGGTGCTCCTCTCCTAGTGGTCCCATGGCTACCACCGTCAGTTCGCGATCGCGCCAGCCTTAAGGAAAGGAAATGGGCGCGTGTGCTCTCCCACATCCTCCTCCCCTTAAGAAAGCCCTCGGACGACAGAGACTGCACCATGAAGTAATATTGTTATTCCTCATCGAGGAAGGCTAGGACGGATCGGTCCAGGTCCGTGCCCTCCTGCGGTCGGCCCTCTGCCGTGGGTGTCGCCGGTGCCCCCACTGGCGTCGCCGCTGCCTCCGAAGTAGCCACCACCGGCCTCGTTGCGGTCTTCGCTGCCGTGCCCACTTGCGTCATGGCTTCCCCAGTCGTCGCCTCCGCCGTCACTGCTGCGGTAGGTCTGGTCTGCTCCTGCAGCCCCGTGGTCCGGACCGCGCCTCCTTGGGCCCCGCCTCTCTGGTCGTTGGTGGCGATTGAGAGCAGCGAGTCAACGAAGTGTTTCGTTCCAGGCGGCTTCTCCAGCATGGTTCGGGCTCCTCCGGTCTGGCGGGGCTCGGGCTCGGGGTCTTCGGCGTACTGCGCCATGGCCTTGAGGGAGCATAGGCCGTCGGTGTGTCCACACAACCGTGGCACATTCCGGTGGCTGCGGCCCACAGGCAGCTGGCTCTCGCAGTTGGGTTGGCATTGGTCTTCGGGCCTCTTCTGTGGAGGCCGGGCGGTGCGGCGATGGGGTAGCGTGGAAGTGGCGGCGTGATGTGCCGGTCGATCTCCAGTCAGGCGTCCATGCCGATGCTTGCCGGTGGTGGTGGGGCTGCGACGACGACGACGTAATGTGGGTGTGGGCTCGCCGTGAGGAGGCGGTCTCCTCTCCAAGCCGTCCCGGCGGCACCTATTTCCCTTTTGCTTATCCAACATGCAGAGTTGTCTCCGCCTGTTTCGCAAGAAGTACCGCGGCTCAGGGCTTTTCACTCGGTTTCGAGCGTTCTCAGCCGCCGCCTGTGGCTCGGAGGGGGACTGATAGTCGTCCCCATGCTCCTCCCGTGACACGTAGCGTTTCAAGTCGCATACGTGCACTGGTCCGCCGCTCGGTTTGCCTTTCATGTTCGCGAGCCGATAAACAAGCGAGGAAACCTTCTCTCGCACTCGGTACGGCCCGGACCATTTCGGTGCCAGCGAGGCTGCAAACTGTTTGCTAGCGTCGCTAAGAACATGATGGCGTCGCAGCACCAGATCGCCCACTTCGTAGTGTACGTTCCGATGCGAGCGGTCGTACTGCGCCTTCTGTTGTGCCCTAGCAGTGCCGAGATTACTGCGTGCTTTACGTAAAACTTCCGCTAGCTTCTCGCGCAACTGCGCTGCGTATTCAGCTCGTGCTGATGACGCCACTGGCACTCCACTGCGATCCGCGAGTACAGTCTCCATCGGATTCGGCAGTTCTCTCCCCAGGTTTAGAAAAGAAGGCGCATACCCAGTCGAGCGGTTCACAGTCGATCGCAACGCAAACCCGATCTCTGGAAGGTAGGTATCCCAGTCCTTGTGCCTTTCAGAGAACGCGACAAGCATGTGCTTGATGTTGCGATTAACTCGTTCCGTGGGGTTCGACTGAGCATGGTAGGTGGTTGTTTTCTTGTGCTTAATGCCAAGCGCGGCGCACGTGTCAACAAACACCTTCGCAGTAAAATAAGACGCGTTGTCTGTTATCAACTGCTCAGGGAAACCAAACCTGGTGAAAACCTCCATCAACTTATCCAAGATCACACGAGCCGTCAGCTTTCTAAGGGGGAAAAGTTCTACCCACTTAGTGAAGTGATCCGTGATCACCAGCAAGAATTTGTTTCTGCTAGGAGTTGTGGGGTACGGTCCCATTACGTCACATGCCGCGATTTGCCAGGGAGTCTGGCTGTTGATCGGCTGCATGAGGCCGGGCGGTCGTCCGCCTCGGGGCTTGACGCTTTGGCACACTTGGCATGAACGGGCGTAACGAATCACATCCCGCTTCATGCCTGGCCAGGTAGCGAGGCGACACAACTTAGCATAAGTCTTAGGGCCGCTCGCATGCCCAGCAATGCACGAGTCATGAAAGTAGCGAAGCAGTGCTCCTCTCAACTTGCGCGGTATAACGACCTTGAATGACTCACTTGTGTCATCGTCGGATGGGATGTACCTCAGCAGGACGCCATCAGAATCCAGCAGATAAGAATCCAGCGCGCTCACAGCATTACCAGCTGTTGCCGAGCGCTCCGCACCGACAGCAATACCAGCTGCCCCCGTGTGCGCGGTGGCCTCGCCACCCGGCTCCCGGAGCCCGTCGAACACCTTTCGACAAAACGGATCTTTCTGCTGAGCTTCTAACAGCTCCCTTCTGCTGAAAACAATCCCCGCGCTAACAACAGCCTCTACGTGGTTCACGCTCGTGCCTTGAACTGACGTTTGTTCTACTGTTTCCGTTAGCGCTACTTCGAGTGTCTCGCTCACAGTCCGTTCCGGGTCAGTCTCGTGACGGACTGGAGCACGCGATAATGCGTCGGCCGCGGCATTGTTCTTGCCCTTGCGGTAGCGTACGGTGAAGTCGTAACGCTGCAGAAGCAATGCCCAACGAGCCAGGCGGCCGCTTGGTTCGTTCAAGCGCCTCAACCACGTGAGCGCCATGTGGTCCGTCTCAATAACAAACGCCACTCCGTCTATGTAATAGTCAAACTTACGGAGAGCGAAAACTATCGCGAGACACTCTTTCTCTGTTACCGAGTAGTTCCTCTCCGCCGGCGTTAACGAACGGCTCGCGAACGCAATCGGTCGGA